>NC_071089.1:56726603-57064103 GCF_027358695.1 Spea bombifrons | reverse complement strand
AGAAATGATGCCTTTTATTGGACTCTAGCAATAAAAGATATAGAGCCACACAAGCTGCTGGCACCTCAGAGATCCCTGCTTCCTAAGGTATCAAAATAAAATACATGTCTGCCAATGTGAACATGTCTAACACACAGTCATAAGGTCTGCCATTTTTTAGTTCTTCAGATGGGACGGGAAACTAAGGAGTGGAGGTCTTAAAATACGTTACAGTATGAATAGAAAGAGACAGTGGTTGAGGTGATTAACATGACATGATAATCTGTAGTAAGTGTGGATCAATGAGACAGACAGCGACACAGGATTAGTGGAGCCAGGCTCAGTGTGAACAGGATGTAATTACAAAAATTCATAATGAGTAATAAAAGCACAATCTTGGTTTAAGCTAGGATTTTTCAAGCTTGCATGCCAAATGCTTCTCACTTTGCCCTCACTGTACTGAGCCATGTACGATATAACAGAATTTAACAGCGCATCCGTAATTAAATACAACCAAGGATCAGGTTCTGGGCCACTTTACTAGGCTTGTTTCATGGACCAAAAGCTACCACTGCAAGCATACAAATATGTTTTTTAGTAATATAACTGGGTGATTGGGGAAAAAAAAGTTTGAAGAACCTCTCCTAGGGTAGAAGCTATTGATCTACTCCAGTTGCCACTTGTTGCAAATTATTGGAAGTTTTAATGGTTAAAGAAAACCTGAAGTGTAGCAAAGGTGCTACTTATCTTTACTACAACACAAGTATGTAGTCGTCTAAGCTTTTGGGACCTTGGAGATCTCTTCCCTGAAAAAGCTTATGGGGCCCCAGACCTTTTTTTATTTTGGGTGGGAAAATGGAATACTCATGCAGATATATCACATATCTTTTCTTTTGAGGGAAAAATTCTTGCAAGCCTTTATTTCATCCTCATGGGGTATGTTGGTATACAAGCAGTTTTGTGTGATTTGTAATGATGTAAATAGTTGTGATGCACCAATAAAATGGTTTATATTGCAGCAAATGTGTGTATAAATTATTTTGTTTAAAACTAAATATTCTGTTTATGTCTTAAATGATTCACTCTATAACATAAACCACTGCAAACAGGGTATGAAGTTATGAAGCTGAGCCAAGTCCCCAGCTATACCTACAAAGATCTGCTTTACACTTTTATTTGATATATTAAGCCAGACTGCAGACATGGTGTTTTCTGTAGTCAAGATAATCTTAATAGCACTGCCCACTATGATGGTTTCTAACGTGGGTAATGGAAAATAGAGGCTAGTTCTAACTTTTATTTTCTATAAAGCTTGTAAGCTTGATTAAGTTGAATTGTTATGTTATATACTATGCATCATGTCCTGTTTACCCATTGTACAGCACTGCGGATTATGAGGACGCTACATAAAACAATAAGTAATAACAGCAGCACATTGCTGCAACTCACAGGGACAGCTGTGTTTTGTTGACGTCGATGTTTTCGGATATAAACCTCGGCCTACACTGGGGTGGCTGCACACTCCACCTACAGGACAGGGGTTTTTCCATTTCTTGCCAAAGGTAAAAACACACACCTCTTATTAGCCCCGTACAGATTTATCTTGTTCCCACTTGCTATCAAATAGTACCGTATTTGCTCGATTAAAAGACGACCCTGATTATAAGACGACCCCCCAAAATCAAAACATTAATTTAGGGGGGAAAAAAGCCTGAATATAAGACTACCCTATAGGAAAAAAGTTTTACTAGTAAATATCAATTAATGTAAACTAATTTTCATATTTAATAAAAGCTATGATTGAGAAAAATATATTTTTTATTTCCTTTTATTTGCCAACCTGCCCCCCCAGTTATGCACATCTGCCCCCAGAAATGCCTTATCCCCCCTATTTGCCACTCTGCCCCATGATGTGCCTTTTAACCCTCTATATGCCACTCTGCCTCCAGAAATGTCTTATACCCTCCTATATGCCACTGTGCCCCATGATATGCCTTTTAACCCCCTATATGCCCCTCTGCTCCATGATATGCCTTATACCCCTATATGCCACTCTGGCATATAGGGGGTTAAAAGGCATATTATGGGGCAGAGGGGCATACAGGGGGTTAAAAGGCATATCAGAAATGTCTTATACCCTCCTATATGCCACTGTCCCCCATGATATGCCTTTTAACCCCCTATATGCCCCTCTGCTCCATGATATGCCTTATACTCTGGCATATAGGGGGTTAAAAGGCATATCATGGGGCTGAGTGGCATATAGGGGGTTAAAATGCATTTCTGGAGATATATATATATATATATATATATATATATATATATACTGCTAACAGCAATCACACTCCTATCAAGCCAAGGCAGCCAGTACATGCTGGAACCTGGAGATGTTAGAAGTGTGATTACAGCCTTCCTATGCCATGCTACCACCCCCACCCCCCTAACACATCCATGCTATCACACACACACACTCATTCACAAACATTTAAATACTCATTCATTCCATTAATCACACATACACACACACACACACGCTCAAACCCCCCCACCCCCTTACCTGAACTGCAGATCTCCCACTCGCAGACTTCTGCAGGGGCCCGGCTGTGCGAGCAACTTCTCTGGCCCCGCCCCCAGAGGAAGGAGGGGGGATGTAGAGTTATGTGAGGACTGTGCTAGCTTCCTGTTTCCTGCTGCTAATAGCACAGACGCTGCTCAGGATCAAAGTCCGGTAAGCAGCACGGCCGAAGCAGAATGAGGTCTGATTAGAAGACGACCTTGATTATAAGACGAGGGGTATTTTTCAGAGCATTTGCTCTGGAAAAAACCTCGTCTTATAATCGAGCAAATACGGTACTTTTCTCTGAAAAGAATTTAAGAATTTCCAGATGCATGGCATATTATTCAGTGACAGTTTCCCAGTCCTCTAGATGCAGAAACCCATACATATACACGTTTGAGCAAATGTCAATGTCTCATGTCTACTACATTTTGAGACACTTGCTTTTCTAGTATTCAGGATTTATTAAAATGCTGCATACTTCAGGGAAAAAAATATAAAAAAAAGGGAAATGGAAGATTAGTAAAACTGTGTCTTTATCATTAAATGTTTAAATGTTTCATCCCAGTTGTAAAGATGAAAGAAGCAGTTAAACTTTTAGCATATTGTAGTCTTCCTAAAACACAGGTAAACAACTGCAAGGCTATACCAGAACATTTAAAGAGAGCTAATATAACATATCCTTAAGCAAGGGAGTCAACAACAGTTTATCTTGCTACTCACAATCCTTAAATACCAAAAGAGGATTAGCATTAAACAGCAAGTAAACACATCATGTGTGTAATCACAATTCTAAAAACCTAGGTATTGAATAGACAAAACACAATTACAATATAATATATAACTACCCATAGAATTAAAGTGCCTTTAACACCATGGCTTGGGAGAATTATTTTGTATATTTATTTCGCTGCAATGTCATTGATATAATGCCATTCTTTCTGGTTCTGCAGAACCTCAAGGTATATACTATATATATATATTCACAGTGCTTTAGATCTCCTGGCTTGCATTTGTAACTCATGCCTCTAGCTCCACAGCACAAGTGTGCTTTGTATTAAAAAAATAGTAATAATTTGATTTGAAAATGGGTCAATGTAGAACTATAGGACATATAGCTACAGCTGACTTACTTCGGGCATACTGCCATTCTGATATAAATTCATACTAAAAAGAAGTCTGTCCTTTCTGAAACCAAAGCACATGGAGGCATGGTATGCTTATTGGGAGATCTTCAACACTCCTGCATAGCAACAAGCTTACTGTGTGACATCATAAGACAGAAAGAAGTTGAGGAACAGTGGAGGATTTCAAGTATGGAACATACCATATGCATTGAGGATGGGGTTGGACCTTATCCATTTGTGAGATAAGACACACAGGAAAGAAGCAAAAGAGTTGGCATGAGTAAGAACAGTAGGCCTAAAATCAAATGCCACATATACTATCAGAAACATATTGTATTATGAACTACTTACCAAACAAATTACTTGAATGCCCTTGTTTCTGAACAGGCTTCAGTTCATTTAATCCCCATGCATATCTTTTATAATTATCCCAGGAAAATTTCATCATCTGTGAGAAAAAAAGGGAACTGGTGTCATACGTGTGTATGTAAAGATTACATAAAGCATTAAATGGTTGGATAAAGCCTCAAATATTTATGGCGTAAAAGAAGAAATAATAAACCAAAAGGAATTCCATATAAACAGATAAGAGAGACCTATTGGTATAGTACCTCTGCTGCAATGCTTATTTTGGCCACTATGAGGCACTGTTTAGCGTTCCCACAAAAGCAAAAATGTATTGGAGGCCCAATCCTTGATTATGTAAAAACAACCCATTGATGGGTACATGGAGTTTGAAAATGGTGTGCTTTAATTGATATTTTAGTAAATTCAGGAACTCAACAAAAACACAGTTTACAAATTTCACCCTTTTTTCCCCAATTGCAGATTTAAGTCATAAAAACTTTACGTTTTACACTTCGCACAAGATCTCTCCTAGTCATCTAATTAACTAAATACTGAAGACTCACATTCCAAGCCAGACACAAGTAACTCTCAGCTGTCAAGATGATGATGATCTTTAACCTGTATGACCCTACATGTAGGGAGATAATGGGAGTTCCAGTTAATCAAGAACAGAAAAGCAAAGCCTCTATCTGTAAAACACACAGGCACACACTCTAACACCGATTGCCCCCTGCCCCATAACAAAACAAACATCACTTTGAAAGTACTAGATCTCCATTCAGGATTTGTTGCGTTCCCTGAGTCCTACGCATGTAACAAACACCCTGAGTTCAGGTAGAGTACTCATGAAAAGTTGATGACAACATTGAGTTACCCTGCTGAAAATAAGACATGAAACATGTCATTAGAAAATCCCCTTCAACCCTATAAATATAACAGTATAAGTCTATTTAGTGGCAAATGCACTCTATATACTCACAATGCAGGGTTAAAAAGAAACAGAAAGGAGAAAATACATTTTATAGGACTAAGCACTGCCCTTCTTATTAAGGAGTTTGGCTCCAAGACAGCAGTAAAAGAACATGTCATTTTGAGGAGCAGAGAGATTGTTTCTCGGCAAACATTATACATTTGGGCAGCAAAACCAGTGTCCTGATGGTTTTCTCCAGAAAAAAAAAAGGAAAAAAGCCATGTGACAACATTAACCGGAGTTGTGCTATAGAGATCTGCAGGACATCAGGAAAGTGATTAGTTACGTAGTGGTCTTTGTACACAGCTTTGATTTTGTAACACAAAAAGGACGTCAGTGTTCCTGCTGCTCTCCTTGTGACGTGACTATTATCTGACAAAACAGTAAAAATAAACCACCAGAAATAGAAAGACGCTTTTTGTTGCCTTGAATGCTACAATACAGATTCAAGTGCTAAAAAGATTTGTGATTACCACATGCTTTCCTTTACAAAAAAAAAAAATTATATATATTATATACACATATACACATATACATACACACACACGGTACATAGTGTTAGCATCACTACGTATTCTCAGATTAGAGACAGACCAAATGAGCTTCTTTACAGATCAAGTGACAGAAGAGGAGTTGGCCCATCTTACCAAATCGCTTAAGTCACATAACGCCCCAGGACCGAATGTTCTACCCAATAATTATTGCATATTATCGAAATTATTATTTTTTATTATCTTATCAGACACAGTGCCCAAATAAATGCCTCAAGCATTTGTAATTACAATCCCTAAACTGGGTAAACCTCTCTCGGACTGCGCAAATTACTAGCCCATCCCGCTCCTTAATTTGGATACCAAACTCTATGCTAAGCTGCTGGCTACCCTCTCCGATACCCTATGACCAAGTGGGCTTCATAAAAGGCAGACAACCTTCACTGAGCCTCCGAAAGCTCGTTAACATTACACATCTAGCAGCTATCCAACATTCTCAAGCTGGTAGTAGACCCACTATCCCAGCTGTTTCAATACGAGTGGTCTAAAGATTATATCTCGTATCTAGGGATCAAAAACATCTAAATCTCTATACAAACAGAATTCAATACCTCTCTGGGACAGGCTTCAAGAAGACCTTACTAAATCAGGGGCGTCCAACGTGTGGCCCTCCAGCTGCTGCAGGACTACATCTCCTAGATGGTCTAAATCTGAGATATTGTGGTTGGAACGTAATTTAAGGTCTGCTCACAACACAAGGCTCTAAGTGGTTTCTAGCCCATCCAATTACGCAAGGGTAAAATTGACAAATCCGATTTCCTGCTTTCACTATACTACGGCATTTGTCATCTCTTCCATCAAACCGCTTAATTAGCACCTACACAACTGCACGCACATTAGCAGCTTAAATCTGTTTATGCCTCCCAATTGCATGGAAATTACATCTAAATCTATTCGCACTGTTTGGTATATTTAGTGCTAAAAAGCAGATTGACAAGGTTACGTATTGCTAATTAGTCGAAGGGGTTTCTCTGCTCTCAAATCACAGACCATTTTGTGAACGTTATACTTGTCTATTTCTTCAAACAAAATAATAAACATAATTTCTTAAGAAATAATGTTGCAGCTAAACAAAACGGGGAAAAAATATTGCAAAATAGATTTTTTTTTTTTTAAAAAAAACATTCTCTTTACGAACAAATGCAATTATGCTAATTTGAACAGAAAAATCCTGTTTCTGAAAGTTCAAATTGTTTATCCATTCTACAGCACTGTGAAATAATTTTATACATGTAATCTAAAATAATATATAAATATAAAAACATCTAGAAGCAAACATTTCCAGTATATCTTCTAGCTTAACTTGGCTGTCTGAAGCAAAGATGCAATGGGTATAGCAGATGATGACAACTCAGACCAAATAAAAAGGAAAACATGGTAGTAATAATAATAATAATAATAATAATGTTGATGATTGGTTTTGTTGATGTACGTGAAGTTGTTTTTAGCATATGTGAATTGTTAGGTATAGGATGTTACAATTTCATATTCTGGCTTTGGGCATAAGATAAACTAAAACCTTGCTTAGCAGACAAAATCTGAGAAAATTATTATAGTAACTATATTAAATTATTATTTATTACTATTATTAAAACTATTATAATTTTGTCTTTAGTCAAGTGGTATATCTCTTATTGAGCCACATAGAAAATGTTGCATATTATGAAACTTCTTGCACTTTACCTGAAAACAAGACCTCAGAGGTTATAAGCACTTACATTACTTTACATCTACGTAACTTTTCTATTTTGGCCCAATAAACAACCACTTAGCGTCATTATGATCAAACCACATGGAACAGTCCTAGGCCATGGTGTTGTACACTTGCAACATAAACTACCTGGTGATAAAGTAGGTACTGCTGCGTGTCATCACACAACACTTTCCTTCCGCGGTGAATTAAGTATCTCGTCTTCACTTAGAGGAGTTCATAACATTGGGTCAGAGGGGAAATCTGTTTTATTTTGCAATATTCATTGCAAAAAAGGAGCACATCTCTTTCAGTCCCGCATAAAATCTTGATATAACGGCGGAAATGTAAAATCCAGTGATGAATATTTTAAAAGCAATGGAATGTTAAAAGTGTGCAGCTGATGTACAAGGAACACTGTAATTATCAAAAAAAGTAGAAGCAGTTGAAATCTCATATTAAAGAGGTAATCTAATGCATCATACAGCTCCACCAATGAAGAATGCACAATTAATGTACTTTAATATATATATATATATATATATATATATATATATATATATATATATATTAATATATTATTTTCCTGCCAGAATTATAATAAAAAAAAAACCACATACTTTGTCAAACCTGCCAGCTGCCAGCGTTTGGCGCCAGGTCTGGTTATTTAAAGTGCCAATCATAGACAAGAAGGTGCCCCAGCAATTGGAGCACTTTCCACGCATGTAAAAGTCCTACAGCTCAGTGGCTTGGAAGCTACAGGTAGCTCAAGACATGTCGATTTCAAAATATCACACGATGCTGTCCCCTTTTTTGCAAACAATTCTGCGGAAACACCAACGCCTATGTAACTAGAACAAAAAATGGAATATCCGCTCATTGACATCGCTACTTATGTTTTCCACCATTTTTAAAGCCTGGAGACCCGGTGGCTGCCATTGGTCTCAGTCATGCAATACTTGTGTGACTTTCCCTGCTCCAACACCACACTCAGCTGATTCTTTATGGCAGTTCTAATGAAGTCCTTCAATGAAAGCCTTTGATCCATAGACATTCATTAGACAGAGTAACAGGCTAGGCGGTTAGGTCATTAGGCACAATAACCAGTCAGGGTGTTTGTCTAGTAGACTGGGCTACGATAACAGAGCTAGAAATGGCTAATATGCTACTGCCTAAAAACATTGTTATGACGAAAATAGATTTTTTTTAATTATTTTTATTTCTTTAGTTTTTAATAACCAAAGACAGCATAATACCTTTAAAAACCTATTTTTAGTGTGATACTAGTAATAAAAAGTGATGGGCGTTGCCATTTAATGTCTTTTTTTAATTAGATTTTGCGCAGCTCTTTTAGTATAAAGGAGCGCAGTTAAGAGTTGTGGCTACGTGAAGATGCTTTACCAAGATATTTTTATGTTACTTTTTTTTGTTACTTTGTAATTTAGAAGAAACCACAAATATTGTAGCTTATTTACCCAATACAATTTATGAAACCAGTTGGTATTGTGTGTGTGTGTGTGTATATATATATATATATAACATATACATTATATTATAATATATATATATATATATATATATATATATATATATATATATATATATATATATATATATATATATATATATATACACACACACACATACTGTGACCAATAAAGCTAGAGAACAACGACGATACACTCATCTATCAAACATTTAAAGCTCAGAGAAGAGAACAACCTTTTGGGAGGCAAAAAATGACAGGACTATTTGGGTCCCATGGAGTGGATTGCACTCCTTCACATGTGGAGGTATGCAGTATAGTTTATCTTTCACAAATCTAAAGGATTAAATGTCAGACATGTTTTTAATGAAAATTTAATGATTTTTTTTCCCCTAGCAATCTGCTACAAAATGTATTTTTCAATACAAAAAAAAGCTATATGTGTTTATTATGTTATTACTGCTAACAGTTTTGCTCCATAACAGAAAGTCAATCGAGGGAGGATTTAGGCGCAGCTGTTAAGGTATTGAACCAGATGGAAAAAGACTCCGATGTTGTAATCAGTTTAGGAGCGCTTATCTGTCAACTGTTGAGGCTTCCTGGAACAAACTGCAGTGCATGCAACCTTCTATACAGATTAACCATTCGAAAAAGAAAAAAAAAATCCAATGTTTACAGAAATTCCATTATTCAGGGGAAAACTTTTACATTTTTTATTTTATTTATATAGAATAGTATATATAAAAAAAAAAGTATAGTAAATCACAAAAAAAAATAAAAATCAACATGTAGAAATCAGAAGATAATTTAATCTAGTGGTAAATTCTTCTAACAAATTCTTAATACTGTCCACAAAATTGTAGAATGTGTATATATTTTTTTTTATTATTATTTTTTTATTTTTTTTTTAAAAAGCACGTCAATTTATAGAAAGGAAAGTGCCTGAAGACAGATGACAAGCAGTATTAAAGGAATCTGGTTAGAGGCAAGTTGGGTAGGGCATACAGCATTGTATAGACACCGACCCTGCCCTCTACATACTTTTATTAGAGTATAGGACACGCACAGAGCACCTCACAGGGAGTACTCAACCTAGAAAGAAAAAAAAGGAAATGAAATAAGGAACAAAGAAATTGTTCCACACAAGTCAAAAGTGTTGTGTTTCATTCTTTCCTTTTTTGTTGTTGTTGTTGTTGTAGTAGTAATGTCGATAACTTTTACATCACATTTTATTGATCCCTTTGTGGTTTTTGTAATAAGTATTCACATTAACGAGGAAAGCCACGCATTTTTGGATAAGAAGCACTTGCCTCCTGTAAACACGAGGATGATGCACATAGATTCTGATTGGTCTGTTACCTAGCAAAAACAATGGAAGATCTGACTCCAGCCTTTAATATGGCTTTGCTACCATGGTAACAACACATGGGGGATCTTACAGTGACAGCTAAATGATTTATTGCAGAGGGTCCTTCTGCCAAGCAAATATCACAGATTGTGAAATAACTTTGCCCCTACTAGATCACTCTGTGTCTATTATTATTATATTATCATATAGCACCAGCAATTTACCCAGCTCTTCTTACAGTACATATATGCTAAAAACTAGACTTAACTAAGATAAACCATTAATTAACTCCTCTCGTGATGGATTTGGAGAGTTTTATTCATACACTTAACATACCATACATCATGGCATTAATAAAGACACAAACGCTAAATTAGCAGTTAAAGTATACCATGGCAATATTTAAAAAGAGATGTCTTTCGGAAGTTATAACAATAAGTTTATGTATACAGAGCGCCACCAATCACCACTGCACTAAAGCATGAAAAGCGTTCCAAACGGATCTCAAATCAAGCTGTTTTAATGTAATCAAGATACCGGCGTAAAAGGCAATTAAAAAAAAAATACTAAAATAAATGAAAATGTACATTAACCCTTAGAAAAAGAAAGCATTTTAGCAGTTAATAGTGGGAGCTACAGCTGTTCCCTGGCTGCCAAGGACAAAGACTGATCTAGCGCTGCAGAAAGAGGTGAGCAAAGCCAAAGCACATAATGACATTTATGGAGTGAAGTATGTGACATTTATAGGCTGATATTCAGAACTCACAGTTCTTCCCAAAACTGCTGCAAAGTTATATTCCAATTTATTTCACGCAATCTGACAAGCATTTTATTCTCAGTGCCGCTGTCTGATGGAGCCCACTTTGTTCCATTCAGAAATATATTGGGGATGGCCAAGTCTTCATGAAGGTAGGTCATACGATTAGTACATTCAACAATGGCTACCCGAGAGGAGCGGATATAGCACATATTCATATCTAGGGGAAGCCCAACTTTTGTTCTACTTGTTTCAAGTGGCTTTAGGAAACAGCAGCCAAGCTCTTTTAAAGCTTACAAAAAGGGGCAATGACATTTTGGTTGCAGGACCATTGAGCCTTGGTTTAGTGACATTGTATGTGTAACTAGTCACCCTTCTTGGAACGCTTCAGCGAGGTATGCGAGCTTATGGGATTTGGCCAAAGTACAGTAGTAAAGCCTCATGTTTATTGAAAGTACTTATTTGCAGGTTTTAATGTGAGTGCTGGTAATTTGTTCTCTACAGAACAATTATGTCATACAAAATGATGAGCCCCGGCACCCTTTTTATGTCTGGCAAAGGGGATATTCCAACGAGAAACAGTGAAGGGCTGGAGGAGAGGACGGTTGCGCGTGCAGAGAGCCCCAGAACTGCTGACACAGTTGGCAGCTTCCAGGTACGTGAAGGGGCAGAATAAACATGCCAATTTCTCTATAGCAAACAGTGGTCAATGTACAAATATAGTTCTGAGGCACATTATTAGCATAATACATAGAATAAATTGTTAATAAAAACATTTGTTCAGCTTTAAAATTAGAATTCAGACAGGGACCTGTCAATCTTACCCCAATTATCTTATTATATTATTATAATACTTCCAACAGACACATTCTGATTCAGTAAATAATGGAATAAAGCAGATATTCTGTTCTATCCAATCTACTAATGCACAACCATTCTAGTAGGTACTTTTTCCGGCAGAACTGAGGAAAATGTATTTCTGCACTTATGCAGAATACCAGATACACAGACTAAAGTCAACATGACCGCTTTTTGAAAAGAAATAAAAGGAAACATACTGGAAAAAAAAAAGATAATTTTATTTAAAGCAGGAGAACTAAAGAGTGAATGGTCAGTAAAAAAATAAAATAAAAACAAAAAAACATTTAATTCACGTAGCAGCAACATATTCTGTAGATGTACAGCGGGTAAACAGGACATAACCAGAAGCATATGATATAACAATTGAGCTCAAACTCTCATTAACTGCTTTAATAGCACAATATTTTAGATAATTACTAGGCAGTGATAATTCTATTAAAAAAAAAAAATTAAAATTAAAAAGTCAGCGATAGTTGGAAAGTGTCAGTTTTCAAGAGTGTCGCAAACATCACCAGTAAAAATATATGATACAAATTCACTTCCCCTGGTAGATTTACGCCCTTCGAATCCAAGGTGCATTTGCAATTCTATTCCGTTGTGTGTACATAGCGTGTGCAGTACATGCAAGTGTGTCAAACATAATTTACATGAACTCTCTCAATAGTAATCTCTCACTGACCTTTGTGCCTAAGCTTTCTGAACAGCCATATAAAGGCAGGGCATACTCATTTAAATGGGTCTTATATACATGGAATTCAACAATAAAGTTGTATACTTTCTTTAGATCTGGTTGGTTCACGCAGTTAACTTACATGAGTTGCGTGTGTCCCGGCTGTATCACAATGAAGACTTAAGAGCCAGAGATTGCAATTTCCAATCAAAGCGGATAATGGGATGACCGGAATAGACTCAAATCGATACACAATACTAAAATATCTTCAACAATGAGTTTTAGGTGTTTGGAGTCTTGTTATGATCTTTTGCTTGTGACATGACATCAAAATTACATCATTGTGATATTATCAAGACGTAGTTCAAACATCTTCAATAATAGGATCAAGCCCAAAGACTAAAAACTACAAAGGAGAAGAGCTTGCTGGTAATAGAAATGTGCTGATGGGATATGATGTGTCTATGTAACCAGACCCAAAGTAAATATTCTCTTGAATGGCATGCAGCTCCCTTTGTTGTCCACTTGCCAAACACTCTCTGGGTTTACTGTGTTTTAATAGTACATGAGTTGATGCGAATTAGAGTTGCACTGAATCCGCCTTATGCTAAAGGGGTTGCAGCATTTCAATACAGTTAATTTTATTTGTGTTGTGTCCAGACTGGTTACTATGTCAAACATATTCATTCTTCACTTCCATAATGTATCCTATCAGACTGTGACAAGTTATTATGTGATTTAGCAGGACTAGAACATACCTATATAAGACGTCTCTCAAGTTTGAGGGCAGAAGTCTCTTTTCTAACGCAAATAACTAAAGAATGTGTACAGCATGGAGTCTATTGAAAATGAACTCCATTGTGCCTTAAAAAAATGAAATGTTAATGGAAATCTAAAAATATGTGGTTTTGTATAGATCGAGGAAAGGCATAAGATGAGATATCAAACCCAGACAATCAGATGTGCTGAAAATGTCTATAGAGGACCCTTGGTGGAGGAACCCAATTACAGAACTTTATTAAACTAAAATCATGGATTTTATGCTCAATTTAACTAATAAGGAGGACCGGTATAAGAACCAATAGAAGAGCAAACAGGCGAGGCAGACATGTCTAAGGGTATCATTCATTAGGACGCTACTAATAGAGAGCCAAGTCAGCAGGAGTCCAATTAGCGACAGGTTACAGTATTCAAGACAGGACACCACAAATGCATAAATTAAAGCTTCACTTGTGTCTAGTGTGAGAAAATGAGCAATTTGAGGCAAAGATTATACAAAGGTTGCAAATCAGGAAACACCGGTAACCTTTCATGGCTCCAATGTGATTGACATTCACAAGAATGTAGTAGAGATAATAACTGTGGAGGATTTCACAGAAATTAGACTTCAGTTGTAAAATGGTGGGAAAAAAATGGGTGAGAAATAAATAAATAAGCACCACGCTGTTGCTAAGGTTAGATCAACAGGATGGGAAACATGGAGAGGGGGGATATCTAGCTAAAGGCAGACACCAGGGCAAGAAAAAAAAACAGAAGAGGGTGGGTGTAGTAATACATGCTGTATTATTCCCTCTCACATGTGAAAAACATACAAAAGGTGTAATAAAGTGCTAGACGTGCAAGTGAAATTCACACACTTTCCAAGAAATATGAACATTTTCAAAAGGTCATGCAACGTTAGGTCATGTTTTATTAATGTACGTTTTAGATAAGCTCTCGTAATAAATTATTAAAATGTTAACAGTTGATTCACACTTGTGCTTTCATGCTGTGCTACTGTTCGCTTTTAAGGTTAACTCACACAAGCAGTCGGTGACTTGAAATTCACTGGTAAACCTTCCCCTTTTTAAGTTTACGTTCTTCTACCCTTTGAAACCAACTTGATTTTGGGGGAATTATTAAGGAATGCAGGCACAGAGATCTATAAAGCCCAAAATAATATGTATCGTCAATACAATTTTCCAAGCCATGTCTACCTGATATTTCAGCCTATGTTGTATATATGCTAAAAAGAGTAATATTAGAAATAATGAAGAGGCCTTTCCCTAATTAACCACCTATCTGCTACGTTAAAAAAAGGGCACATAACACCAACAACTACATTTGCCACTTGAATTAAATAATTTGTAATCCTAGCGGACCTACTGTTCAGGCAGCAGATATTTCATTAGGATTACATCAATGATCTAAGCAGATGAGGGTAAACCCATTCTCAGGCTCATTTAGCGTAGGCAGGTATGCTGCGTGATAAGTAGGGAGCTGTTGGCGCATCAACAATCCGCTAACATATTATATAATATACACCAAGCCCCTCCAAATTGATAAGTATAGCCTTTAATCCGATTTTAAAGGGGACTAAAATATCAAACATAAGTCAGGTAGAGACCGGTTAACAGATACAGTATTGTTCTTTCTGGAAAAGATGATGCCATTCCCAGGAATGTTATCATAACAGGCCATCTATTATGGAGTCAATTGTTATAGTTTGAAAAATTAAACTGTTTAGTGATCCCAGCCTTTCAGCAAAAAAAGCTGCTTAATTTCCCAGTGGCTGCCTTCTGACCTGGGGCAGACCACAGCTCTGTGCAGTTAAGTACATGTGCGCTCCCAAGGAGTCAGTGGCCACTGAAAGGGTGGCAGTCTCTGCTGCCCTATAGTATATTTCACAATGAAATCACACTGCAGCCACATGAAATCTAGGGGTACTCAAATATCTTTTAAAAAGGGAGAAAAATACTTAAAGGGTTCCTTCAAAATATTATACCTTAATGCCTTAAATGGTGACAAAAGGCTTTCTTTGAGAAAAGACGGGTATAGAAATGCCTCTTTGGAGTAAGGGGAGTAAAAATATGAAATCCAATGCCTGAAGAGGCGCCTTTACCACTAACTTCAAAGAAACACCAGGTCACTACTTGGCAGAGCTAGAAAGACAAAGTTACAGGAACACAGAACTCAAGTATATCATCTATCCGAGGGAATCTAATTAGTAAAATTGAAACCCAAGAGGAATGTCTTCCTCACTGAAGAAGGGCTTTGTTTACTTTTTCCCACCATGTCAAAAATCAGTGCAACGAAAAGGGATAAATGAAACACTGAACGTGTTCGCCTCCTTTTCAATTCTATTTAATCCTATAACAACATTAAGCCAAGTTTTCAACAAATATTCATGTAGGTAGGCGGGAAATACACAAATATTGTATTGTGTTCTGAGGACACATGTTTCATTCAGGAAATGAAAGTTAAAGTACAAATAAATAATCTGTCACCTTGGAGCCAACCAAGTCTATACGCTCATATTAGCATGATAAATACCAAAGTCATGTGGATATAAAAAATGTTTTTTTTAAAAAAAGGCAGCAGTAAAAGTATTGTGTGCATACATACAAAAAAAATGTAAGCTTTGTTAAAGAGGTGTAAAAGATTTAACACAATAGCTTAGAGTGCACTCCGATTTTCAGCTAATGTGCTTCTCGGCTTCACGTCGCCCCTTTCTAGTATCTATCTTGCTATTATATGCTAATGCCGCATCTCAAATAACAAGCAAAATAGCAAAGTTATCTTTTCTGCAGAGGCTGCTTACTAAACATGATGTGCAGGAATATTTTTGGGCCAACCGTTAACACAATTGGCAGGGATTTTATTTATTAGAAATTACATTCAAATTTGCAAACTCCATATTTGTTATATAATGTATATAAAGAATTATAGCTCTCATTTCCTTACAGTAGCACCCAATCCTATTTCAGAACTGATGGCACACTGTTAAAGGCCATTAAAGGAGAATGCATATTTTGGGCACATGATGGCTACATCATAAATTGACAATGGTTCCTATCAACTATCTAAAATTAAATAGGTATTCAAATAAGAAAGGGACTGTAACACTACAAGCAACCAAAACAATATAAAAAAAAAAACCTTTAGTAAACAGGCTGGCTGAGGGTAAGAGAAAGGCAGTTCAGTAATCAGAAGACTCCAGGAAATCTGGTCCACTTTTGAACCAAAACAGTATCATTCTGCTATATGAAAGTCTAAATTAAATTTTGCCTGGAAGTATCAATTCCCAAGACCCCACTAACCTAATTAGTAGCGTATTAAAAATAAATGAAGAAATGTAAGATCAAGAATACTCTAATAGTCTGACTTGTCTTTCTGAAACATCTCTATGCGAATGAAGACTATTAGAGGTTCAGATCTGTTAACATGCACGTGTCACACCTACACAGTGGCATTACATGAATTTACTCAAACTACCTGCAGCTCGAGCTTTGCAGTTTTCAATCAGTGAGATGTTTAAAAAGTCAACAGAGTTCAGTAACAGCCTGTAGCAAAATCTACTCGTCCCCAGTTAAAATTACCAGATTCAACAACAAAAGAAAGATATTTCTACGTGGAAGAATAATCATGAAGACCTTGGACACAGCCATTAAGACGACACAGAAAGTAGGTTTTTACTACATAGCTTATTAGCATCTGTAACGTTTTAAAGTCAATGGAAACCTAGGAGCACTGAGTTTGCCACATGTAAGAGCCATTAGGCCAATCTAGACTCTCCATTTTTTTAAAAGCTTTAAAAGCTTCAAACCTCTCGATCTTTGGTTGCCTTAAATTAAGGCTAACGTTATGCCTGCTCAATACTTGTTTAAAGTATGTCACAGTTTAAATTTCTAGCACCTCTGCTGGAATGCTGTGCCACCGTCTCAGTGAAGCAACACTTCCTTACATTACAACTCATAAATCCTTAGCCATTACTATTAAAATAGTTGAACACCTCCAGCCTAGCAATGACCGACCCAGTGCATCTACGAGAAGCACTATGCAGAGCCCCTGGCAGGCTTCTGTGTCACTGCACAAACTGGGAATATGTTGATACACGCGTCAACTGCGTGACTGCCAACCTGCGCCTTACTCTGGAAACAAAGGGAAAAAAATGTTCTCAAACAAAAAGGATAGGAACGCAAGCTTGAAATTATTAAACTACTCCTTGAATAGAAAATTCGGCAAAGAGGAAATCCTGTTTTAAAGTAGTGCTTTTTGTGTCTTGATCAAGTTTTAGCTAAACTATATAATCTACATGCTTCGCATAGGTTTGTTCAGGTATTGTATAAAATGCAGATTTTGCTCATTATCATTACCGCAAGGCAAGAACGTATTAATTATATTAATTGCAAGATGGAACTTGGCCAATAATTCGCTTTAGGAACTTGGCTCTAAGCTCAATAGAACATGCGTGGAGTTCCTCAGTAGGGTAATCGCAAAGAATTGCTAGACAAAGGAAAAAAATCTCACAGATGGTACCGTAGGGTTGACTTTTCCAGGGAAGCATGAGACAACCTCGTTCAATTATATACTTGACCTTTTAAGTCTAACCAGAGACATTTTGTGACACGTTGTACTCAAGTGGAAGAGCTGATCCCCTCCAAATAGGACATTTTTTGAGTGTTAGATAAAATGGTGTATTTTCTCCATAATGCCTTGATGCACATGCTCACTATAAGGTCCAGAGCGCATTATACCATACCACAGTGAAGCTGTGTGGACATTTTGTATGTTGCCAGCGTCATCTAATACATTTCTGGTTCTGAGCTCCCTTCTCACCTCAACAACAGGGTAGAGAGAAATTCACTGGGAGGAACCATCACACAGATCCTAAGAACGAGCTGTTATGATATCCTTGCCCATGGCATACACTTAAGGAGTGTGTACGCTACACAAACATTGCCTAGTTTAATCTGTCAACACTATTACACGGGTTTAATTTAGTGTATAGATTTGGAAAGAGTGACAGATCTGTTTAAATGCTTTTCCACTATAAATGCTGAAGTCTTCTTAAGGTTCCTAGTGATACTCAACTAACTTTCTGTAATACAATTTATATTTCAGAAAGCTTTTACCTTAGTATTTTTAAGCCTAGTCAGACTGGAAAAGCTCCATGCTAAAGGACATTTTTTCCCAATTTGTTTTTGTTTATTGTTCTCTTAATGTTCTAATGTTCTCAATGCCACAGTAGGAACAAAATCTACAAAACGGTAGGGGGTAAAGGTTCATGATATTTCAGTAACCATGATCACAAATGCTGTTACAGTTAAGCAATATGAATTGGCATAACTACAAATACAGCAGCAATCTCCTAAATATAAAGCAAACCATGGTGGAAATTCACAAGCATTATGACTGGTCATTCACTCAAAACCGATTACTTCAATTTCATTCACATTCTTTCGTTTCATTAAATATTATAACAAAAAACCAACTTTCTGAAGAGTCTAATATACAAAAATGGCAAGTTGATCAAAAACGGGTTATACCAAATAATTGTCAGAGCATAAGCTAACAGGTTGATAATGACTGGTATCACATATGAAGCTCCATAGGCTGAGGGCTTGACAACCTCCAAGGGATGCTATTCTCCTTGGTGCTTTTTCCCTAAATTCCCCATGACATTTCCAGATGGTTGGTGGATAAGAAAGTCCTCAAGTTCTAACACCCAGCCTGTATCCCCTCCCATTAATTAGTGGCCAAGGTCTGATTTCAGAAGGGTGTCCTAAATTAAAAGTTTCTCTAGATAAACAAGCCTGTATCTGGTTAATACACAGTAACGGGGAGACTTCTTAGGATGATGAAGTGGAGCAATGTAGTAGACATATTTTATGCATTTCCATTATTCCATCAGATCACTGATTAGCTGAAATAATGTATTCTATCCTTTGGCTTCACCAATGTTTGGAAATAGAGTTGAGAAATGTGTGGCTCTAAACACCCATCCCCCTCCAAAATACTTTTGCATTGGTACAGAAAGCTTTACATGTGACTGTTCTCAAACAAAATAAATCCAGTGTCAAAAAAAAAAAAAAAAAAAAAAATACAGTAAAATGATTCCCCTTTCATCAGTGGAAACTGTGGAAAAATCTTTTTATACTCCGCAGACATGTCAACAAAGTGTTTACTTCATAGACTTAAAGTGGAAATGCTTATGGCAATGAAAAAGGAACATTTACTTTGCAGGCGGTCTGAAAAACGGTATCTGACAGCGAGGACAACAAACAAAACAAACCACGTTTCTGTCAACTGTGACAGTTTATGAAAAGCTTCTTTACTATGCATGCTGGATACATGCTTGTTTATTAACATTAAACAGTACACCATGTTCCCTTTGAGAGTCGGAAAGAAAACATGTTACTTTTCCAGCGCTGGGTTCCTCAGCGTCTCCTTTTAAATTCAGCTTTCCAAGCTAGACCAAGGTTGACTGTTAAAGCAAAAAAGCCTAAGGTGCAAGCTATATCAGGCATTATCTTTTAAAAGGCTGCCAGCAAGGGGGGTACAACTATTACACTTGTAAAGGGCCTGGCTTGGTGACAGCTCCGTCAAGCTTGTGATATCAAAACTACAGGACCACCAATTAGATGGCCTAGTCTCCTGCCTTGATGACATGCTGCGAATTGATGTAATCCAAGCGGTAGTAAGGTAGTTGAAAAATGCTGCAAATAAGGTAAGGTGCATTCTGAGAAAAAAAAGTTTCAGTGCCATCCTTGCCCCTAAACAGCTTGCCAGTGCCATCCTTGCCCCCAAACAGTTTGCAGGGGGCATCTTCACACCAAGAAAAATGAGTAGAAGTTAAATACTCGGGGGCGGGGGCTAGACCATTCTTTCTGTAAGGAGCCCCAAAATTTCTCATGGCAGTCCTGAAGGCAGGTGTAAGGACAAGGGTCAAACATTGTTTAAATTGATACCTATGGGGATAACCTATGTTAAGCCACTGCATACATCTCCCATACAAACCAATATGAAACTGTATTTAGGGTCCCAGGAAAAGCAGAATATATGACACCTGAAGAAAATAGAGGTACATATTGTATTATGCTTATAGTAATAAATTCAAAAAGAACTCTAATGGTCTCCATGGTGAACATAAGCACAATTATTTGGTCATGTTAGCCGTGGACAGTTCGTTTACACGCAAAGATCCAGAAACTCGCAAACTACTAAGGCTACGTATAAAGGGAGATTCAGGAAAGTGAACGTACTGGGAAATAACAGAAGGACAGGAAACCAGTATGACAGGAAATATCGCATGCCAAAAATCACACGGTTATACACAGCATTTCATGAGGAGGCATTTACAAATCACAAGGCTTTTAGAGTACAGATTTTAGAAAAAAGCTATTATATGCAACCTAGCTTGTGTTCTGGAGGTTTGGTCAAAGCATAACTGTTTAGCACTGCGCTGGGAACAGGCTAAGTTAAGTACACGTTAATACTGGTATTAATAAAAACTGTCACTTTCCCAAACACTACATTTTGCAGTTCTATTTGCCAAAAAAACAACCAAGCTTTAAATCCGGCGATGTGAGAATATGGAATACATGTGTGGCACAGGGAAAGTAACGTCTTCTATTTTTTTAGGATCTGCACAAGCGTTCCTCCCAATTGCCTTATCTCTGGCGTATGTTTTGGTTGCTGATTGTCGTGGAGAGACAGCCATTGTAACGGTGGAGGAGAGAAGTTCTGGGCAGGAAATTGATAAGATCATGCTGACTCTGGCAACCTCAGCTTTCATGAGCTAAGCATCTCCAAAACTCAAGCTATTGGTTATGTAAATAAAATCTCTATTTCCTGGAAATTCTCCTATTCATGTAAAACTGCACGAAAAACTAGGCTGGGAGACACAGCATTGTATCAGTCATCCCCTTGTCTGGCACCTTTAGAATATGTTACAGATTATGGATATCACAAACCCAAGGGAGATTTTGTTTAATATGCCAAACTCATAATAATAAATCAAGTTTTGAAATATAAGGTTGAGGAAGTATTAAAAAAATGGGGGTAGAGAAAATTGGGGGGGGGATACACATGAGGTAGGACCTTTGAATAATTTGTCAAGGTGAGTTTGGCCTGGTGAATCGCTTCTTTCACTGGTAGTCTATTCTTTCTTTGGGCTGTGGAGGTATTTGCTTATGTCTACCCAACTAAAGGCTGTCAGGGACAAGCCCATCATTAAGCTACAAAAGTTCCAAGGTATGTATGAATATAATACATAAAATAAACACGTCTACTAGCACTATATCTTTGTATCTTTCCAGGTTATCACCCAAATGTCATGTTAAGGAATAACCTGCAATTACAGAATAATGTTACGGTATCCCGATGGAAATCTACTTTTTTTATTATTTGAATTGGATGTGCAATACTTGACTATTAGATAAAGTATCTGTAGTCACAGATGTAAGTCATATTTTCCCTGGTGGGCATCTCAACTAGGTGACTGCTTTTGAAGTTACTCTTTTAAAAACTGTGATGCATGGAAGTAAAAAAAAACGGCTGCTGGATCCAAAAAAAAAGTGTCTCTGGCAAAGAAAAAACTTGATGTGACAAAACTGGCAGCCATTTAAAGAAAATGATTGTGTGCCTTAAAGGCACCAATTAATAATTCTTCGTTTCATGACAGACCTTCTTACTGTATAACTCTAGGGACATTTGCTCAGTCACACAGAAACGTCTTTGCCATCAGTTTATTAAACAGCTCTGTCCCATTTATTTGGCTAATTTCACCTTTATACTTCTGATGTTCTATCATGACATTGCTGTGAAATGTCTACAGCAATTTGCCCTTACTCCAGGCTTTAGGTAGACTACAGAGATCTTTTTTTTTTGTAATAACAACCTAATAAAATGAAAGTGTTTTATGATTTCAAATAACATAAAAGTACCTATTTCATATTTCGACCTAATTTACCACAATCGTTTCGTGAATATTTACCAGAGGAGAACATTTGCAATGAAAATGAAGTGAAACCCAATAGTCAACATAAGAGCTATGATGCCCCCAAGCAGGGTTAATGCAGTCAGTAAGGCCTTAAGCTGTGTGGAAACTAAGGTGGAATTACTTTTCTTCATGGAAAAAAATAACAAAAAAACATGAAAACAAAGCAAATCCAATTTCTTTTGATGGCTCTCAAGCAGGGACACCTACACCACCCACACTAGCAATAAGAACTTGACATATCTTTAGAAGGGTAAATGTCCTTGGTCCTTATGTACAGTACTTTAAGTAAACTATTGCAGGCAGTTGGTTAGAAGCAATGGCTGAACTACCACTATTTACATCTATTGTCATCATGACTTATTGTTTCTCGAGTTAACAAGCAAAAGCACAATAAAATATTTAGGGAGGGGGGCTTGACGCATTCATTTAGAATTTAAGAGCCAGAAAAAACAACGCATCTGAAAATAAACCAATAGAAACAGTTAAAACATTAGTCCTCAGCACTAAAACCGTTAACAGGGACTGATATCTTCTCCTGGGAGTTGTCCGCCCTTGAATAAAAAAAAAGTTATGTTTTCCAGATTTTGGGACTACACGTTAATAACAAGATTTTCAGTTTTACTGTTATTCCCTTTTACTTTTACATAGCTGTTTGAATTAATGTCACCAGCAATGTTATGGAAAATCAATTTATACTAAAGCACAAAAGAAGTTACAATGTTAATGGTATTTTTTTTTTTTTTTTAACATTATTTCACTCTTACTTGTCAGACAACTAACATTAAAACCAGAGCAGGGGAGAAAAAAAAAATCCAACAAAATCGAACTCTATTTAAAATCTGAAAACGCGGCTAGCATCTGATTCATATGTTCTCGGTTGCAGAGGGTATAAATTCCCTGCAGCTTTTACCGACCTTACTGGCATATGTTACAGACATTGCACATTTCTTAAACACGGTCAGCCAGAACTAGAGAAAGAACTGCGCTTTAATGGCGTTTCTGGGTGCTTAGTAATGAAAGGTGCCACTGTAAAAGGGGTTTCCACTGCATTACAACCAAAGTTGTGAGTCTAGCAAACATCGTATTGGCAACTGCAGCCTGAACCAATTAAAAATGGCTGCTGCCCAAAACCTGTCCTACAATTCGATAAAAAACGATCAAGTGGCTTCAAGGCATTTTTAAATTAACCACAATTGAGGACTCAATGAGAGTTGCAGATACGCGACAATAATATGTGGGGGAGTCTATGCTAATAACATGCAGTTAAGAAATGTCTTCTTTTAAGTACGCTAATACTTTTGTTTCTAATTTGAATTTAAACATTGTGTAATCCTGCTCGACTTGTGCCAAAAATGTGCAGTATACACTGGTAAGTCAATTACATTAAAATTCTCAGATCACGCAGATCAAAAGCAACGCAGAGATACTGCCAGTAAGGGCTTCTTACAGCAAGCAAGACACCATGTACTCTCTACAGCTTGCCATAAGCAACAATATAATTACACACAAAAGTATATGAAACCTACAACAGTAATTGTGTAGAATATTTTTTTCTCTTTATTTTAGGACACTGAGAGGTACAAAATAACTTGACCCGACCCGTAGATTGTAAGCTCATGAGCGGGGCCCTCAAAAGCCCACCATTCCTACCAGGAATTTTGTATATCTCAACTCGTGATATGTCTGTATGCATTAATGTATAATTTATTGGTGCTTCATAAATAAAATAATAATAACAACCCATATGTAAACTTATACAGTGTGCAACGTATGAAAAATGCATGCTACCAATTGGACAAACGCCACATATTGACTCAAAACGTGTCCATTTCTGAAAACCTGGGCTTCAAATATTATGCTTCTGACGTCAGCTCTGGCTAGTGCCGTCCCTTAGCGTCTGGTTAGGAAAGCTGAAGCTTAGCTGTAACAAACACCGGATTTACTGCAAGAAAATCACACAGGAAAAAAAGGAACTATGGAAAACACCTGCGTCAAACGTTAAGCCATTTTTCTGCGTCATGTAACAAAATCTAGTAGACTTTGCTTGCGACCCTACAGACATTACCAATAGGATACGTACATTATGAAGGGCCAACCATATTCAGCTTCTTCTGCAGGAAGACCTTGGCTGGCCCTGTATAATGCATTGTTAAATCAGTGAGATCTCTGAATAATAAATAATGCATTATCGAGGGCCAGCTCGGACATTCATGCTGGAGGAACTTGCCATTGTTGACACTTTAGAATAAATAGTAAACTGAGTTAAAACCACAACTCTCCCTTTAGTGAATAAACCCCTTTATGTGCTAGACCTGTCTGGCTCAGCTAGTCATGTGCCATAGGGCCAGCTTTCCTACCCCTAATCTATAGATTGCTAAAGGGTCAAATGGTAAAATGTTAGGCGTCGCAACTGCAGAGATTCTGGGATTTGACCAAGCCTGGAAATAAATACACCGTCAAGACGCAACAGCAAATGACAGATTGGGGAGATTGGTTTTGACTTCTACTACAACACAGTAAGGATTTACTTGGCAAAAGTAAACAAACGTAACGTTAAAATCACTTCTCGGAACAGGAACATTACATAGACAAGTGAGCTGTGCTTTGATGCTTTTGTTTGGGAAAGAGGAAATTACTGTTTGAATATGTCAAAATATTAGGCATGACAGGCAAATTAAGGTTTCATTGCACTCGTATGACCGCCTTATTAAGCATAATTGGCAGGGTTGCATTTCAGGTTATAGGTATATACATCAAAGTAGGTTTTAACCAAGTAAGAATAAAAATGGCATTATTTTAACCATAACCACAGACCAACAGAGTGCACTCCCAAGATACTGCAAATCTACACCAAAACGGTAAAATTACTAGTATCATCTTAAAAGGCTGTTTTAATAATAATAGGGCCATGTGCACATGCATGATTAATGCAAAGGTTAAAATTGAGATTCTGGTGTTTAACCATCTGCCTACTGCCCTACAGAGAAGTATTTAATCTGACCACTGATGGGCGGCTCGGAGGGCCACCGTGCACTAAATAAATGGTTAACCTTTGCCGCCTGCTTGTTGAACCACATATCCCACACATGGTTTGCCTCTAAAGGTTAAAATGGTTCTGTCACTTTTTACAAATCCTCCCTTTCACAGTTATATGTACTGGATCACTGTGATGTAGTAAATCCCACTTGTATGCCATGGGTAGAGGTATTTTGCCTTCATTTTCTCTAGATAACGCATGATTATTTTCCTCCATTAACATTCATCTAAACGTCAGGACAAAAAGTCAGGTTTTTCAAGAACCTAAAAAGGTTACATTTCTACCATGTTTGATAAACCATGATTCTCCTTTCCATATATCAATGAATCCACAGAAGTTATACATCGTTGTGTTCAGTAAGAGTAAGGGCTCCTTTTAAAAAGGACTACATATGAGGCATATATCACGTTTTAATATAATTGGTTTGAGAGGTTTGGGGGTAGTGAGATTATATAATATATACATACACACACATATACATACACTCACACATGCATGGCTGCACATTTTTTATGCCAGTGATATTATAGCGACATCACTGCGCTCCCAATATACTTTATTTGATTTTTAATTCATTTTTCCCCCTATCCCCCCCCCATTTTTGGATAATAGCCCTGCACTCCCGACTGCAAATATATGTGATCAGCCAGCATGGGGAATAACGGGCTTTCCTATATTTGAGTGAACATCCGGTGGGTGTCAAAGTTTCAAATAAATAAAGCAAAAAAATAAATTTACTTACGTGACAGCAACAATAACTAAGCAGAAAGTATTATTAGTGTTTCACATAAAGAGTGTAGATACAGGGGAAATACTACTGTTTTTTGGGGGGGTTCTGTTGGTGTCACATTTGTTTTGTCAGTTGGCAATGCGTGCTAAATAGATGTTTGATACTTAGAAGGGCAGGAAACCTTACATAAAGTTTTCCTTGGGTGTTCCTTAGTTCATGTCTTCCCAAGGTGAATTATCAGCAATAAATCCAGTGTTTGTTATAGTTGTGTGTCCCGTTTCCTAGGCAATCTTTGGACACCAAGGGCTGTTATTAACCTGAGCCGACGTCCAACGCACCATACATGAAGCCATAGTATTGTCACAAATACAGGTTTCACGCCATTTGTTCCATATTTATAGGATTTGGAGATTAAAACATGGAGCCAATTGCGTTACATCCCATGTTACGCAATTGGCTCCATGTTTCAATCTCCAAAAGGCTTCTGGGTAACAAGAACTATATTCTCAAATAGCAGAGGATCATGAGTAGACAAGGCCTCGAATAAAAATTAGAAATCAATCGTAGTCACTATTTTTGCAACTATCCGTGACAAATATTACCCACATATTCCACAGGACAATAACAAAAGGATGTAGAAGTATGGTTGGAGATGCCCTTCATGGCTCCAAATGTTTGCTTTCTTCTGTTACTTTCTGTTTGTCGCCTCATCATTTCACGCGACATAATTGCATGAATTGTGGTGTGGATATATACCCCCTTTCAAGAAGCATAAATGTGATTGATCTATAAATCTGTCATTTCTCATCCCAACATGCTTATTCAAATCACTAAACAGGAAAGCACAATTATATTAATATGATACGCAAGCATGACGGATTTTAACATCAAAATCAGACGCCTCAATGACAGTCAAGTTTTACATTTTCTTTATTCAGTCTTTAAAAGAAATGCTATTTGATATAATTTTATTTCAATAACCCTTTTTTCTATATAACCAATTTATATATGCCATCCTCTATACAAATCTAATTTTTTTTTGCTTTGTCGTTGCTTCAAACACCGCAAAAGGATTTAATAAATAGAAACTAGTTCTTACAATTAAAGCGGTAAACATAGCATAGCTTTCCAGAGGATTTGCGGGCCAATGCGGAAGGGGAATTCAGATTGGCTCCTAAAATCAGAGTATCCTTCTGCACCCAGAATGGGCGTTAATTTGGTTGTTATTTTAATTCTTCCCTATTGCAATGTTCTTACAGGATCAACTGGCCATCTGGATCTTATCCGAGATCAAAGTATAAAAACAAATAAAAATAAGAGCATCAAAACTAATGGCATCACACGTATACTATGATTAATATAAAATATCCCACAGACCAAGCCTTTGCTACCAGAGAAGATCAAAATCACCATCTCTTTATTGAAGAGTTAGTGTTTTGATGGATTAATGAAGCGATACGTGTTCTGTCTAAACTCGCATCTGTCAGGATACTATCACAAAGTGTCCAAATCTGTAGCTGCAAGGCTTTTTCCACAACATTCTCTGCATGCACAGAAGTACGCCACCTCTCTTCCACCTGGCTTATATTAAAAACAAATCTCTTTAGTATCACTAAGCATCTTCCTCCAAACAACTTCAATTAAAATCGCAAAACTCAAAGAGAGGGGGATAAGATACCTAACTTTTATGGCTTATCAATAAAAATTCATCATACGATTTCAGAAAAGAAAAATCTGCTAGCATGGTAATAAACAGATATATCCAGACTGTCTTAACGAGAAGGGATTAATCTGCTAAAAGATGTCGTGTACTTCCACGAATGCAAATCCCTTGTGCCCTTAAGCAGTTATAGGAATGTGTATGCTATAATTCAAGAGGAGAAGAAGAATAGCAGGTGTGTAAGACATTGGGTTTCAGTTAAATAATCTTCAATGGAATTAAGGGAAAGTGAGCTAGATCCAGCGTTGCGATAAAGATCTGAGCAATTTAACTATGAAGTGGAAGAAAAAGATTCTGTGCTAATTGGAAAGGGGCAAAATACATTTGTTTCAATGACCCTGACTACCTGAGCAGATTACACGCCTGGTTGGCTGCCTCCTGACATACATGCACTCCTATTGTCTGTTCCCATGGCTTACAACTCCATTCATCAACGTAGTGCAGTCAGTACTGAGGTGCTCAACCACCAGTTTTATCATATTCTACCAAAACAACAACAACAACAACAAAAAAATGTTCCAAAGATTATGAAAGAATTTCAATGGGTTCGCAGAGAACTCTCCAGATGCGTGACCTTTTGTGATCATCCATACACAAACGAACCAGACATTTTATAATCAGAGATAAAATAGTTTTTTTTTTTTTTTTATAATACAGAATGCTCAGGTAGCTGAGAAACCCAAGGAAAGGCTTAAAGGGACTGGAGTGGTTTACTTGTAACGTCACCTTTGGATTTGAGGAGCTCAGTGACCCATACAGGGTCACTGAGCACCCCAAATCCAAAGGGCCAATTACAAACATCCAAACATAGTTCTCCCTATAAGTAATTAACGAGCACGTAACAGCATACAAATCAATCTATCAGCCTATATATTGTTAAACCATTTAGCAAGGAAAACAGCTGATGTTCCTCTGCTACTTTGTATTAGAGAGACTGCATTAAATGATCTATAGGAAAGTTAATAAAGATCGGTTACACATGTGCATCATTGATTTCTTGGCTTATTTTAATTTTGTCTTTCTGCATCTATTAGTTTGATGTGCTCATTTGCTGATAAAAGGCTCCTTACTTAGGCTCTGACTGCATCCCCACTCCCACTCCCACTGTGACTGGAAACCACTCACTACAGATCTTTTTATGACTGAAGTACTAATTCTACTGTTGATTATCTACAGGGGTCATTAGAGTTCTTGAATAGATCTGAACAACTTGTGGCGCTTTTGAACTTCCATACATCATGTAACACCCGTGTTAGAGAGAAGAAATCGCTTCCACTAAGATTCTACTAATTGAACGCTGAACTTGGAACAGCAACTGCATACCGTACAAAAGACAGATGATAATCTCCCCCAGGTGAATAAAATGTGTGCAATATATATGAAGAAAACACAATGCACGTGTAGTGCAGTTTATCAGCTGTTTAATTGGGGATTGTAAACTAGGATTAGTCCATTAAGAAAAAGAAATACAGCAAGATATATCTTGTTTTAATAACAAATACATCATATTAAGTCATGTATTAGGAAAGAAGCGATGAGGTATTGACGATATAAGTATTATTTTTAAATTGATATGTACTATAGCTATACTGAGCAGAACTGGTCCAAAATCAACTTTTTTTTTTTTTTTTTTTTACTTGAATCTACTACATGAAGGAGACAACTTATCTGCCACTTTTCTTTTGATATGGTAAGGTGCGAATGAATTTAATTCCCAGAAACGCACTTTAATAAAACACCAAGTTTTTCACATAAGACTGTAATGAGAAATCAAACTTGTTTCGCTTCCCTCAACTCATTTCTGCCTCTCTGCAGTACACTTTGTTGATAAAATCAAAAAAGTACCAATCTCCAACAATTGTAGAAAAAGACAATTTGAAAAAGTTAAAAAAGGAAATTTACAATTCCGGCAACAGAGCATTTTTAAAGCTAAAGATTGACATTAAGCTTTACTTTAAGACACGCGTAGAACTTTGGGCCGGATATGACCCTCAAGGGCTTTTTATATATCCGAGTCTTTATAAAGAGATAACTGAATGAAATAAACCGGATGCCAATGTGAGTTTCATACAAGTCAGCCACTAAAAACACAACACCATAACTACAAGTGAAAAACCTCAACACACATTTGGGCTAGGAGTTTTTGCAAATGTAAAACAAAAAAATAAAGACGTGCAGGTGTGCGTTTGTCATTTGGCTTTGTCTGCAATAAGGTCAAATCAGCTTTTAACCTATCAACAGCGGACTTTGTTTAAACAATAAAGCGTGTCACCGGCTTTCCCAGTCCTGTTATTCTATGCTGCAGGTGGCGGTTGTGAAACTCGTTTTGTAACCCTTTATGTACTACTGCCCTGGATTTCTCTTCCAGCTTAAGCAGAGTTTCTGGCCCAATTCACGAGCACGGCAAAAATAAATATTCTCTGGACTCAAAGCACACATTGGGCCGTGTTGGGATTCTGATTTTCAATTAAAATTCTTAAAGTTTTTTTTGTTTTTAAAAATTGGACATATTGACCATATTTATATACTTTTCAGTAAATGTGGAGGAGCAAATGAATCCTCATTATATCACACTGAAATTATAATTTATAAACAAACAGTAAAACATTTATACAAGTCAAACTGGATTTAATCAAGCCAGAAAATAAACCCTGTCCAGTGGATTTTTTAACGCGCACAGCCTACAGTGGAATACTACACTTAACTTTTAAGCCGTCAGTGTCTGCATGTATTTGCTCTCTCACTCGGTCACATGCTTTGTCTTTCAGTGCGAGTTTCATTAGTTCTTAAAAAGGTATAACAACACTATTGCAAGTGACGATTTAGTGATCGGCTAAAAACAATACGCCAATTCTTTTAGCATGTCTACTGCAGCCGAAAACACAGCTGCTGCTTTTGGAAACAAGAATCATCATATGGATATATAAGCGTTAAACAGTTATTTAAAAAAGGTAGTATACTTTTCATGCACTATTCATGCCAGAAAATTGGGGTCTTGCCCCCTCCCCATATCATTTTGCTTTCTAAAAGGCACACTACAACCATCATCTTCTACACTTCAATGCATTCATTTGCCAAGGGGTCATTTTAAATTAATGTTATAATGCATGGAGGGTTTCATCAGAACCCCACTCTATCCTTTTTGCACTGCTTCTCTGTCCTCCGCCTACTTGTCTTCCATGAGATGCATTTTGCTTGCCATATACATCGCCATCCATGTCTAGCTGGCCCGTGTGACATTTGTGGGGGCTCTAAATAGACACCCCACATGCATTTGCAAAAAGTTCCCCAATTGATTTAAATAGGAGCATTTTCCTGCCAGTGATTAGCTGCTTTAAATTGTCAAAACAGGCATTAACACAGACAGCGAAGGGGAGCAGTGCTTACAGGTAAATAATGTATATTAAAGCAATCATATAGTACATTAAGGTGCATTCAGTACAGTAAGGAGCATTGGAATGTGTCTTTAGTTTGCTGACCAGCCTTACACACACGCTACAGCTCAGGTCCACACACACACACACACACACACACAACACTCTAATGCACTTGGTGACATCCCCCCTCCCCCAAGTCAATTGCTTATTTTGCGTCTGTGGTGGGGCCAGTCCTGAGCATATCCCAAACACTTGCTTTTGTCATACACAAAACTGGTCTTTAAAAAAATAAATAAAAATTAAGACTTGACACAAGTCTGAAGGGCAATTTCTACCATTAAACACATTTTTTTAAGTTTACCATTGGAAAAAAACCTACCATGTTTAGGCTAACTTTCTTATATACCAATTTTACTTAATAATACAATGAATATACTTAAGTATTTTAAACTAACCCCAATAATAAAATGTAACATTTATTTTTAGCCATACATACTACTGAATAACAAATTACCAAACGTATCTCGCTACTGCTGTACAGTCAACAAGAATTATTATCGCCAGTAAAGTTATTTAACTCAGGGGCAGTAAACAGAACATCAGCACATTGACGCCTGTTCAGTCTAAACATCTATTGTATTTGGAAGCTGAAAAGAAATGCAAAGAATGTTGTAGCAACTGGTATAACCTAATCTCTGCTTCAGCCCCCGGCACACATATGGTCACATTATCAGAAGAGGGGTAAATAGTGTTAATATATTGCAACGTAATTCCTCAGCCAACTTAACTTCTAAAGCCTCACAATTACACTTTGCCCTTGTGTTCAACCCATTCTAGACAGTCACGGTGTGGTTTGCTAATAGCATGATGACAGTTGTAGCCTTTGAAACATCTCGAGTTACAAATGCTCCTAGAAGCATGGGATACTATTAGGCTAGTGTCAGAAGTCCTTAAGAAAACACGGTGCCAACGTTTTGGTGGTTACGCCACGTAATACTTTTCTTCCAACAAATTCAACCAACCCTCTCTCTTACATCACAAAAACTGGAAAGATTAACCCTTAGAACGTGACAGTCACTGAGTTCATGTTACGTGCCTGACAGCAGAGAACGGGAATTTGAGAGTATTTGGGTGTTGTTCTAATGAGGAGGTAGTAGGTTTACACAACACAAAATAAAAGCTGCGTAAACCCCCGGCGTTACGGAAACTTTCAGACGGGATTTTACATTGTCTGCTTTGGTCTTTTTTCTTGCATTCAAATGAACTACCGACAACACGGTGAGTTTGTAGCCTACAGCTTTTTATTTACTCTTAACAAAGAGCTGCAGGTACGAGTTGACAGGCTGGCATATGAAAAATAAAAATAAGCAAAACACGCTGGCAGACTATGCGCTTCTCTGTAGTCTGTGTTATAATAGTGAACCACTGATTGTGATCTCCTAATATCTCACAGAAGATAACTGCTGCAGTTGAATATTCACCAAATTGACACAGATGGTTATGAAATGAATATCCCTTTTCCTATACGCTCTGTTCTTGTTTAAGCAGCACCCCCCACCTTGCGTTTCAGTAACTTCAAAATGTTATACGATATACTACTTGATACGTCCATCGCACAGCTCTGTAGAATATGACGGTGCTATATAAACCACCAATTATTACGCTTTCATAAAGACAAAACAGCCAAGCGATCACTTGGTATGTAACGCAATTCCAAACTATAAACACAGCCAAAGGCAATAATAAGACAACCAGCTTTAATAAGCATATTGATTGTTCTAGGGCTGCAACTAACGATTATTTTAATAATCGATTAATCGGCCGATTATTTTTTCGATTAATCGATTAATCGGATAAAAAAAAACAATATGCAAATTTTTCGTTTATTTAAAAGAATTTAATGAACTGGATGTTAAAAAACAACTTAAAATTTACATTAACATTCTTATTTTGTTATGATGTAATAAAAAACAATATTTTCAAAGTACAAGAACCCAAACACAATATTTATGAAACAAAATAACCCCAAACATTCTGAAAAGAGGTGGACTATTACTGTTCAAGAAACTTTGCCCCAGCACTTTGCACTTTGCACCCAGCACTTTGCACCCAGCACTTTGCACCCAGCCCTGGCACTTTGCACCCAGCACTTTGCACCCAGCACTTTGCCCCAGCCCTGGCACTTTGCATCCAGCACTTTGCACCCAGCATTCAGCACTTTGCACCAGCACTTTGCACTTTGCACCCAGCCCTGGCACTTTGCACCCAGCACTTTGCACCCAGCCCTGGCACTTTGCACCCAGCACTGGCACTTTGCACCCAGCACTTTGCACAGTCTCTAACTCTGCCCTGCACCCAGCCCTGCCCCCACATTCTGCCCTGCCCCCACACTCACACTCTGCCCTGCACCCACTCTGCCCTGCACCCACACTCACACCCTGCCCTGCATCCCCACCCCCACTCTGCCCTGCACCCAGTCTCCCACTCTGCTCTGCACCCACACTCACACCCTGCATCCCCACCCCCACTCTGCCCTGCACCCAGTCTCCTGCCCTGCACCCCCCACCCCCACTCTGCCCTGCACCCCCACCCCCACTCTGCCCTGCACCCCCACCCCCACTCTGCCCTGCACCCACACTCACGAACCGCTCTGTGCGAATGGAGCCACTCGCACAGAGCGAACCGCTCTGTGCGAATGGAGCCACTCGCACAGAGCGAACCGCTCTGTGCGAATGGAGCCACTCGCACAGAGCGAACCGCTCTGTGCGAATGGAGCCACTCGCACAGAGCGAACCGCTCTGTGCGAATGGAGCCACTCGCACAGAGCGAACCGCTCTGTGCGAATGGAGCCACTCGCACAGAGCGAACCGCTCTGTGCGAATGGAGCCACTCGCACAGAGCGAACCGCTCTGTGCGAATGGAGCCACTCGCACAGAGCGAACCGCTCTGTGCGAGTGGCTCCATTCGCACAGAGCGATTCGCTCTGTGCGAGTGGCTCTGTGCGATCCGTGCACATAGACAGAAGAATACTTACCTCCGGAACGCGTCACATCCGTCACGTAGCTTGAAGAAGGCGGAGACTGCAGAGCGTGTAGCAGAAGCGGGGAACGCTCGCGGAGGTAAGTAAAAGGAGCCGAGTGCTCCAACAACGAATTGATCACTCGATTAATCGATAACGGAAATCGTTATCGATGATTTCCGTTATCGATTATTATCGATTTTATCGATTCGTTGTTTCAGCTCTAGATTGTTCCTAACAAAAAACAAATGCAAAAACATAGTGTGTCTGGAATATGCATACGCCATTAATTACCAATTAGTACTCTATCCAAAAACTTTTATTCTTTGTATGTGGTACTGGAAAGGTGAGCACATAATTAATATATAAACCTATACATTTGCAAAAAAATAATCAAAAGTCTTCATATGTTTATAAACACAGCAATACATAATACAAAAATGGAGTTGGGGTTATTTATTAACTACTCTAGAGGAAAGGATCCATAAAATAAAAATAGTATTATTTTTCTCTGTGATCATGATAGACTTGCTAAGTAGTTAACTACTGCCAGCCAGGAATAGAAATGCATGTCTGCTTACAATCATGTTATGTGTAAAGTTGGACAAGTTTATTTAAAGGATATATTCATAAAACAAGGAGTTGGTGCCAGCACTAAAGGATTAGAGGCATGAATACCTGGCGTTTAAGCAAACCAACATAATACACACCTCTTACCACCAGGAAAGCTGTCCAAATGCCAAATTGATTCTTCTCTTAACAAACCTGTGCTTTTCATGAGAAGAATAGCAAAATACTTTAATTAAACAGAGCTTTATTCAAACCATCGGTTATGAGTGTGAGCCACCGTAAGCCCAAAATGAGCTTGTAGAGCCCTCTCAGGAGTCGACTCAACCGATGAACATGGGTCTGGCTGCAACCAAGTCAACTATGGGCATCTCCAGAGTTCAGCATTAAAGGAACTGGCCACTAAAAGAAAACGCGTTATAATGCTGTATCTTGCCAAGTTCAACTTGTGCACCAGAAAAAAGTAAGATTTATCATTTTGGGATTCACTAACTTGCTATATAGAAACTGTCATATCACAGATAACCTGACTTTGCAAGAAATTAAATGCGATATTTTATAGTTTTGTTGAAAAAGTACTTTATGACATTTTGTCTGATGATGAACTCCAACAGGAGGAAAAGGTGAAAATAATCCCGGATTGTCCAATACCCCCCAGTCCTCACTGGACCATTCTAAACAACGGATGGATGACCACATGCCCCAGAAAGGAAAAACGATCAACAGTTGTCCTCAAGAGAACCTAATAAAAGTTTCATGTGATGGGCCATCAGATACGATGATCTTTTTCACCACAAGATAGCTCAGTAAAGCACCGAGAACCTACGCACAACTGGGATGCTATTATATACCATTAAAATCATACTTGAGAGAAAGTCAATCAAGAAATGAACCAGACATTTCCAGGAGGAAAAAAAAAAAAAAACAAAAAAAAAAAAACCATAAAAACAAAAGGCACAGATGGTGAGAAAAAATATATATGCAGGGCAATATGTTTAATGAAGATTAGTTAAATAAGGAGATCAAAATTCTCTATTTTCTCTTAAATAAGAATCAGGTATACATAGAACGGAGAGCTTAAATGTTAAGTTGTCTAGTTGTAGAACTAGATGTTTTCTGAGGTCCTCCCCTCTAACCACTTCCTCCACTGTTTTATATTAAAAAAATATATAACAAAACCTAACTTAGGGGTCTGAAGAATAAGCAGAAGAGCCTCCAAGCAGAAGTGGTAAAGGTTAACACAGTAGGGAAATTCAGACATGCATGGCATAAGCATACAGCTACCAGGAATCTAAGAGGAGACCATGGACCAATTAAGGTTTGAGTCTTTACATAAGGAAAATGGGCATGAATAGAGGCAAGGAGAATAGTTGTTATCCGTCATCTAATAACTTTTTTTGTGTCCGTATTGCCACAAAGAATAATCCTAAACAAATGATGGCATAATAAAATTTAAAGAAGAAGAAAAAAAAAAAGACATATTGTGGGCCATTTGTAGAAGTCTTTTCAATCACACAGTTCGACAGCATATGGATTTCTGTGCTTTTCATAATAGTAACATAGTAACATAGTTCATAAGGTTGAAAAAAGACCAAAGTCCATCAAGTTCAACCTATATACATATTGTGTCCCTACTGTGTTGATAATAGACGTGTCATTGAATGCAAATAGGTTTATACCTTTGCATATCAGTTTACCTCTAGCATAAACATGCTTATAACAAGAAGGCAGGGATAGGGAGATGTCAAGGAAACTCAATAGGCGAACAGAGAGTTAATAACGATTCACATTTAACACATATCCCGAAAAGGATTTTATATCTGAAATTTAACCGCAGTGATAAATGGCAAAGCTAAACTAGACGAAGATATGCTGGTTAGGCTTATATAAAGAACGCAAGCAAGATTAGGGTGCAAAGAGATGCAGGTGCAAACAGGAAAGGGTTAAAGGACTGAAGAGATCATCACAGAAATATTCTTCCTCATTATGGATTTCAGTATAAGTTACTAGAATTACACCGGCTTCTGTGTAGGGAGAAATTGTGAAGGTGGCAGAGGGGAGAAGAAGATTAATGGAATAGAAGAAAATAAAAATGTATTTGCAGAAGAACATGAATGCGTAAAACGCCTGCCACCAATGGCCAAAATCAATGATTCCAATTGTAAGCAGGACTTTGCAATATCTGGAAAGTGATGTGGATCATTGGTACCCCTTGTAGAAAGGCTGTTATGTAATGGGATTATTGATTTCAAATGCAACACTTTGCAGAACCAGCAAAGACACTGCTTAGAAAATGAACTTCAATAAACTGTTCAGCGGGAAGGCAACCGACCTGATGGTTAAACAGCCACAAACTAGGTCTGCCTGGTTGTGCATTTCTGTAAATACCCCCTGCATGCATGCAATTGTGCTGCTCGGTGACCTTTAAAAGAAAGGTGTGGGCTCTTAACCACAAACCCGGCACTAAGACACTCAAACCAGAATCATAGTCCACACAAAAAAGCTGCCATGAGTGCCCAAAAGCAAAAGGCTGATGCTCCCCATTGCTTTCCTTTATCTCTTCTTGTAAGGAGCCTCCTGCTGAGCATGTTGAACAAGCAAGCCTACCGAGTTAGACTGAGGGGTTAGGTGGGATGTGTGGTGGGGAGAAGTCAATGCTTTACACACTGGAAAGCCTCCACAGCCAGGCTCCTCTGCAGGATGACCCATCATATGGTGCAGGCAGGACCTGGTACAGGTCATCATTGATAAGCGATACAGACAGTGGTGGTGGGAAGGGACAGAGGAACATCTCTTGGGAATGTTGCATGTGATAATCTCCTGCCACAGGGAACTCTCTGAAGGTGCACTGCCTGCTAGAGGACCTTAACACACCATAGTGCACAGGCTCATCATGCTTACATTGGACCTGGCCAGGGGGCTCATCCTGCACCACTGTCAGGGGCAAACACTGTCTAGATAAAAAAAGGATAAAGGGCAGAGATGGGGGCACTTCTGGAAGGAGATGACAGCCTGCAGCTAGGACCATTCCCCATCTAATTTCAGAGAAACACTGCCAGTCTCCTGCGGGCACTGCAATACATACCGGATTCATGAATGACAGCGGCACCCCTAGGACTTCACTCACTGACTGACATCATTCCCATAGGACAACCTCACACATCACACTCCAAGGACCAGTACACACAGATACACATGACACCAAGCGACAGCCCCCCAGGACAACCAGACACAAAATCAAACATTCAACAAGAGTCATCTGGAATGACAGCGTTCTATGTCCCTTAGGACAACCACACACAATGACACACCACCTGTGGCACTAGTACTATCGTGGGTGACAGCACACCGCTAAGGCTACACTATTCATATCAACAGATCTCCGCTATGATTACAACACACATAATGTGCGCCAGGTAACCGCTAGGACCATTGTGTGCAGACACGACACACCCTCTTACCTCTTTGATCTTATCCCTCTTCTCCTTGACGTCTGGGTCATCCGGCTCCTTCCCCACCACCCCCACGGGGGGCTTGAAGACCCTGCCGGGCAGCTTCCCCCCAGCTGTCACCCTGCCCTGGGCCAGCAGCTTCTTCTTGTCCCGTATGATGTCCCCCTTGATGTCTTCGGGGGGCCGGTTCAGGGTGTCCTTGGCTTCCCTCAGTGCCCGCTCATGCTCCTCACGGATACGGGCAAGCCGCCCCCCAACCTCCGGCTCCTCCTCCAGGACCCCAAAGCTGACCGACGGTCTGTGTCGCGGGGGCTGCTGGAAGAAGACTCCGCTCAGCAGCTTGGACGAGTCCGGCAGGAAGAAGATGGCCCCGAAGCACAGGGTGATGAAGCCACTGAACACCAGCAGCAGCAGGAACTTCTCCGTCAACCGAAACCCAGAAAGCTTTCTCCCTGCGGGGCCCAGCAAGAGCAGCCCGGGGCCCGACACTCCGCCCCCAGGGGGGCAGCCTGCACCGCCTGCCCCGGTGCTTCCAGGGGCCACACCGAACGGCAGCATCCCCCTCTCTTCCGGGCACGAACTGGCTTTGAGGAGAGCAAAGGTCAGGACGGCACTACGACACAGCACCTACACCAGTCAACATCCACAGCCGCTAGGACGGGTCCAGGTAAAGCCGTACACCGCTAGGGCCAGTTTCTACTACTCCTTTGGGCTGAGGAAGAAGTTGTGCCAGCCAAACCTCTAGGACACGTGTGGAGGAAAGAGATGCTAGCACCGTCAATCCCGTTTGTCAGCGATGACAAAGTTGATAGCTTCCGGCTCCCGGAGTCCGTGCTTTGCTTGGCTCGCTGATACTTCTTTAGCAGAGCCCGCAACCCCGGTACTTGGTGTCCGAAGTAGTGCTGACACTTCTCGGGCTGTTTGTCAGATAGTTTATCGGAGGGGGTGGAGTGTGTCCGAGAGAGGTGGGATTTCCCCCCTTCCTAGTAATAGAAAGAGGGCGGTCCGCTCACGCCCCCTTCCCCTGGGCGGGGCAGAGCAGGCAGGTCACTTCATCCCCCATACTCAGAGTTGCAGTGCGGTTCTTTCCTCTACCCACCCAGCTCTGACTGAGCTGCAGGGTAGCCTGAGAAGGGAGGAGGTGCCTGACCCGCCTACTAACAAGCGGAACACGCCTATTCCCACTGACGATTGGCTGCTTCTCTCTAGCTACACATAAAGTTGTATGATTGGTTCTCTCGCCAGGTTCTTGAAAGTAGCTGCTTGATGCACATACATCGCTGTTCGTAATGGTCTGGGACCGCTATATGACGGAACGCAAAGGCCACCCGTAAAGCATCAAATCGCAGGGTATATTCCTATTGGCTAATGCGCCCACTCCAGAACACCCCGTGTTATAACATGACAGCCCTCCGTTCCACGCTGGACACGTCCGTGCTCCCTTTAACTTTGTGATTGAAGGTCTTTTCAGCGAATAAGCTTCAGGGCGCATCCCTAAATGATCTCCAAAGGCACACCTTTCTGATTTCGATAGTAATAGCAAAGGCGGAGACTTCGCCAGAGTGGGCGGAGTTACGTGTCCTCATGTGCTTCTCAAGCTGATGTGCATATCGGTTACGGGGGCCGCATGTGGCGCACACCCTGTCCGCAGATGCAGTCCAAATACATTGATAAGAACGGATGTCGGCGAAGTCTATTGCGCAGGACAATAGGAGCTAGAGAAACACAATAAGACGGCAGATAAGACGCATTCGGTCCTAGTCTGCCTGCTTTTCCTGTTGTAGAGACGGACCTTAATGGGTCCTGGTTCTTGTTTAAATTCCCTCATTGTATTAACCTCTACTGGGAGGCTGTTCCACTAAAATACCACCTTCTCAGTATGTATTAAAGACTGGAATATAACAATTTAGACACCTGAGCTAAGCACACAAACCACTGCAAAACGTTCTGGATGAGAGGTCCTATATGTTAAGTTGCTATTTATGTCACCGCACTAAATTTGGATCTTAAAAATCACTCATTGTTACTGACCGTAGTATTATAGCGTGTTATAGAAACACCTGTAAACAGAATGATAAAAAGAGATTGGCCTCTTGTGCCAATAGGTCCCCTGGGCTGGTCTACCCACTGGCCCATTTACCCCATGAAATTAGCACAGCTTCCAAGGTAAATAATCCACTGGAGACAATAATGTCACACAACATTCACACTTCTAATCATCTAATTTACCAGTAGGTCGCTAGGATTAAACACACAAACCAAAAAGTGGTATAGTTTCACGCACGCACACACACACACACACACACACACACCTGCATCCTGTAATGTGAAAAGTCATCTTCTTGTCATCACCCCCCAGTACATAATTGCTATCACAGTGCTTTTCATAAAATAAACAAGGCTGGGCTGTTATCTTTCACTACAAGGGGAAGTGATCTGCAAATACAAAATAATTACAAATGTGATCTTTGTACAAGATTATTAAAAATGGTGTTCGACCATGAAAGAGGAATTATAATCCAAGGTTTATTCATGTGTTCGAAAGGAACATCCCTTGTAGCCGCTTTTATATATATATATATATATATATATATATATATATATATATATATATACACACACACTATACATATAGTATATATATTAATATATTTATATATGCAGATACTGTATGTATATATATATATATATATATATATATATATATATATACTACACACACACAAATTTACAGTGGCAGGAACATTTTAATGCACGTGTCCCAGATGTCTTTTGTTTGTGTTTGCTGAGTTAAAACAGTATTTAAAAGGTTAAGATGCTGCCGGGTAAGTGAGGAAGTGGCCAAGCTAGTAAGAAAAATCTTCCTGGACCAAGTTTCCTGCCCTTACTTTCTGGAAAAAAAACTAAAACACTGATTTTTTTTTTTTTACCCTTTGAATGCCAGAGTGGGTGATCAGCATACGGCTTCCCGTACTATTTCCAAATGGAGAGCAGATGAATAGAAGAGTTTAGAGCAAGCATCGATCTCATGACTTATTTCCCACGATACTGCATTTTCACAATCCTAACGGCAGGCTACAGCCTGCTGTTTACTGGAAAGATACTAAAGAACATCATGATCTGATAAGCCGCCCTGCACCCTGTCTAGTCGCTTCTTATCGGCTGAATCTCACAATGGTGGGAGGGGAGGGTGGTGCTTGGTTCTTTTTCATATCAAAACTTCTGATATCACTTCTTTGTTATATTCGTTGCCTTAGGGTTACCAGTTCCCAGATTCACAGCAGCGAGCTCGGTAGATCTAAATCACTAAAAAAATTAGGAAACATAAAAAAAATAAGAGGTTCATCAGATGAATAATAATATTGAATGTTTTTGATGGTACTGTACTTACTGTTCATTTAATGAAAAATATTTTGAGCAAAACACTGTTATGCAGTGATGACCAAACCTGCCTTACGAAGTAAACTCTACCTGCTCTTGTCACATTGACTGCACAAGAACCTGTACAACAGGCTTAACTGGCTGACTGTGCACGCTAATAAGTAACGGGGTTTGCCAGGACTATGTCGCAGAGCTATGATTTAGAAAATATAACTATATGGGAACTGGGGCTGTATGGAAGTAATCAGCGAAGGGGAGCTCGCCACGTTCATGGCTGATTTGCATTGGCCACAACAGATACACTATAGGTACAAAATTGTTTCGAAGCCCCTATCGTCCTCTCAGGCTTTTGTATAGTAGGTTAAAATTTAAGGCACATGTAAAGGGAAATCTTGATAATAGAACATATTTGTAATTGTTGCCTGCCAAAAGATTAATCTTAAGTGTGGTATGTACAGTGCTGTGAAAATGCATTTGCCCCATTTCCTGATTTCTTCTATGTTTACTTATTTGTCACATTTAAAAGTTCTAGATCATCATACCTTTAATAAAAGACAACATGAGTAAACAGAAAATGTAGCTTTTAAGTGACCATTAGTGAATGGTTATAGTTAAAACCTATATCACCCATGTGAAAAGCAGTTGCCCCCTTAAACCTAATAACTGATTGTGCCACCCTTGGCAGCAACAACTGCAATCAAACTTTTGTGATAACTGGCAACACGTTTTTATCGCTAGCGAGGAATTCTTGCCCACTCTTCTTGGCAGGATTGTTTTAACTCAGCCAATGTTGGAGGATTTTTGAGCACAAACTACCTTTTTAAGGTCATGCCACAGCATCTCAATCAGATTCAAGTCAGGACTTTGACTAGGTCACACCAAAATCTTCATTTTTGTTTCTTTTGAGCCATTGAGAGGTGGACTTGCTTGTGTGCTTTTGATCATTATCCTACTGCATGACCTTACTGCGCTTGAGCTTTAGGTCACAAATTGACGGCCAGACATTCCCCTTCAGGATTTTCTGGTAAAGAACAGAATTCATGGTTCCATCAATTATGTTTCACCCAGTATGATGGACATCCAGGTCCAATATACAGTGATTACACAACTCTAGCTATATGAGAAGACAAAGAACTCCAGAGAAAGAGATAATCCTGATTTGTAATAGCTCCACCTAATATTCCAGAAGGCTTTTCCCCATAAAGTAGTAGACTACTACTGACAGGGTCTAAGAGTTTTAAACTGAGTGACTCCCTTATGGTTTGGATTGATACATTTATTTCCAGGCACAGGTCCCTGTGTTCAAACTAATTTAGATAGGGTGGATGGGGTGTACCCCTCAATAGCCCCATTATTTGCTGGGTTGATATGATTTATGTGCAGTGTCCCTGGTACCTACCGAATTGTCCCACATTTGCCGGAATCATGAGCCAGTTGGGAAGATCCTCTCATTTCCCCCAACCAGCCCAGGGAGCTTCAAAGTCAATGGCAATCTGTGCTGTTGGAATTGTCAGCAACGACACTCCTTTGGTCGTTATTAAGATAAGTCCACTTATGAAACTTTGGACCAGACTATCTTATAAGTAATCAACATTTTCCTTTTATCTTGCTAAAAATATTGCCTCTTCTTGTTCTTCTGTCTTCTTTTGTAGCTGGAATCGGCAACCCTGCATGTTCCCAGCCAAGCTCACCCCCTTGTCTACATTAGGGAGCAATCCTAAAATGAAAGAACCAAACAATGTTTGTGAATAGTGCTTTGTTCCCGTGTTTGGAAGAGGCCGTGCTCTGGAGGCTTGTTGGTTTTGTGGAGCTCTGGTTATGTGTCTCTTTTTCCAGTGTTGTCATACTCTGATAAAACGTATTTATCTTGTAAAAACATACAAACTGCCTCAGCAGAACTTTGTGAGTCATGGTGCTATTTAACATTGGAAACTATATAAGTTCATTTTTTTGTTAAACATTATTAATTCTTAAGTGGGATTTCATATGTCTCAGTATAAAGTATTTAGACTGTTAGACTGTACATAGCACAGTAAACCTGTGCAGTGGAGAGGAATTTGAACCCACTGTGTTTTTTTTTCAGCTATGGGAAGTAAACTTTGTTAAGTCATGCTAAACTGGAAATGACATGATAACATTCAATACTAAAGTCCATTCCATAGAGACAAGGAATTTCATAATGTCATAATCGTATGTAGGATACAGAGAGACAGGATAGTTATGGCAGATGATTTTAGCAAAAAAATGTTTAGGTGACAGTTCATTTTTGATTGTTCTTCTGAGTATTAAGGCAATCTAAAAAAAAGGACTTTGGGTTTTATCACCAGTAAAGTGGAAAGAAGCCAACAGAAAGTTGATCAAAAGGAGGGTGGGGGGCAGCAACTTGTGGTGAGAATAAAAGGGCAGAACCAGTCAGGGAGTTGTCAGTGCTAAAAGTCACTGTCTTTCCTCGGATCAGTTAAGTTCACTTTTTAACTATTTCTGGGCGGCACCCCTACTTACAGAAAAATTTTAAAATAAAGGTGCTGTTCCACTTAGATAATTTATTATTGCATTCACATCTGCACCAGGAGATTCTACAGGACAAATAAAGTGAGAAGAGTTATCAAATAAACAATATACAAAAACAGCAATAACATGAACAGACATAAGATGCACAGGAGGAGTACAGGGTCCTGCTCTTCTAAACTTATAATCTATTGCAATCACATCAACTCGACTCTCCTTTAGGTGCGTGTAGATCTAAGTTGGCAATAGTAAATATGGGAGTTGGACATCAAATGTGAATAGTCATGAGATTATTCTGACTGCCCTTCAGGTCAAAAATTACATGAGCACTTTATTCTTGGAAATCCCAAGCCTTATGGACTTGCGTCCTCTTACTTTCATCCTTACTAACTGAAATTTCTTTGATGTTGAATGGGTTAAGGCAAAGTACTACACTAATGAACAAAATCTGTGCGCTAATGAACATATCAGGAATGAAGTGTTATTTAGCCTCAAACACTAGAGTACAGTAGGGTACAGGATCAGTTTGCAAGAAAATGTGGCTCATTTAAATTTGCATCTTCAGGCATGAGTTCTCCTCTTATTCACATACATGCATACATGCAGACCTGAAAGAGAGGCTCTTGGACATCCTTTTGCCTTGAGGCATTTGAAGTGCCAGCAGGACTCAAATTTAACATTCAATGAATACTGTTCAGAAAGGTCAGTCCATGTCAGTTTGACTATAACACAAACCTTCAGAAATAGTATTATGTCGCTTTTGGTGACTTGCAGGAATGATTTATCCTGTGGGCCACTGAAAACGGTACAATTCTCTTTACAGAACAGCTCGTGGTCCTAAAGTAGTAATTCTCATAGGGATTTTAGATCTCTTCTATGCGATGTAGAAAAGCATGGCCATGATTTATGAGTTCATAAGCTGGACAGGGAATGACAGGGGTCAGCAGGAGAAGCTTGGTACCATTCAGCCCGGAGGGCAAGTCCAGTCATGGGGCTCAGCAATAAAGCAGCAGAACACATTTAGCAGACGACACACCCAATGTGTATTATTAATCCCTGTCCAATACACATTTACAGAATGAGAATGCATTAAATGAGCATAGTAAGGGTCCAGTTAGGATACTTATTCTGCCTAAAGTTCTTATTCATGCAGATAAAACAATGGCATTGCATGTACTATATGCAATACACACAACCCCTGCCCCCCCTGCCAGCTTTCTGTTGTGGGTCAGATTAGTTCAGTTAGGTTAATTATATACAGATTCTCATTCATTCAGTAGATAAACATTTCTGTAAAACTTTGTTTTTGTGACACAAGCACGTGCAAATGTTTAGTGGTACATTTATCTAGACTCATTCCAAAAATATGTAAAGAAAAGGGTGTTGTTCTACGAAAGGATGATGTAAAAGAGTAGAAAATCATATTGTGTATGCTGGAGATTTCATATAATTTTATACTGGCCGTTGTTGAGATAACAGTAGGGCGATTCCCATTACAGAAAGCTGTTAAGGGGATTGGGAGAATACACATTGGCAGAAGAAGCCGCTACTGTCCGTTTTACTCCCTGGTTTGGTCCTGTTTTATGGAAGCGCTTTACCAGATTTGAGCTGTGGCTTGGCTGAATTGCCCTCCCTAGTATGTCAAATAAGCTTATTCATAAACAAATACCAGATCTACTGATACCAATAAATTCTACAATCATAGTTTACAGAACTTTAAAACATTAAAAAGTGTTAGAATTGTTTTTCACATACCTTTATGTGGATCCTCAAACCACCTGCATTTAAATTATTATTCTTTTTTATTATTTGTTGGGTTTTTTGTCATTGTTATATTATCATTCATTGTCAATATGGCACATTTTTAACATTTTTTTTAGAATAAATACTGACACTTTGTGTTTAAAATACAAGAAGATGGATAGGGCAGGTTTGAGAGTAGTGTGCTTTTGATCCATGACACTGTTAAATATTTCAGCAGAGTCTTTTGTTTATAACATAGGGAAGGGTTTGTTTCACATGTAGAACCAGTATCTGATATCTGCTTTTGGCAGTGTTATTTTCTGGCAAGCACAATTCGATGTGTCCTATGATAGACGTTGTTCCGTTACATTGCAACAACTGAGGAAAGGGAACATGTTAGAGAATGATTAGAGCCTCTGTTTAGCAGGACCATGATGCAGCTTCAACCCAAACCCTTTCCACTTTAGTCACATTTTCACTACCTCTAGGCACAAAGACTAAAGAATGTGGTCAGAATGGGTGGAAGTGGGTGGAAGGACCATTACTTTCTTTTCAACCTGCCTCATTTCCCTTCAACACACCATTGTCACAAGGAGGCACAGATTTCTTCTGGAAGGCGTTCAGTATGCAAAGTTCTCATTACTGGATGCCAGTACTCCATCATACCCCATGATGGAGTAAATGTGGTAAATTACCCTCGTAAATGTGTCTGGAACCATCTGCAGCCTTGACCCTGATATTGTATGATTCAGTTCCTTAAAATCTGGTTGAAACTTTCTTGCACTTTACCTTCTGCCAAGTTTCAACTTCAACTTGGCAAGTCAAATATGAAGTCAATGACAATGAATTCACCAAGTGGCATTGTTAATGCTTTAAAATCAGATGTACAATCTGCCTGTTGTGGTTCAATTACCAGGAGTGTTAGCAGCCTGACTGAATTGCTAAAACTATTTTGTCAAACTATGTATCCAGGACAAAACTGTAACTCTGCTGTCTTGTTTAGTTTTGTGACTTTCTTTTTTCCGATCAAGGATAAAGAATTCAACACTGTGAACCAGAAGGTCTTTGTCAAGCCTGGGTCCAATTGCCTGTTTGCACTTGATAGCACAGTAAAGAATTACAATACTACATGATACTGCATAGTTTTTTTGTGTGTACCTGTTTTGCTATCTGGGCAGTCTGCTACCCTTAACCCTTTATCCTCTTGACCATAGCTGGGTGCAGACCTTAATTTGTACAGGGTTTATTTTTGTACTACCATTACATGTATACCAAGCTGTGAAACCATATTTACACTACAAACTACTGGGTCATAGCTTGTATGTATTTGAAAGGGATCAAGACAATATAGCTGATGAGAGCTATTGCTGATTATACACAAATACAAAAGTTTAAAGAGTGTGCAAAATGTGTTCCTGCAATTTTAGAGATAGTTACAGAGTCTTGTTTTACATAGCACAATATCTATATGTTCTTTGTGTAAGATAAATGCTCACTAATCACACTGCTTACTAAATCTAGCATGTGTCTTCTTATAATAATGTCTCCAACCTTGGGGCACGTATTTGCAGTGAGTAGAATGGCTCTTCACAGATATGCTATGGGCATAAGTTAAGCAATTAAAATTAGAGCAGAGGACACGTGATTGACAAGAACATAACCATTACTAATAATAGCTATAATTAAAAAGTGTCTTCAGGTGTGGCAGCCTCAGGCAATGTTAGCCTTGATACATTCCTGTCCATTAGATTGAAGAGACAGGCGAATCATACAAGGAATCTTAGTATGCATAGTTCAAGAATTAATATTCATATATGTTATTAAACTAAAAGCTTTTTTCACATGGACTAAAGCAAACTGTTATGTAATTTAAAATGAAGTGGTGGTTACTTTTACAGGTGTTGCAATAACAAAAGTATTAAAAAGTTTTGTTATTTTGTGATACAGTTGTGTTCGCCATTTGTGTATTAGTAGGAATAAAGACTGGTAGTTCTGATTGTAGAATGTTGGAAGTTGGGTTTTAGACATTGTGCCTATGATGTGCTTTATTTATAACCTGCATTGGATGTTGTAGGAAAGCAAGAGAGATAAAGGAAGGCATGGAGAGAGGGAGGGAGAGCGAAATAGAGAAAGGGAGGGGAGAGAGAGAGAGAGAAAGGCAACATTAACTCTGGGTGATCATAAATCAGTTTATGTCATGCCCAAAGGGAGTTAGGCATCACACTGAATCCATCTTAAATCACTGAGATACATAAACTTTCTTAATTGTCACTGCTTTAGACAAGATAACAAGTTATTTTAGGTCAAAATAGTTACCTGATTTCACACAATGGATTGTTTTGATTGAAAAAAAACATTAAGAAATATTGCTTTTATCATGCGGGAAATATAACTATACAAACATTGATCTCAATTTGAGTGTTGCAGATGGAGAATGGTTAGATCATTGTGATGAGACTATCTTTCTTCTGCATAGTTTCTTGCTGTCAGGATAAAGTGGTTTGTGTGGTTTTGGTTATTTCACTGGAGTGTATTTAGAACATTGGATTCTACATTATCATGCCAAATAGCAGCTGCTAAGCAAAGAAATATTAGAAATTAAAAAGTTGTAGTGACGGAAGAGGAGATAGCAAAAGCGGGCTAGCCCAATGGGACATAGAGGTAATTTTCCCCCTCCAAACCTAGTCCCCTTCAAATACGTCATGCAGGACGGGTTGAATTTCTTCAAGGAAAGCTGGCCTGACTTCTTCTTTTTTTTTTTTTTTAAATAATCTTTATTACCATTTTCTTTTAAGACAATAAAACAAAAAATATACCACAGAGGTATATATACATATAACAACCAAAGACAAAATTTCTAACATAATATAAAATTAACATAAATAAAATTACTATATATTCCATACATAAAAACCCCAAAAAAAAACAAAACAAAAACAAAATGAAGGGGGCAGCCTTCATTGGAAGGTAGGTAATAAGCAGCAGTTTAATATGTAACGCAGTGCGTTTAAGTATCATGTTTGTCAAGTTTGTAGTTACATAATCACATATGTAGAATTTCTTTTGTCCCAAGTTATTTTTCTCTGAATCATGACATTTGAAATCAAACAAGTACCTCTACTAAGCTACTGCCAAATGTTCTCACATTTTAAAGGTGAACACCCATCAACCTGCCCCAAGTTTACATCCTTAAGTACTTTCAAAACGTACTGACCTGTAGCTTTAACATGAATAGACACCTGCCCATCATTCTATTGTATTCTACCAGTCTCTTCTCCTATGATCTACCTCACCATTTAAGTGTGAAAGCCACATATTACTGAAAGCTCGCAGACTGCAGATTTATTTTTGGCAGTCGTCAACTTTGTAAGGGGCATCTGACTTCATTAGCCACAAAAGACGCTCAATGTCCCATACAAAAGCCACATAATGTCGAAAAGAGGGACCACGCTGACGATTTAAACAGCAGACTGCGCACCAGAAGACAACCAGGAAACAAGGACGCCAAGTTACCTATGCCTTATGCAGCACCAATGCAGACCTTCTTGCCAGAAAATGCCCCTAGGCTATTATGTACTAACAATGTACAATGTCAACAGGGTTAAAATTGTCCTGCACACTCTCTCTCTTTGTGAATAATAGTGATAAAAATAGTCTAGTGAAAAACCCCTGTATTAATAGTGTTTTTGAAGTTAAAAAGGACGCACAAGGGGTGGATTGTTTTTTAAACCCCTTGCGTCATAATCAGTTTTCACCATCTGACCCTGAGCTAATTCTATATAAATACTATAAACTCTGTCTGATATGTCTCTTTCATTATGTGTTAAGTATCTAATGTTGTCTTTGAGATCACACTACCTAAAAAAATGTTTTATTTTACTCTAAACTAGCACCGTCAATATTTTAAAAGATTTTCCGCTTGTTACATCGTTGTGTTTAACTATTGTTTTTTAAATTTGTAGAGCAGGTCACACAACTCCCTTTTAAGAAGCAACATCTGTTGCAGAGCGGATATTTAAGGAGGATTATTAACAAATGTTAAACTGCGTTGGAAAAACAGAGCCCGTAAGTCATTATTAATTCATAGTACAAGAGCAAATTTCTGTAAGTGGTGCAATCTCCATCAAAACCAGAGGAATGTTTCTATAGTTTGAACCACATGTAGCATGTAAGAATTGCTCTACATAGCTGTTTCCAAACTTTAACTTTCAAAGAGCCTTTTACAGAACACAGTGACGTCACCCCAGTTCACGCAGAAGGAATGAGAATGTTGACAGTTTGAGATACCATTTCAAGGGTGTGTTGAAGTTGATGCACCACAGCAGGCTCAACTGAAATCCAACTGCACCAAGAAACCTGCAGATTTTAAGTTTACAGGTAACTTGACATCAGAATTAACTGTATAATGAGCACTGCAAAACCCTGTTCATTTATTTACCATTTTTATTTATTCACTCATTATATTTGTTTATTGAGGCATAAATATATATTGGATAAACCATATGAAGTGGAAATATGAATTTATTTGATTGTAATTAGGCTGGTTGTTGCTCTATGCTGGATATACACTACATTACCAAAAGTATGTGGACACACCTCCTAATTATTTAGGTTAGGTGTTTTAACCACACTCATTGCTAACAGGTGTACAAAATCAAACACATAGGCATACCATCTCCATTACTAAACATTGGCAGTAAAATGGATAGTACTAAAAAGGCTCAGTGACTTTAACCATGGCATTGTAATAGGATGTCACCTTTGCCACAAGTCAGTGTAAGTGATATTATTGTGAAGTGGAAGCAGGGCCGCCATGAGTGTATATATCCGCATGTAGTGTGAGTGTGTGTATTGGTGTTTGAGGTTAGCATGCTTGTGCGTATACGTGTATGGTGTTAGCATATGTGTGTGTGTTACCGTAAGGTGTAAATGTTTGTCAGCATATAATGTTAGCATGTGCGTGTCTCTTACGGTATGGTGGTATATAGTGTATGGTGTTAGCATGAGTGAATGTGTGTTAGTATTTTGTGTTAGCATGTGTGTGTTATCATGAGTTTGTGTGTCAGTGTATAGTGTTGGAGTGTCCGCCTAGAGTTGAATGGGCAGTCAAGTACGCTGCATTGGAGGCACTCCCATACAGGGGATCATTACCAATTGGATAGACTGAGGTGGGAGGAGGCATGGTCAACACCAAAGACAGGCTGAGGCTACCTGGGGGTAAGTGAGCTGTGTGTATGTGTCTGTCTGGGTTTGCATGTTAGTATCTGTCTATCTGGGTATGCATGTCAGTGTCTGTCTGCCTGGGTATGTACCGTATTGGCCCGAATATAGGCCGCACTTTTTTCCCCCACTTTAAGTCTTGAAAGTGGGGGTGCGGCCTATATTCGGGGTCTAGCGCCCGACGCCCGGGACATGCAGTCCCGGGCGCCGGGCAGGCAGCGGGGTTAGGATACAGATCCCCCGCAGCGGTGCAGGGGACCTGCATCCTACTGTCTGATACGCTCAGACAGCCTCCCCTCCCGGCACTTTCCACGGGGGGAGTACCGGCACGGGAGGTTGTCTAAGCGCATCGCACGGACGTTCACTGGCAGCGGCGATGCGCCGTTGCCGGTGAACATCCGCACGATGCATTTTAACCCCCCCGACTTACCAAAGCAGACTCCCGGGTGTCTTGCAGGGCCGGCTGAAGACATCTACGCAATACGCGTATACAACTTCCGGTGCCGGCACTTCCGCTGAGTTCCGGCACCGGGAGTTGTATACACGATGTGCATAGATGTCCCCCTCTGGCCCCGTAAGACACCCGGGAGTCTACTCTGGTAAGTCGGGGGGGGGAGGACAGAGTGGCAGCATATCGAGGGGGAGGACAGAGTGGCAGCATATCGAGGGGGGGGGAGGACAGAGTGGCAGCATATCTCGGGGGGGGAGGACAGAGTGGCAGCATATCTCGGGGGGGAGGACAGAGTGAAAAAAACTTTTTCTTTAAAAAAGCACCAAACTTTTAGGGTGCGGCCTATATACGGGGGCGGCCTATATCCGAGCCAATACGGTATGTCAGTGTCTGTCTGGATATGTATGTGTGTTTCGATATGTACAGTATCTCATTAAAGTGAGTACACCCCTCACATTTTTGTAAATATTTTACATTTTAGCAGAGAATTTTTTTTAAAAATTACAAAAATATGAGGGGTGTACTCACTTTTGTGAGATACTGTATGTTACTGTGTATGTGTGTCTGTATGTTAGCCTCTGTGTATGTATGTTACCGTCTGCCTGGGTATGCATGTGCATCTGCCTACGTACGTGTGTGTCTGGGGATGTTAGCATGTGAACATGTGTCTTTGTTTGGGTAACATCCTTGCATGAACCCTGTTTACGTGTTAGTATATATGCGTGTTAGTTTTAGGGGGCCTTAAATAAATACTGCACCCAGATGCTACTAACCCTAGGCTTGCCCCTGTTCTCATAAGGTGTGCTTATGGAATAATCTTAAGGCAAAGTGATGGTTGGGGCAGTGGGATGGACATGGGTTGGTTGATAAGAAGGGCATGGGGCCCATGTTTTTGGGATTGGGATGTCTAAAAAGCTCATACAGGTACAATAGTCAGGTGTCCACATATATTATATGGGCAAAAGTATTAGGACATTACAGTAACAGGGACTTTAAGGACATTGCATTCTAAATACATAGACATTAATATGTAGTTGGTTCCCCCCTTCAGGGATATAACATGATCCCTTAATATTTAGTTGGTTCCCCCCTTCAGATATAACATGATCCCTTCAGGATACCAAGACATTTTGGACAATGCTATGCTTCCAACTTTGTGGGAACAGAATGAGAAAGCCCATTTTCTATTCCAGTGCACAAAGCAAAGTTCAAGACATGGTTGGACGAGTTTTTGGTGTGAAAGGACTTGACTGGCCTGCACAGAACCCTGACCAACAACTCCATCGAACATCTTTGGGCTGAAGTGGAATGGAGAGCCAGGCCTTCTCATCCAACATCAGTGCCTGACCTCACAAATGCTCTACTGGATGAATGGGCAAAAGTTCCCACAGAAACACCCCAAAAGAGTTGAAGCTGCAAAGGTCCCTGTTCGTGTAATGGTCAGGTGAAGCAATACTTTTGCCCATAGAGTGTACACTTGGTTATATAAGGTATATATTGTGAAGCAAGGTATCAAATAATACATTTCATCTCTATCCTGCTTATGATATATATTATAACTTTAGACACTGTTTATTATGAACACGTTTCCTGCCAAACCTTTGCAAATTGATTTAACATGGCTTTAATAATAGCCATTTACCTAATTCTTCAAATAAATGTTTTTTTACACTCATTAACAGTAAAGTATACCTCTACATTTGTCTGAATATAAACAATGTAATTGACTTGGGTGAAGTGGATATGGCGTTCTATAAAGTATATAGTATATTATAGATAGATAATAGAACACTTCATTTGTGAAAGGCTATCGGCCCAGCACAGCTATTTATTACACAAGTAACGTATTGTGAATTCAGACTTTGCTTATGCCTCTGAACAGCCAGGAAAATCCATCAAATTGCCTGAAATGATAGGAAATCATGATAGAATTGTGGTATGGAGGAAAAAAGAGTATTTTGTGTTATTTTATGCCTTGGCTTTGTTTATATTTCAAATAATTACTAACAACATTAGTTGATTTGAGGGCATTTTCAATGGCACATAGCGAAGGTGTAAAGAAAACATAGAAACATAGAATTTGAGGGCAGATAAGAACCAATCGGCCCATCTCTAGTCTGCTCATTTTTCATCATGGAGAGTAGGGTGAACACATTTTTCCTGAAGAGAGTTGGGTGAACACGTGTCTCAAATTGCCTGGGCAGTATCACAATGGGACTTTAAGTCCTGGCTCAAGGGCAACATTGTCCTGGAATGAGAATTATATTATATTTACGTCTGTGTGTGTAGTCTCATCCACTTCATAGTGTGTCCCTGAATGGCAGTGATAAAATGTGGTCACCCTACCTACTTGCTCAGGTCCTATAGTGAGGAAAGATTTATGTCTATGTTTATGCCTATCTCCCACTGTATTAGCCTCTACCACTTCTGCTGGGAGATTGTTCCATTTATCTACAACCCGCAGTATAGTAGAACTTCCTTACATTACATCAGGCATGTCCAAACCTTTTTCGAAGAGTGCCAGATTTGATGAAGTGAACATGTGCGAGGGCCGACCATTTTGCCTGACATTTTCTGAACCATTAAAATTAAATGCAAATTAACTATTTTATGCAAAGTTTATTGAAAACGGCATACCACATCTATCCCTTTCTCACTATCTCCCCTCCCTACCCCCCTTCTCACAATCTCCTCTCTCCCTCCCTACCCCCCTTCTCACAATCTCCCCTCTCCCTCCCTACCCCCCTTCTCACAATCTCCCCTCTCCCTCCCTACCCCCCTTCTCACAATCTCCCCTCTTCCTCCCTACCCCTCCTTCTCACAATCTCCCCTCTTCCTCCCTACCCCTCCTTCTCACAATCTCCCCCTCTTCCTCCCTACCCCTCCTTCTCACAATCTCCCCTCTTCCTCCCTACCCCTCCTTCTCACAATCTCCCCTCTTCCTCCCTACCCCCCTTCTCACAATTTCCCCTCTCCCTCCCTACCCTTCTCACGATCTACCCTCTCCCTCCCTACCCCCCTTCTAACGATCTACCCTCTCCCTCCCTACCCCCCTTCTCACGATCTACCCTCTCCCTCCCTCCCTACCCCCCCTTCTCACGATCTACCCACTCCCTCCCTACTCCCCTTTGTAGGTCACTTACCGTCAACTCCTGTGTTGGGAGCGTGAGGCGTTTGTCTCGGGTGCCGGCGCTTCACTGCTGAGTGCCGTCATATGCCAGCGCTCAGCGTGAAGCGCCGGCACCCGAGACAAACACCTCACACTTCCAACACTGCACTCTGGGCAGCGCAGAGGCAGGCGGCAGCGGTGAGCAGAGGAGTCCTGGATTTCTGTCAGTCAGGGGGGCCCAAGAGGTGCCGAGCGGTCGTTTTCAGCAACCGCTCGGCACCCCTTGGGCCCCACTGACTGGCAGAACTCCAGGGCCCGGTCGCAGTCGCGACCCCAGTAGTTCCGCCACTGCCTACAAATTTCTTCATCAGATGCCCTTGTGGCTGTGTGTGCCGGCGCAGGGAGAAGGAAAGCCCAAATCTAGCGACGTCCGAGATCGCAAGATTTGGGCTTTCCTTCTCCCTGCGCCGGCACACACAGCCACAAGGGCATCTGATGAAGAAATTGTGTAGGGGAGGGCAGGGGCGTACCTAGAGTATTTGGCACCCGGGGCGGATCCTGTATGTGGCACCCCCCCACACACACACTTCAAAACTACCTGGCCGAAATTGAATATGACCCCCCCCACACACACCATAAAAAAAATCTAACACTTATTTAAAGTAAGTAACACACCAAAATAGGACAAAACAATTAAATAACAATATATATATAGATAATTGTTAACAGCAATCACATTCCTATCATGCCCAGGCATACCCAGATTCCAGGAGGCACTCGCAGACTTGGCATGATAGGAGTATGATTGGCCTATCTACCCCTTCTCGCTCCCTTCTGCCCTATCTACCCCTTCTCGCTCCCTTCTGCCCTATCTACCCCTCCTAACTATCTACCCTCTCCCTCTTTGAAGTTCACTTACCTTTCAGGAGTCCTGCGGTGGGGGTGCAAGGCCTCTGTCTCCCAGCTCTGCCACTGTATGGAACAGTATAGAGTGATGGGAGTTATGATGTACTTTAGAGCATAATTATATAATGAAAAATACATTGGAAATGGTACAGCATAACACCCATCAATGTCACACACTTACCAATCCACACGCATACCAATCCACACGCATACCAATCCACACACACACCAATCCACACACACATACCAATCCACACACACACCAATCCACACATATACTAATCCACACACATACCAATCCACACACACATACCAATCCACACACACATACCAATCCACACACACACCAATCCACACATATACTAATCCACACACATACCAATCCACACATATACCAATCCACACATATACCAATCCACACACATACACCAATCCACACATATACTAATCCACACACATATACTAATCCACACACATACACCAATCCACACACATACACCAATCCACACACATACCAATCCACACACACATACCAATCCACTCTCACTGTATGCTTTCTTACCTTTCCTCTTTTCTCGTTACAGCTCCTTTTCCTGCTCTTCGCTCCTCTTCTTCTTCAGTTCTTCTGTCTTCTTCTGAGGGCACGGGGTTCAGAGGGCACGGACAGCGGTGGGCGCGGCTTTAGTGTTGTGCTCCGGGATCTGACAACAAACCCCGGCGCACAACAGCTGTTGCCGCGCGGATCGCAAGGGAGCGGTATCGGAGGTCTTTAACAGACCTCCGGCTCCCTTGAGTGATTTTAAGCCAGGTTCAAGGGAGATCCTTGAACCGGCTTAAAATCACTCAAGGGAGTGACTTAAATATTTACTTAAATATAGAACAAAAAGGTTTTCTATTAACCCTATTTTGTTAACACAGACTTTTTCTCCTCAGTTTGCTTGTTTTGGTTCATCCAGTAATGCACTTTCCCTCCCTAAGCATAGCTTTAACTTTTTGCCCATCTTCCTCATTTTGAGTCTGTTTATTTTTCTTAAAAGCTTGCTTCTTCTCATTCAATATATTTGCCACATCTCGAAGTTCCACATTGGCTTCCTTTTTCTTTTAGTCTAACAAGTTTAATGTAATGTTGTGCTGCCTTTAGAAGAAGATCTCTTAAATATTTCCATCTCTCCTGAACTCCATCTAAAGATGTCCAGACCATCAAAGACTCCCCTACCAGTCTCTCTATTTCAGGATAATCCATGTTTTTAAAATCAAAAACTTTGGCAGAGGCCTGATTTAAAAGAGATTAGTAAAAAAGTGTACTACTGTTAAAATACCAGTATTTGAAATACATTGGGTTGTCTAGTTTGCAAAAATATATGGTTTGATGGGGCTAAATTGAATTGGCTGGCTTTAAAGATGTCCCAAATAGACATGAGGACAGGATTAGCAGATTTGTAAAAAAAATGGTTTTAAAATAGCAAAACTCTACTTTTTGCCGTATTACTTGCAAAAAACATTGGGTATTTCTAAACTCAAGACAAAAAGGAGAATCTATTTAGCAGTTTTTTTTTCATTAGCTTTTGTAGATGAGTAAAAGGTTTTTCAAATGAAAGTGAGAAAAAGTACTATTATAAAGTATCAAAGTAAAAAAATGTATGTGAACATGTAAACTTCTGGAATATCATTACTAAAAGGTGATTTGAAAACAGAAAAACACCTACACAGAATGACTGTAGCAGCTTCCAGTTATGCAGGTTACATATGTTGACGTTAAGCTAAAACCAGTATTAAACTCTTATTGTCTTAAAGGGACATTCCAGTCATCATATGCACTACATGCATTTAAATTTGCTATGTGTCCCTTACTGCAAATCCATGGTGATTTGCCCCTTTCTCCATCCACAATCTCCACTAGTCGCTGTAGGTGATTATTCCTTCACATTAAATTGTGGTAACAATTCCGATAAAGACATAAATAATACTAGCTGATATTGTATATATAGATGACTAATATAGCAATGGATTCATGCAACAAAATAACATGTGAGCTATTGGCTTTAGTCTAATATTACTAACCAAATGGAGGTACCAAAGTTTCTACCACCACATTTTTTGCCCCTTTTTTAATCTTTGTTTTTGTGTTTAATGTATGGAAAATATGTGTTTAAGGTCCATTTATAATTCAAAATTGAAAAGATGACTGGATTATAAAAATACATAGACACTTTAAACCAAATACATTGAAAACCACTGCCCTTCTTAGAAAACAAAAAGTAGAAGCTGAAAGTAGTTTAAGAAGAAAATTATTTAATTTTAAAAAACTGTGACATTTCCCTTTAAAGGATTCATGAAAAGAGTGTTTTTTTAAAAATTGATTTCAAAAGTCAGATTTACAAAAAAATCTGTAAGAACATTATCAACTTTAATCCTTATCAAATGTGGTAATAGTGGAATGTAGAACGAAATTTGCTTGAAAATAAGATTTGGTGGAAACTGAAATGGTTAATGACTAATGACGTAAAGAGTAAGCTGGTTGCCTCAGAAACAAAAACAACTATCATTAAAAATGACAGCCTAATTTGTAGTCACTAGGCACATACATATAAAGCATCACATAGAGCTTATACTTACAAGTAACTGTTTCAAGGGGGGCATAAAACATTTATCTTAGAAAAAGGACAGCAGGTCATATATAACATTTAGTAGACATGTCAAAAACCAGATGAAAGGTGATTTAAATATGATTCTTAAATTAGTTCTATTGAAAATGTTGGCAGACCAAATGTGCCTCGATTCTGTTTTGCATATAAACAACAGCTTCCTGTTAAAAATAATATTAATTATATATATATGTTATATATGGGCTTCTTACAATGCAAAATAGCAACAATATATCACTGCATGTTAACAGCTTTTCTCTACTGTCATTCAAAGAAGGATTACCTTATTTCTTGTTATCCAAGCAGACAAAATAACTACTGATAAGAAGGATATGAAACCTTCAGAGTCAGAATAAGATTTATGGAAAAGCATTAAAGCCAGAAAGATAGGCTTTGGATAAAGGTCCAAAAGCCATTCACACAGCTGAATATTATGATGAGGGCAATTTTGAGATGACTCCTTTACTACATACACCTCTTTTTGTATTATGTCTATCCTGACCTAAAAATGGATTGTCCCAAGTCATAGTTTTCCTCCATGGGCTCTGGTTACTCCATAGGCTGTCCAGGGAGATCAGATATCCTACCTATAACCAGCCTATTCAAACTATGGAGGTCTGTACCTAGATGTACCCATGCTGTATGCATCATATGCCAGCTCTTAGTAGAGAGAATTTTGGCGTGGAGGAACGGAGCAGTTGGAGGGTCAGACCTAGGGCAGCTCCCAACTTAATGTACAACTTACGCTAGACACCAAGGCAGCTATATGTTAACAAACACACACACAAAAATCTTCAAATCAGATCGGTCCTAGGTATAGTATTGTTTGCTCTGTAGTCTGAGACATTGCAAAATAGTAAAGATTTCAGCACCATGGCTTCATAATGCGTTATTAAGGGAAAAACTGAGAGAATCACATTTAACTAAGGCTGATCTGGCCTGTTTAATGCATTGTCAATGCAGGAAATGCCCTGAAATCCACCTATTTTACTGTGCATTATGCATTCTGGAGAAGTTCAATGGGGTGGTCATTCAAAACAATAGCACATATTGAATTCAGCTGAAATATTTCATTGCTATTATCTGACCAGTACTGAGTAGCCGTCTCCTTATAAGACGCCTGGGTCAGGTTAGAGTCCATGTGCAGGGGCATGATCTTGTTTTGAACTCAGCTGGAGGCAGACAGATGTTGCTGTGCTGAGTTGCAGATGGCTGTCTGTAGTAGCCTTAGGCTTTCTGTTTAGCTCCATCTATAGACACATCGGTAAAACACGGGGAGTCTAGGAACAGTCTCACAGCTTCGGGGGTCTGCAGCAAGGAGTTCTGTAGCATTAGCATATGGCAAGGGGGTCTGTAGCACGAACAGATGGCAAGGGGGTCTATAGTATGAGCAGACTGGAGAATGATAGCATAGTTACAAAGGATAATCTGAAATGGAAGTCAAAGTCCACGCCAAGAGATCTACGTCCAGAAGATCTGAAAGATTAAGCGGCAAACTAGGTTCGATGTCAAAGTCCACGCCAAGGGTCAAAATCCAGATAAATCGCAATGAAGTAATCAACAGTTTTTATTAACTATATGCAACAGCACAATAATTACATTTAAGACACTTCAATGGATAAAATTGATCATTAATATAAAATAATGATAAAACATACAGATAAAATTAGGATATTACAAATAATGCACATAATTAGTCCAATTCAGGTAAAATGTTTCTCGTATTAAACCATCAAGGTCTCTTTGCTTTTGTTGTGCTTATGCCTTTCAAGTCCTTTAAAAACTGTATATACATGTTGCTTAAAGTCATCGTAAGACATATAGAAGGGTCTATATATTCTCTCCTAAACAGTAAATTATTTCTTGTCTTTCAAATTGCTTCTTTTATACAAATCATCATAATCCATAAATCACGTCAACTATGGGACCACTTAAAAGACCATCAAAATGACTACGTGGTTTAAAAACCTAAAGTTCATTTTATACCATACTTGGCATTAAAACAGTTCCAGAAAGTATGCAACACTGTCTTGTCTTGTACACACTGATCCCTGGGGCACTTAGTTTTGTAGCAATACCTCTCTTGTATTAAAACTGCCTAGTAGGCAAACCAGCTGCCAGGCTAGATCTCTCCTACTGCTTGAAAGGGGGAGTATTCTGTCACCTGTTCAGGGTTAAAATCTCGCAGGTGATATAACTAAATTATTTTCTCTAAAATGACATACTGCTTTGGCGGATTTACAATCACAGTAGAGTTAAGGGGACAGCTGTGTAACGTAAAAAAGAAGAAAAGTTACATTCTTGATAAAAAGTTGAAAACACAGTAAAAAACGTAATATATATATAAAAAACGCTTCACATCAGACATCCCCTTACTACCATTAGCTTTTTGTTTACACGTTTCTCTCGTTTTTCTTCTTCTGGAATGGCAAAATGGAGAAACCTAAAACAGAGAGAAAACTTGTAAACAAAAAGCTTGCCATTATTTGCATAATCAAAAACTACTCCCAGAATTGTAATACTGTCACCTTGGGTCTGGACAGCAGGTGTCTGACTGCCATCCCAATCACAAACAGTAAACAATCACATAGATTCAACTTAAAATCAGAAGAATATGTCAAATAAAAAAGATGTTCTGATAGCTCTTTTCAAGGACACTGGGATTCTACAATATATACTGATTTCATCAACGTACCCCTTCCCCTCCCCTGGCCCCAGATAACTTTATCCTTTTGTAAAGGGGCTTAAAGAGGTTCAATGGCCTAGACAAAAAGAAAATGTGTTTGCACATAGCTTGTACCCCAGGGCACTACAGACCAGATCTGGGTGAATTACTTTATTAGTTTTGGTTATGTTAGCTACGGTTTTGCCCATAATTTCATAATCAACATTGAAAGGTGAAAGGTCATCGTTTTTTTTAATTTTAACCTATCACCCTTCTTAAACATGAAAGTCCCCCTTCTGCAGGAAGGGGTAATTCTATAAAATACTTAACGGATTGTTCTTTAAAAGTTCCCAAAAAGCATATTAAATAGGAATTCCATCTGCTACTGGTGACTTACCAGCATAGAAGCTTTTCATTGCATCATGCAATTTAGTTAGTACAAGCTTTCTGCTTAAAGCCATTTTATCATCTGATTCTAAAACATTAGTTAGCCCTCGGTGTTTCTTTTAAAAAAGAGCAAAGTATAACTTTTTTATTAAAAATGTTTTGGTAAAATTCTTATGACAGAAAAATGCCACCAGTCCAAAATGTTCTGGCTTGGGTCTTTCTGTTGCTGCCATCGTGCAAATGAGACCTTAAAATTATTTCTGATTTGTTCATCCTCCAGCAACAATAAATTAGGTTTCCACAAACCCCTCTTAGTTTCGGATTCATTGGGAGTTAAAAAAAGGTAATTTTTAAAACCTTATGATCTGAGAATACATTATCCTCTAAAACATATCGTAAAGGATAAAACTTATAGAGGAGAACATAAAATTGATCCAAGAAATGACCTGGCCGCCTGTATACCCAGGATCAGAAGCATTTATCTGCCATCATGCATCTTGATTTTTTGTAATGACATTTTGTTCTCAAAAGGGGGGTACATAAAGTAAAAGTAGGGTATAGAAGGTATTGCGGTGGATCACATTTCATACCACTTGTCAGTTTTGTGGAAAAAGACAAACAGGGCCTACTGAAGACAAGTACTGACACTCTTAGTGGTTTTCCAGGGCTCTTTTGTATGAAGACTTACAGCCTGTTCCTTTTTTCCATAAAGTTGAGTTGGCAACCTTACTGCACAGCAGTATAATTCAACTGGATTGGTGAACCTACTGCACAGCAAGATAATCCAACTGGCATATCACCATTCCAGGCTCCTTCAGGTCATCTTTAGAGGAGGGTTTACTTGGCCCTGGATCTCATCTCCCAGGCCAACCAGCTGCCAGGAATCCTGAGGCCCGCTGAGTCAGTCCTTATAAACATGACCCAGCTTGCTACATCTGTTACACAGCTTCGACTTACTAGCATAGAGGCCTACTTACTAGCATAGAGGCCTGGGGTAGGCTGTTCAGGAATGATACCCCTGGGTAGTGACAGTATCCTCTGTTGCTACCCATGGAAAAACTATTGGGGACCCTTGACTATTCCACCAACCCCTTCATTGTGCTCTTTTAACTGCACAGGCAACCTCATATTACTGCTACTAATCCCGGGTTCATTGTGAGCCATCTTTGGGTTATTTACCTTGTTACAATAGTGATGTAGCTAGCTAATGATGGCTTTGTCAGACACATGGGGGTTTTACATCTGAACAGTAAGATGGATTTCCTCACCGCCATACAGTAGTGTGAAGTGGAGTCCGTTGAGGACTCTTCTCTTTGAGGTTCTTATAGAAATTCTGACACACTCCAATGTTCTGTAGCATTAATGTGTCCCACTGATTTGATCCTGCAGGAAGTAAATATTGTTATAATCTTGATTAGTACCTCTTCTACAACATATGTCATCCCTTTTTCCTCCTTCTCTCTTTCAGGAACTTCAATGTTTATCAAACTGCAGTCACCCATCCTTAAAACATGCATGCAGCTTAGCTGGCTCAAACCCCCATCACTTCTGACAAATCTTGATGCATGTAAGTTGTTGCATATCACAGAGCAATGTGCTATAAGGTATAAACATTAAAAACCTGGTTTGTATCTAGAAATATATATATTTTTAAATAGGCCCAATCACCAGTTAAATACTATTCTATTATTCACTAGTTCAAGGAAAATAAACTTTCTTAATAAACTGAAAAGAGGAAACACCTGCAGATGTTTCTAAGCAAATTTCTTTAGAAATTTCACATCATACAGCTTTTCCTGTTCTGTATTCTATTTGTATAAGTTGTATTTGCATGCAAAGTCACCTTTATTTTATCCTTTTTACTTACAGTAAATGCATGGTACTGATATTTAAAGGTTAATGACTAGTTCAAGATCAAGGTTTGATTACATGTACACATGATGGGATTAGCAGTTCCACAAAAGCTGGATCGTGGCCACACATATAATTCACAATGCACAAGCTAGTATTTTTGTGTTACATAGTTATATAGGCCCAAAAAAGACATGTGTCCCATCAAGTTCAGCCTTTCCTATATCTGTTAATTTGTTGCTGTTGATCCAAAAGAAGGCAAAAAACCCCTCATCATAATTAAAGATTATATCCCTGAATATTATGTTTTTCCAAGTATCCATCCAGTTGCTGTTTAAACGTCTGTACAGAATCCGATAAAACTACCTCTGCAGGCAGAGAATTCCACATCCTTATTGTCCTTACTGTAAAAAACCCTTTCCTCTGCCTTATACTACATTCTTTCACATGTCCTATGCATAGTCCTGTTTATGAACAGATTTCCACACAATGTTTTGTATTGGCCCTGAATATGTAGTTCTTGTATGTAGATTACCATTATTTATTTAGGTGGTCATGTAGGTTGAGTTTCCAGATATTCATTGCATTGAATGCTGTGAGCATCCACTGTTTAATACTTCATCTTCTCTAACTCTACTACTGAGCCTGTGTCATACACAAGCAGCTCTGGGAGACTCCATATAAAGATGTTACACCGTGTACATGAGTGCATATTTTGAGCAAATACCATGCCATCAACCATTTATTAGCTCTGAGGCTTAATTTGTTAAAAGTTAATTTTGTTTCCATTTTTAGTATAAAGTAGACTTGAGCACCTAAAGCAACACCTACAGCAGCAGCACCTCAGGGTTAACAAAGAGATCCACTCTCGGTTTTGCACTGCAGGAACACCAGCAGCAACAGGAACAATGTTCCAATGTAGCAGCAAGTATTGAGACTTAATTTCTCATTTTGACTAGATTGATTATTTGATCCCTCAAAGAAAGGAAGGTGATATGCAGCAGTGGTAGTAGCAGGGCACTGCTACTACCACTTTGCTCTGGGAAAAACCTTGTCTTATAATCGAGCAAATACGGTATTTTGGTCTAAGGTGTAGAGAGGAAACATAAGCTATGACCTCCTAAATGCCTCACGCCCTATCATATTGTTGATAAAATATTAGTTTACATATGGTATATCTGTGTATCATTTGATTACACGTGGGACCTTTTTGTACTTGTACATTAACAATGCTATAGAGTTGCACCATGTTAGTCATAGATAGAGAGAAAGCAAATTTGGTAAAGATGATACCTTTCTTAGCTAACTTATGTATAATGGATTTCAAGCTTTCAACACTATCTAGGTCTCTCCTTCAAGCATAGTATATCAATGATAACATAAACGCTGTAGAGGCTTTGGCTTACTTTATTACATTCCATAACATTTACAATATGCTAAAATTCCAGTTATATGTCTGAGTCCACTTGTCAATATAATCTGACTTTATTTTTGGTGATTTTCTGTAATGCAGTGTCAACATATACCATGATCAATCAAAATAATGAATGCGTATTTATTATTTATTAAGTGTTAATATATGTACTTACCTCTTAAAAGTTTATTGTATAATAAAATGTGAGATACAGTTGTATAATAAATATAGTAGTGCACGGACATTTTGATATGTGTACAATATGTATGAATAAGGCTCTTGCCTCTAAACAGAAGTAGGCAGTAGGTGGACAGTCAGATACAGTGAATGCAAGGGAGGGCTTGCAACTTTTAGCTGGGAGTGGTGGAGAATTATAGCCTGGTGGCCCAGTAATAAAGCAGCCTGAAGAAGACAGCAGTGCCCCTTGTTGACTATTCTATATATAGAAATAGAATAGATAAAGATACATAAAGAGAACTTACAAAAGATAAGTACATTCTTTCTTAATGGCTTTGGTATTATGTACACCCTAGAGGCTATATGTGGAATTGCAAGTAAAATATACCATAAAGCATCTAATTTATAAATGGTCGTTGTACAATTTCTTCTATATGATTCAATTTAACCTTTCCATAGCATACCTAGGATAATTTGCAATATGCTTTTTACAGGGCCGGATTAAGAGCATCATTGACAGAATAGACAGAATCTTAACTCACTAATGACATTGGTGCTAGGCAGATAGTATAGGATATACTCTTATGTAAAGGGATTGGAAGTATTTCAGTACACTGAAAAAAGTAATCATACATGTACTGGCGTAACTACAGGGGTCGCAGCAGTCACAGCCCCAACGGGGCCCGTGCCTCTAGGGCATGTATGTATGTATGTATGTAAATGGCCATTGGAGAGAAACTAAAAACCTCCATTTGTCTAAATAAGCATAGGGATTTGTGATATGTTGTGTTTTGGAAGGGAGGGCAAGGGGCAAAAAAGACACAGACCAGTTGTGTAGGGGCAATGATGGCACAGACTAGCTGTTGAAGTTGGAGGGAGCCTGGGGGAATTTTTGCACCAGGGCCCCGTGGTTTCTAGTTATGCCCCTGCATACATGGGATGCATAAAGTCACAATTTAGCTTGACTAATGCTTTTCATACAGATTGAAATAGAGTAAATAACAATGTTTTGTACTCTGAAGTGACTACAAATCAAGGAGGATGTTTTATCTCTGGATAAAGAAAAATTATATAGTTCAATTTATTCCTATAGTCCTTTAAGTGCTCTGCCACACTGATACCCAAAAACACACAAAACAGGACAGGCGCTGCCACACTGACACCCAAACACTCACACACCAGGACCGGCTCTGCCACACTGACGTCCACGTCTGGATGGGCTAAGCTACAACAATAAAAAAATGTATTTTCCCACACTGTCGCTGATGTTATGTATGTGAATTAAAGCCCCCACACCCTTGTGTATTGCCCCCAGCCAGCAAAAAAGGGGGTTGGCTTCGATCTACAAAATCACCATCACAATCCTAAATGTTAGAATTTGGAGACGAAATATAATAAACTTCTTAAGAGCAAAAAAGCCCTAAATCAGCACTATTGATATCCCAGGAATCCAGCACCCTTTAAATATGGGTGACCCATAATGGGTCCACATCCATCATCACCCCACTAACTCACCTTTACTTTACCTTTTTCCTGACTCTCTCCCTGTCTGCTCTGTGCCCTCCTCCGATTACTCCTCCACGGGACTGACTCTGATTCTGTGTGAGCCCACCCCTCGAGCGTCACATTGTGTCTTGTGAGCTGCAGCTCCATCAGCCCCTACGTTAATCTGTTCCTAGCTTTTTAGTTAAAAAACTAAAAAACTAAAAATTAGTTAAGCAGTCCTAAGATAAGAGCTTATCTCTAAAAGGAACACAAGGATTTTATGAGGTCCCATCTTGAGTATATAGAGTTCAGTCATCACTCCACTTTTAATCAGTGGAAACAGTGCAGTAAAACACATCATGCTGATATGTCATTTGAAAGCATAACACTAATTTTGTTTAAAAGAAATTCATAGAGGCAGGTCATTTTAAATGATAGAGAAAGTAATTGGTTCCATAGGGGCTATTTTCTCATGGATGAGTGAAAGAGGTATCAAGCTGAATCACCTTGTCATTTTCTCTTTTCTCTGTCAGTTATTAGCAATTCACATCAGGTAAAGTCGAGATTGTTCCTTGAATTTCAAGTAGTCAAGATCATGCAGTGCCTGGAAAATGAATGTTATAAATCCACTAACATACAAGTACTAGATGGTTAAATATACTAAGACACAGATAGTTTCTAGGACGTCATACACTATCTGAATAGTAGATTATGTTTATTATAAGTCATAACCTTTATCATTACTGCTCTGAAATAGAAAATAGTTGTTTTTTTCACCTGGTTAGCTTGGGCTGTAGCCTAGAAAATAAAGTTATAAGTGTCACGACCTCTGGCAAGGAGGCCAGATAAGGTAGGTATAGGTAGTAGGAACGGAGTTGGCAGTACAAGGTGAAAGGCTAAGCAAAGACAGGATAGCCAAGTCAGGACACGGACACAGGAACTATACAAGCCGTGGTCGAGATCCAGAGAGGGTAGTCAGGCAAGCCGTGGTCGAGATCCAGAGAGGGTAGTCAGGTAAGCCGTGGTCGAGATCCAGAGAGAATAGTCAGGCAAGCCGTGGTCGAGATCCAGAGAGGGTAGTCAGGCAAGCCGTGGTCGAGATCCAGAGAGGGTAGTCAGACAATCAAGGTTCAGCAATAGGATCAGCAAGGCAACAATACAAAATCGGCAGGCAAAGAGAGGTCAGGCAAGCAAAGGGTCAAAAATAACTGGAAGTAACTTGAAACACAACTGAGCGCAAAGACCAGAACAGGGTAACTAGCTAGAGCACTTCCTGATGACGTCACCGCTGAAGCTCCAGCCGGCCATCCAAACCACGCCTCCAGTTGCGTGGCAACGAAACGCTCCTGCCGCGAGGAAGGGACCGAGTTCGGGTAAGTCTCTGACTCCGGGGATCTCCACTGCTGCAGGCAGGCTGCTGCAGCGTGGTAGAATGACCCCCGGAGAAAGCCCTATACGTCCCGGAGCTCGGTGTTCACAGGCATCGGCTTGCCTATGTCTGCCGGGATCCGAGACAGTGACCCGCGACCCCGGCGTTCACAGGCATCAGCCTGCCTGTGTCTGCCGGGACCTGAGGATGCAGCCCGGGATCCCGGAGCTTGCCGTGTACGGGCAATAACTTGCCTCTGCTGGCCGGGACCCAGGACTGTGACAATAAGTATTCATGTTTCCTTCAGTTCTAAAGAAGACCCTTAATAGTTATCAGTGTTCTTTCCTTACTTTTGAGTTAGAGTTACGAGAGTCTGAATCCCCAAGAACAATACGAGACAATCCACACGGTCTTAGGCTACCAATTTGTGAGAACGAAACCCATTGTTCTATGCTACCCTTGTGTCCTTCACTGAGAAATAAAAAAATAACTGATGATTATGTCCAAACTAGTACCATAGTTGCCTTCTCTGCAGAACTAATGACAGATAAAAGGAATTGCATTCTTACACGGATGCATCTCTGTGTGTATGTGTATTATATTTGGTGCATTCCTGCATTAAACTGATATACCATATATCATATTTACTTTAATGCATGTTTGCTGAGGACACAAAATTAGGTAGGATAATACATTCTGACCTTGTTGTTGATTCTCTGCAGAAGGGTTTAGACACAGTGGGGAAGTGGGCAGGCAACTGGCAAATGAAGTTCAGTATGGACATATGTAAAGCTATGCATTATGGGAAAAATAATAACAATGCAACATGGTATCTCCTTGAGAAAACTACTAAGGAGAAGGATTTCTGAATAATTGTAGACAAAACACTAAAGAACAGTGCACAATGCCCATCAGCAGCTACAAAGGCCAATGGTAAGACTTCACCTTGAATATGTGGGGCAATTCTGGGCACCGGTCTTTAAGAAGGACATTATGGAACTAACAAGTGTGCAAAGGAGGGATTCATTCTCTTAGACTGGAAGAGTTAAGATTTCATACACAATACAGGAAGAAATTATTTACAGCAAGGTCAATAAAGGTATGGAATGCACTGCTAATAGAGTGGTGCCATAAAATACAATGGATGTTTTAAAATGCTAACACACACTCCCTGTCACACTACTTACACATTCATGCTCACACACAAACACTAACACATCCACGTGATCACACATACACATTCATGCTCACATAAGCACATTATTCTAACACACACTCCCTCTCACACCACTTACGCATATACATTCATGCTTACACACAAACACTGCATTTTTATGGTGGAGATGTCAGGGATGCTAAACTGGCCCTTTAATAAGGCCACAGGAGAAAATATCAATTGCTTCACAACCCATTTTGATTGATAGTATAACATCCTCAAAACTAACTTGAATAATGGAAGAAGAAAACAAAACATTTGGCTATTTAACACCGAACTAAAATAATAAGTAGCATAGGACAGTATGATATACAAAAATGTAACAAAACAAAAACACAAATTATGATGAGTCAAATGTTAACTAATTTAATGACTAGTTTTCTGTTAATCGGTTTGCTACAATAGTAAATCATATTTGTCAAAAATAACTATACTGTTTTACTTTGTTAATAGTGAATAGTTTAATACTGAAAAAGTATGTAAAGGATTAAAATCTTTCTTTGGTAGTCCAATGCAAGAAGTACGAAAATCAATTGACATGAATCTCAAAGAGTTCTGAGTTATGATATCGTAAAATGGTGTCTGCTTAATAGACACAGACTTTAAGTAAGCAGGAAAAAAGTAAGCAGCCATAGAGAGCCTTAGACGCACCAAGAAAGTCAAAATGTTTGACATAATGTAGAGTAAGTTACTTAGCACATGCAGTCATACCTAAACCATATAGGTTTTTCCTGTTATAGAGTGACATAATTCATTATCCTCCGGCAAAAACATATATTATGATTATTAATTATTTTATTATTACAAACATTTTTAATTTGAAATTCATGGTTTTTACCAAAGCGAATTTAATATGGGCTAGATTCATGATTTGAAGTGTGTTGCTGTATGTATTGTTGATTTTTTCCATTGCAATCTATCTAGGAATTGATGTTCTAGTATTCTTTTACTTTGGTAACAAGATCATAAGGATGGTTTGGGACTGCCTCTAGGATATTGTATAGAATATGCCAATAACTGTTTGTATAAATACTGTTAAGTTAAGTAAATCCTGAGGACTTAAATTTGGAAGCATTGCTTTAAGCCACAGAAAAAAGAATCAACAGTAGTTCATATTCATTAACTTTATAATGGTTGGGCATAGTTTATCAAAAACTGCAGGTGGTATTTACAATATTCAGAAGAAAGTGGCTTCACAGGGTAGGCACACAACGCATGTTATGCAAGGAAGAAGTTCACTGCTGTCAAGACATACTTTGGAAAGTTGAAACTGAAACCACTGATTCTGTGTCCTGCTAAGCTTACGATTGATTTTAGAGGGTAACATTTTCAGCTAAGAATCCACAGGATGCCAAAGTATCCATTAAATGGAACTTGACAAAATACATTAGAAATGTTTCACAGTATGTGTGTAAAATGTCTTTCAGTCTCAGGCATTGTATTTTGGCTTGGAGATTAACCCTTGTTATTGTTATTCATTGTTGTAGGTCTCAAGAGGGATAAAGTAACAGATTAACCTCTCCAACAGTGCTAAGTGAACATGAAAGGATCTTGACAACATGTCATATTTGTCTTTGGCATAGGTTTCTGAATGGGAGTATATGGGGTCTAATATGTAGTTTAGCACAGTGCTATTTGTTCCTGCTGGAAAGTACAGGTGTTTACTACAAAACATTACTTGTTTTACAATGTAGGTAAATAGCTAATAAGCAAGACAAAATTTTGAAAACAAAATAGATGTACACATTGTGAAAACATTCCTTGTTTCTTGTGAATATCTTGTTGTAAAGTGGATTTTTAATGTAAGCTTTTGTTTATTTTTTCATGTTTTATGTTTAATGCCAAGAGGGATTACATTTCCACATGGGACATTAGCGTCGGAAAAGGGTGAAAATGGGACCACACGAAATCTCAATTTAGATCTGGTGTAAAGGGTAAATGGTGAGTGAGAAGAAAAAAATGTGCACCACATTTAACCCCTTCTTTTCTAAAGTTGTTTGTGTCCAAAAACCTGAGATTCTCTCAGCATTTCTGCAGTTTCCTTAAACATGATTCCCCTTTTTTAATTTTTCGTGCACATACAAATTTTATATTGCTTTTTCAAGGACAGATAGAGCACAATTTTGTTTACTTTTTTTTTTAAACTTTTGTATTTATTTGTTTTAAACTTTTCTGAGGCTCATGAGCGGTCTCAGCAGCACTCACAATAGATTAGCACGAGGCATCCAATCATGAAAGAAGTTTTAGGTGATCACATCATCATCACACAAGAATTCTGACAGGGAGGACTGTTATGGGTGCCATGCAGTTCCCTGCTACAGAAACTGACGATCACAGCATCCTAGCCTGCTGCTGCCTTTAGGCAGCAATCACTTTTTTATTATTATTATTTATTTTATTTATTTTAAAAGTTGTCTCATAGACCCTGTCTTTAGATGCTGAAAAAGCGTTTGACACGGTCGACTGGAGATACGTAAAACAAGTCATCAACTCTTTCGATATTATGGGATGGATATCTAAAGCTATAGGTGCACTATACACCAATCCCTCTGCTAGAGTAGTAGGAATAGATCTGTGTTCTAGTTGGTTCCAGCTAAAAAATGGGACTAAACAAGGATGCCCACTGTCACCACTTTTATATATTTTGTCAGTAGAGTCACTGGCAATAAACATTAGATCAAATTCACAAATTAGAGGGTTTTTTTAAGGCTATAAACCAAAAAGATTCAATAATCAAAAGGGAGAAATTAATTACTTAGGTATTAAAATCCCTAAGAAGATCAGTGAGATTATGGAAATTAACTTTTTAAGTTTATTAAAACAATCAAATAAAAACTTAAAGGAATGGAATCAAACAGGCCTTTCATGGTGGGGGAGAATAAATGCCCTGAAACCATACCTCTTACCAAAATGGACTTATTTATTCTGTTTAATACCGTTAGCAATTCCTCCTATCTGGCTCAATATGTTACAATTTAGCTTTAATAATTTTATATGGAGAGGATAAAAAATGAGAAATCATATTAATCTAATAGCAAAAAAGGTTTCCAAAGGAAGCAAATATCCTATTGCATATACTAAAAATATAAAATATAAAAAATGTTTGCTTCTAAACAAGAAGGGTGGTATAAAAATAGAAGAAGACTCATGTGATCTGGGGGATTTAAATTGTATCATCTGGGGTGATCAAGATAAAATAATAAAAGGCCTAGGAAATAATATCATTTGAAACAGATAATTCCTATTTGGATTAAATTTTAAAAAAAAAGACTAGGTTTAAGAAATAAAATAATAAAATCAGTAGATCTGAATGTATTAGAACAAAATATAGAGGATTTAACAATTAGAGATTAGAAAATTAAAGGGTTTAAAACTATAGGAGATTTATACTCCAAAAATGAAATAAAACCCTTTTTTCAACTAAAACAAGATTATAACCTTGCAGAAATCTTTAAATATTTAACAGTAAAAAATTCTTAAAAGCTCACACATTTCTGGAGAGTCCAATGCAAGAAAACTGATTCATATATTTAATCAAGGGAAACTAAAGAAAGGGACCTCAAAATTCTTAGACTGTCTTCGAGAATGGGATAATGAAACAAAATCAAAAATGATAGTAAAATGGGAAAAAATGCTAGGAGCCCATATAGAATCAGTAGATTGGAACAAAGCTCTCAATAGTGTTTTTATTATATTATTTTGTTTTGTATCTATTTATACGTGAAAAATAATAAAGATTATTAAGAAGAAAAAAAAGTTGTCTCATATACATAGGAACCAATGGAAGGGTCCAATCAGCATAAACATTCAACTGGTTGCTATAATGATAAGAGCACATTTAAAAAAATTTGCTATATATAAATATCTCCCTGTAGTAGCAGACTGGTACAGTAAAATCCACCTACCACTTAAAGGACAATGACAGAGAACTAACTTGCACGTGGCAGCACGACTTTCTTTTAAGTGGAGGGAAATGTAAGGGGAAAGCTCTGATTGGGCATTAGGCTGGGGAAGCCTAAAGAATTTAGGGCATCTTTCCCACTACTGTCAATCTATACTTGCATCTGCCTCACTGTATGAGGGTATATGTGACCAGTAACTCACATCTCTTAGGTATAGAAACTTTCTATACCTAAGAGATGTGAGTTACTGCTCACATATACCCTCATACAGTGAGAAAGTATAGACTTTCCATGAATCTCCATGTGGAAAGACTCGGGGCATAAGAGGATAATACTTTCCATACCAACATCTGGACCAGCAAAGGAGGAGAGAGATTTGTGTTGACCAAGATGGGAATCCTGGGTCTCTTATATTAATGCCACTGATCCTAGCACAAGCTTATTTCAGAATCATAAATGGATTTAACAGTAATATAGCGTAATATGCCCGTGGGGCATTTTAACAGAGTTCTTTGTCTCCAATGTCAACGTTTGCTGTAAAGTGATAGACTCTTTTAATTACAAATTAGCAATTTAAATGGGGTGAAAGACTTGGCATGAGCTCCCATTCTGTTTTAAGAGACATACAACTAAAGCTAACCACAGCTTCTAGGCCTGGGTCTTTATCGGGAAATGTGTTATAAGGCCAGGCGGATTAACATTCTGGCTTAATGGAGCACGGTTTTAGAATGCCCTTAAGAAAAACATTTACTATCAGGAGACAGATATGTTTTGGAACAGGAAGCAAAATGTTTGTACAGCCTTTGGAGAAGTTTTAGGGCAGTTCAAGTGAACAGTCACAAGATGTTCGGTGACCTTCCTTTCTCTTTCTGGAAACAGACTGTGAGGTTGCGAAATCATATTGACAATGCAAATAAATATACCGACTGGCCTCTGTTTTCCCTGTAACAGACATTGATACTTCCACCCTGATAATCTGTTTATATTTAAAGTTGAATATTTAGTTCAGGTCGTTAGCTACACATGTTATTGCAGGCTTGACATTGAGATGCCAAACCTTTTTTTAAAGCTTGTGTATCTAGTTCTTTATATACAATCATAAACATAAAATAGATGGAGTTTTTTTGACAAAAGGAGATGAAATAACAGTTAACGCGTTTACAGTGGCAGAAAGTTTGAAGTGGGAAGGTCTGGTTTACTAGCAGAGTAAGCTCTGTGTGTCTTCCAGCAAATTACTTTGTATCTTTGCGCTTCTGGCACAGAAAATTACATTGTATGCTCTAAAGGAGGAAGAAAGGCACTGTGCCTGGAAATTGCTGACTACAGTCTGGAGTGCATTATTAGCACTATGTGAGTCCGGCTTGCAACATGATATTTACTTGATGAGTGCATTGAATTGCTGTTGTTTCTAAAAGGTGAATAGGCTACTGTCTTGTGTTCAGGACTACTAGCTAGAATCTCTGTTCTGTGTGTCAGGAAATCGGCATGTAGTCAATATAACGCTGCCATGTTTCATAGTTAAATCATACTGCATTATGTCCAGAAGGAGATGGTCTATCATCGATTGTAGTCAGCCCTCATTTATGATGCAATTATCTAATGCAATCTCTTCTCTGATACCGTACATGTGAGTTGTTACGAACTGCCATGTGTGAGTGCAACATGCTACTCAACCACTTCATTTTAATCTTCCAGTTACATCACTAGTATAGTTGTTACTATGATAAGGCATTCAAGACAATACTATGAATTAAGCATACAGTTGTATGGAAATGGCCGCGTTCTATTTAACATTTAAAGAAATAATTCTTCCATTGCTGTCTAAATCATTTGAGGAAATCATGGAGGGCAATAATTTTCCACCTGAGATGTTACAAGCTTCATTATGCCCGATATTAAAACCAAATAAAGACCCGAGTTTCGTTTCTAATTATAGGCCAATTTTATTGATAAATATTGATATAAAGATATATTCAAATATTCTATCTGAAAGACTTAAAAAATATTTACCTGAAATAATCCATCCGGATCAAGCGGGTTTTATAAAAGATAGAACATTAACAGATAATACCCGTAAAATTATAAATCTCATAGATCTATCCAATAAGAATTCTATCTATACTGCATTTTTGGCACTCGATGCCAAAAAAGCTTTTGACCGGGTGGACTGGCAATTTCTTTCAGAAACATTAGAAGCGTTTGGCATTTCAGGGCAATTTAGAAACAATGTTTTAGCGCTTTATAAATCTCCTTCTGCTCAAATAATAGGACCCATGTTCACTTCAAATGGTTTTAGAATAGGCAATGGAACAAGACAGGGCTGCCCTTTATCCCCTCTATTATATGTTTTAACAATCGAACCACTCGCCCAAGCAATAAGAAATTCATCAGAGATAATAGGAATTAAAACGAACCAGAATGAATTTAAGATAACTTTATTCGCTGATGATATTATTTTGACATTACCTCAGCCTGAAAAATCAATAAAACACGTATTAGAAGCGATTAAAGAATTTGGTAATCTTTCAAACTATTAACTTAATATTAATAAAACTCAAATTATCTCAAACCATCAATCGGAAGGGACAAACTAGATTGATGAGATCGTATATTAATGTGGATTGGAATAACAGCTCTCTAGAATATTTAGGAATTAAATTAAAATTTAATCTTAAAGAAATGGTTAGAGAGAATTATCTAGTAGCAATAAATAAAATAAAAAAAAAATACAAGATTGGAAGGGATTAGAAATATCGTGGCTGGGGAGAATAAATGCAATTAATGCCTACTATATTCCTAAAAAATTATATATTCTAAGAGCAATTCCGTTGAGAGTCCCGTATTCGATTCTCTCCAAAATACAAAAATTAATAACATCATTTATTTGGCAAGATAAGCTCCCAAGAATTTCCTTTAAAAATCAAATAAAGAGTATACAAACTGGAGGCCTTTCACTACCTAATAAAACCCTATAAAAGATCTACATGAAAATTGTGTGTTCACCCATTTTGTTTTATGGGATAAATTGAGAAATGATAGCACCGCATGGTTTACTATCGAAAAAGAAAATATACACCCTTTACATCTTTATGACACTGTATGGATAAACCACGATATAATGAGAAATATAAAAACTGATAACTTGGTGATTAAAGATCTAATAATATCGTTAAACAAACGGAAATTAAACATGAAAGATAATTAAAGTATTAACACATTATATAAAAGATCTAAATTTAAATAAAAGGAGTCAATTAAATATAAGATTTATATCAGATCTTTATGATTCTGAAACGTTGCTATCATGGCCTCTCTTGAGAGAGAAATGGAAGCTGCCCGATATGGAAATATATAATTACATAAGAATTAAACACTTTCTTCAACTAGTAGGAATTACAAGATCTACATCGTTTGAGGATTTTCTCAGTAAACAACATAAATCGAGATTAATTCATAAAGTTAAAAAGTTGAGAGAAAGTATAATTACTTAATAAAGAAAAATGGGAAAAAGAAACTGGCGAAGTATACTTAAAAGAAGAATGGCTACAAGCCTATAGAGACATTAAGAAACATTCACACTGCCTGAACATGCATGAATTATATTATAAAATTATACATAGATGGTATAGAACCCCAGTCCAAATATCAAAGTTTGATAAAAATGCTTCAATGCTGGAGATGCGGAAAAAAAGAAGGTACTATTTATCATATGTGGTGGGAATGTGAGGAGGTAGGAGTAATAGTAAAAACCCTTTTTGAGGTAATTAATAAAGTATTACAATGTAAAATAGATCCATCCCCTCAAATATTTTTATTTCTTAGTAAGCTACATAAACCACAAAAAAACGTACTAATTCCACTTTTTAGCCTGTAAGTTAGTTATCGCTAGGAACTGGAAAAAAACAGGCAGAATACCCTGGGAAGAGATTTTTACACAAATTCAGTTTCAGTGTAAGATGGAAGAGGGATACTTTATAAGTATCGGTAGAAAGTTGGCTTGCATAGATATATGGTCTCCATGGATCTCCTTTGTACACTCCTAAACAAAAGGAGTTAGATAAATAAATATATATTTAAAACAAAAAAAATAAATAAAAAAAAATGATACCAAAATTTCCATTTATTATATGTTTGATGAATGCTGGATGCTTAGATACCTGTTCACTATATAATTGGACATTTAATATCTGTTATGGATAACTAAGTAAGATAGAATGCCTCCATGCCTGTTCGATGTTTTGCATATGGTACACTCATGAACAGAGATGTTCCAATGATTCCTTCAAGCCTTTAGCTATTAAACTATGGTTCTTTTTTACGTCATTGAGCATTGTGCCCTTGGAATCATCTTCTCTAGGCACCAACCTCTAGAGAAAGTAACCACAGTACTAAATGGTCTCCAGTTATTAACAACTTGTCTAACTATGGATGAATATGTAAACTCTGAGATTACTTTGTAACCCTTTATATTTCTGATCTCATATCCTAATAATCTCCTAACCGTCCTTTTATTTTTCTCCCATGATTTGCATCTATTTTCTACCATTACTACCTGTTTTCACCTGTAAATTCAGGATTTCACATATGCTGCACCACTTGTACGAAATTATCTGTCCCATTTTGTCAGATTTCCTCTTACTTACGCTTGCTAAAAACACAACCTTCCCGCCTAATATTCTCAACGACATCTTAGAGAAGCTATCCCTCATGGCCACCATCAAGAAGACAGAGTCTACAGATCCTCCTCACTACAATCTACTAATTGTCACTCAGAAGTCCATTCCTACTGTTACTCCTTCCTCAACCATCAAAAGATTGTAAGGTTAAAAGAACAAGCCCCTCTTCTTCTGTACTAGTATGTTTTAACATGTGTTAATGTTGCCATTGTCCTTGTTAATAATTTTCACTATTTGCTATTGTACCGGTGCTACAGAACCTGCTTGAGCTATATAAATAAGTGTAATGTAGTTGATGTATGAACGTATTATGTACACCCTACAGAGAAACCAGCTGGTAATTTAGAATTAATTGCCAACTGGCACAAAATGGATGCATTTTTTCAATTTTTTTATGTTTAAACATGTTTTATTATTATTATTTTCTGAGGTCACATAAACATTGCTTTACAAACATCCAAGCGGCATTTTCCTTAAAAGACACAATTAACAACAAACACGTTGAAGAGAAAAGAGACAGCAGACACTTTCGTTACAGTTGAAACACAACATCTGTACCTTTTCACAAGCTGCACTATGCGATTACAAAGATGTTAATAAATATATTATATGCTATTATAAACAATATGTTTTAGGCTTGATTATTCACTGACAGCAAACATAATTTCTCTTTGAGACTTATAGGCATGAACTGTCTATGTGTATGAGCCTTTAAAAAACAAAGAGTATGTACTTGCTGTCCCTGATTAAACAAACAAAAACGTTCAAACTTAATTGCACTCCATTGGTTGATGGCAGAGTTGCTCGTAAGGACCTTTAAAACCATGGCGCCAAAGCTGCTGCATAGTGCGTACCACATAACCCCGTATTAAGCCCTTCTACAAAAAACGGCAAAAAACGATGGAAAAAAACGAGCATGAAGAATGTACACGAATATTCACCTGAACCGAACACAGGAACGGGCGAATATTCGTGGAATACGAATATTTTTTTTACCACGAACACGAAGAGTTGGCCGGTGCCCAAGTCTACGTAAATCCCCTTTCTTACCCATTGACAACATCTGTATGCCTAAATACATTGTGTTGCTGGCATGTGATTGGCTGATTAGCTATTTGTGTTAACAAGCAATTGAACATATGTGCCTAATAAAGTGGCCAGCAAGTGTATATGCATTCTTCAAATTCACACTTCTTAATAAACTCATTTTGTGGCCATCTAGTAAACATGCAAATGATCAATGATGACGAGCCTATATAGGCTTCAGTTTGTATTGTGAAGCAAATGTGATACTGAAGCTGCAGTCTTTTCAACTAGTAAGTTGGGGAACACACACACATGCATTATTTTATTGTTATAGCTTGAGCATTATTTCACTCTCAAAATATGTATCTATTGTTTCCTCAGTTGAAACAGACACCTAATAACTGAAAGCCTTGAAATACATGCTCACAAAAACACTTTATGGCTGTAATAGAATCTTGCCTCAGGTTGACAGTCATACATGACACCTGTGCGGAAGAAAGAGAACGATATTGTAGGGTAAAGTGCAAACTACAAGAAAAGTATGATATGAATCGTGAGGGTTTTTATGATTATGAATGTACAAAGTTTAACCAGAGGAACCATTAAGCCACTCATGGTGTTTGTGCTTTTATAACAACCGTTTTGTGTTTTATAATGAGCTCAGCATTGACAGGCTGGTTGTCATTTCCATGCACACTATATGCATGGGGATCTATAGCAGTGGTGGTTCCAACATATAGGTGACCTAGGTAGCTGCTAGGGAATTTGACCAATGTGGGCACCCCACAAAATTCTTATTTAGGTTATTAAGCAAGTGCATTCAGGAGTGGGTTTCAGAGACACAGTTTATCTCTCTGTAAGGAGGTAGTGGACCTTCTCTCTTACCAATTACTACCATGGTATGGTAAGAGGGCCTTTTGTGGTTGAGGTTGCACTAGTTAGAAAGTTTGTAATGTTACAAGAAAGAGAAATTGAAGAAATCAGATGAACTGAACTTAAAGAAAGCATCAATCATTGCAATTGAAAAGAAGTGGCAGAAATCAGTAGGTAATTAAAGGATGACACTAGACAAATGAGTGGAAAAGGTGAATTGTGTGAAAGTTTTTTTTCCCTTGCTCTTACTTTGAAAAAAAATACGTGAATTGACTACTTTCTCTTTATTTAAGTGAAATTGATAGATCAAGTTCCCATTTACTTCTCATCTTTTCCTTAATGCAGGATAGAATGAGCATGTGGAATATGAAAATATTACCAAGTGTCCTGATTTATAACTACAATAGATAATAATAAAAGAAAATGACCTGAGGGTCTACATGTCTCAGAACCCACCCAACAAAATCAGTCAGTATCTCTTTTTTAATAAAACATAGTGAAATACAAAGCCTTTACGTTAAACATTTTGTCATTCACGCTGGTTTGTGGAATTATAAAATATGCATATTTTGTGATTTTCTTCTAACAGTATTAGAATATGAAATATGTATTAGTATATGAAAGTACATATCCAGGTACTGGTATACAAGATATGAGGCTGTAGGCACCCTAAAGCTTTGTGGTTTAACCTTTTGAAGATTAAGATAATATTTAGGTTTCATTTTCCACTGATCGTTCACCCCTTATACTTAATGTTTTAAGATTTCAGCAAGTTGTCATGGATCAGCAAATTTGACCTAATCCTATCCTCATAAATATTTTGTCTGAAGAAAGCTATTGTTCAGGGACAAATTGCAGAAAACTAACACAGTCTGTATACAAATCCCTGGTTCTAAAATAGTTATAATTTGAAATAAACTTCTTAAAATATGGCTATTATTTAAGTGTGAATAATCTTACTTCTATTGCTAGTACTGAATGAGATGCTTGCTGAACTCATAATCTTTTAATATTCAATAAACAAACATATTTGATGTTTCACATTGTGATAAAGCCATAATTGCAAAAGGCAATAAAACCATCACTTTTGTTATGTTTTTTTTTTAAAGTTTTGATTTTAAATTACTCACATTTATAATTGCCTGAGCATTTAATTGACACTTTCTTCTGAAATGACCCCTCAGTGAACACTGCATTGGAATCAAATACCTCTGAAGTGTCACAATAACTTCATAGAGCTAGCATTTGGTTTATAAATTAAACTGTGTTAATAAAATATATTAGTTAATATGATACTTAAAGTTTTACTATTTTATGGTTATTGTTTTGCCCTGACTCACACTATGTCCTAGATAGTTACATAGTTACATAGTTCATAAGGTTGAAAAAAGTCCATCAAGTTCAACCCTTCTACCTAACCTTCCTATTCTTGATCCAAAAGAAGGCAAACCCCCCCCCCCCTAATTAAGCTACTTCGAATTCTGCCATCAGGGGGAAGAAATTCCTTCTTGACTCCAAGAGGCAATCGGATTTCTCCTTGGATCAAGAAGCTCTAAAATATTAATGTTATTCTATTTATATCCCTGTATGTCATGCCTTTCTAAGAAAATATCGAGACCCTTTTTGAAGGTATCTAATGTATTGGATAACACTACCTCCCTTGGCAGTGAATTCCATACCTTTATTGTCCTCACTGTAAAGAACCCCTTCCTTTGTCGTCTATAAAACCTGTGCTCTTCTAGTCTCAGAGGGTGACCTCTTGTTCTTTGTATATTTCTGTTAATAAACAGGTCACTGAAGAGCTCCTTATATTGGCCCTGCATATATTTATATAATGTTATCATATCCCCTCTCAGACGTCGTTTTTCTAGTGTATATACTTTTAACTTTTTTTGTCTCTCTTAATAACTAGTATCTTCCAATCCCCTTATTCATTTCGTAGCCCTCAAGATATGATATCTATGTTTATAGGATAAACTCACTATAAATACCTATCAATATAAAGTATTTTAAAGGCCTACCCCCAGACACACACATCTTACCACACCATAAAGAAATAGGCAGCATTCAGCAATTTCAGCCAGGTGGCATTGTAATAAAGTAGCCTGAAGCACATTTGCAAAATCATATGCAAATTGTATACAATCCAGTTATGTCCAAAACACAGAAAGGTGATACATAAACACACATAAACAGAATACAGAAAGGATTCAGTCACGATTACAATTTTCATTGTGGTCCAAAACCTTCAAATCAAAGGAGCTGAGCCCTCCCCTGAACCACAACCCTTTCACAATCTAGAAGTTTGAAATGGTGGGAGTTCTGTATCATAATTGTTTTTTTCTCTCTTTAGTATATCTAGGTCAGAACAGCAGTTAAAAAAAAACTATGAGGCAGTTGACATACAGGTCGGCGACCAATAGAGTTGCTTGTACGGAACTTTAACTCCTGACGCCAAACGTTGGCCTGGGAGACCATTGGTCTTCCAGCTCTAGGAGTTAAAGGAGGCCCCTGCCGTTGACCTTTAACTCCTGGCATGATCCTATGGATTCCCGTTCAATGCGATGCTACATAGACAAGGTAGGCTAGAGGCAGTGACTTGTATGGGGGGAAGGGACCAGGGAGATTAGCTAGGAGATATTTACAAAGACGAACATGATATGGGTCCCTTTGGAAGCCTCAGATGGTAAGTTGGTAAAAAGAAAATTGTCACGCTCTACCCAGGCTGTGGAGCTGCATATCTCTGTATTGCTACAGTTTCTGTTTTGCTACAATCCATTCCTGGATTTCCTTATGCTCTGTTCTGATCATCTATTCCTTGCTTCTAGTTCTGCTCTTTACTTCAGCTCTGTTTCCTTTATAAGGTGAGCCCCACCCATTATGTTTGTCTCAGTCTGCAGTCTACAGGTATGTTTCTTTGATATGTGTTTAGATTTCATGTTTAGTTTGTTTAGTACCTTTGTAGACAGGGTTTAGCGTTAAGACCCACCGAATATTGGAGTACTTTGGCTTAGTGGTGGGCTAAGCATACTATGGCCATAAGATGTGATGGAATCTCCAATTGTTAACTTATAGTCCTAGGCTAGTCCTGTGGTTTCTGTGTACTCATGTTATGTGTAGCCTAATTAGTCTGGTATCCCTGGTACAGGGGTGTCCTGTATCCCCAGTAGAGGGGTGTCCTGTCCTGAATCCCCGGTAGATGGGTGTCCTGAATCCCCGATAGATGGGTGTCCTGTATCCTCGGTAGAGGTGTGTCCTGTCCTGATTCCCCGGTAGAGGGGTGTCCTGTCCTGAATCCCCGGTAGAGAGGTGTCCTGTCCTGAATCCATGGTAGAGGGGTGTCCTGTTCATGTCGGATCTTGAGTATTCCTTGTTTTGTTCCCTGTTGTGCCCTGTATCATGTATGTCTTGTCTGGTTATGTTTCTTGCTTGGTCTCCCTGTCCCTTGCTCGCTAGGTTTCTTCTATATACTCTGCTTAGCTTCCACACTCCCAGCTTGCAGCATTCCACACATGGTTCTAGTGCTATGTCTCATGCCTGCTCCAGGGTGCCTGCAGGATATCTCCAAGTTCTGCTGTGTTCTGTCATCATCCGCTGCTATGTCAGGGTGCTGGTATTTGGCTGCACAACCCTAGATGCCCAGGCCCTGTCCAACTCTGCTACTGCACAGTAACTCCTGAACACAATCTTTGGGCGCTCTAGGTCATTACAGTCATCTGTATGGACCCAGTTCCTGACAAAAATTATCTTTAGTATTCTTCAAGGCCCATATTTTATAGATATACCACAAGTGTTTCAAACAGACCACCCCCCTGGGGGTTACCTGGGGTGTCAGAGTTTTTACCTGACATTTTATGGTCCATTCAATCAGATCTGTCAAGGCCATTAGTGTAGATCTTACATGAAAAATACATAAGGCTCCCCAAAAACTCCAATTTACAGGACACTTCTATAATTTTGTCATAATCACATTCCTCATATTTTTGTGAATATCTAGACATCTTTAACTTATTAAAGTAGTTCTCGTAATTCATAACAGGACATCTTGGGCATAGGCATGTTTGGTATCCACCAAAAGGATAAAACCTGGGTATATGACTGTCCACTGGACTGTCCACTGGATAAGCCACCTCAGAGCAGGTGTCCAAGTACAGTTTATGTCACCATAAGTCCAGCTTTGGTAAGTTAGAATAAAGAGTATGGATGTTATTGAGGAAGTCACCGAGGCGACTGACTGGTGCACTGTCCCTATGAAAATTGGGAAAGTTCACATTTGCGTGAATTTGAAATGCCTGAATGAGGCTGTGAAGAGGGAGCGATATGTGCTGCTGACAGTGGGTGATATAGCTCAAAGATTGTCAGGGGCTACATTTTTTTTCCACGGTTGACACTTCGAGCGGATTCTGGCAGATACCCCTTGACCGAGGCAGCCGCAGGCTGACTACCTTTATTGCACCAGTAGGTTGATTTTGTTTCTGCAGACTCCCTTTCAGGATATCTTCTGCCCCTAAGTACTTTCAAAAAGAGTTGAGTTCTCTCCTGAGATACCACAAGGGCACTATAATGGTCATGGATGACATCCTTGTTGATGGGTCCACTCAACATCTGCATTATGAACTACAGACAATAAGAGAGTCTGGACTAAAGCTGAACAAAAATAAATGTCACTGGGGAAAACAGAACCGTGTTCCTATGGTCAAATCATTGGTAGTAAGCCAGATGCCAGCAAAGTTCTCACTACTGAAGAAGTAAAAAGCCCTTCTGATGTAAATGAACTGAGACAAATATTGGGCCTTGGCCTGAGTGTCTGGCCGGAGTTAGGGCCTATGAATGCTTCCAACACAGTCTGTTGTACTGGGAAGGGTTCAGTCTGGACACCGACCACAAACCGCTATTTCCATTGATAAACATTTATGACATTAACAAGGTACCCCAGAGATGCCAGAGACTTGTGATGAGGCTATTAAGTTTCATTCATGTGCCAGGGAAGCAACTGGTGGTGGCAGATACACTCTCTGGGCTAGCGCTGGGTGCTGCTGAAGAGTAAGTGACAGAATCAGATGTTAAGGTGTATGTGGATTCAATATTGGCATCCAAATCTATCTTCTCTTGGAAATTGAAACAAATTAAGAGAGAGAGACACATCTTGATACTGACCTCCAAGAAGTTAGCTACATAAAGAGTGGCTCGCCTGAAAGCTGAACTGTGTGGATGACGATGAATGCTTTCAAGTCAGAAAGAGCACATCTCACAGAACCAGAGGATTTGGTGCATTTTCAAGATCACATTGTCATACCTCACAGTATGTGGCAAGAGATATTAAGCTGAATTCATGATGACCATTTGGGGATTTCAAAGTGTAGAGAAAGAGAGGCCATGGCATAGCAGAATACAACTCAAGATGGGCCTTTTGTCATGAATGTCAGCCTACACAAAGGAGAGAGTCTCTAATGTCTACCCTACTACCTGCAGACCCCTCGGACAATATACCTGCAGATTTGTGTGAATTCAACAGGAAAAAAGTGAGTTATTATAGATTACTACACCAGGCATTTTAAGATTGCACTATTAGGTAAGGCAACTGGGAGAAGAGTGCTCTAGACACAGGCCTGAAGCTGGATGCAGATTGTGTTTCTCCTCAAGTTAAGCAGTCTTTAATAAAGATATTGAAACCAGCTCACTGTGTTATGTGCATTTCAAGACAGTAAGGACTGATGATCAAGGAATATCCTGTATGCACCTGGTTTAAAGACTACAATAAAGCACACATGGTTTGCTTGCCAGAGGCCTTAACATGTCAACTCGTGCCTTGGCATGACAGACCATTGGCTATTGCACTGAACTTATGGTTTTGCAACCTTACCAGTTATGTAACTCAGTTAATTTAACTCCTCAACATGATACAGTTTGATGCTAAACGAAGTCGAAATGGTTGATCTGATATTGCAACTTATAACACTGGTTGTTTGAATCCCACAGCCTGATTGGCATGTATTTGCAGTTACCACTTTTCACTTGGATTGGTCCAGTTTCTGTTATGACAAATTCATAACATAACTGATATTAGCTATAACAAACATTGTTTGTTTTCCCATGGTATTTGATTGCTCTGTTATTAGCAGATCATATCATAAACTATTTCTAATGACATGATTATGTGCTATGCAATTGATTCCAGGCTAGTTTAATTGGCCTTAATGAGACATATAAAGAATGCAAATGTTTCTAGAAGACTAATGGTGCTATGAAAAATCATTCTTGAACATATAATAACAAATTATCTCTGCAGTGATTTACAGAAATACAATAAATGATGGGTATTCAAATGTACTCTCTCTATTCTTTTTTGTAACTTTATTTTTATACAATCAACCTAGCAACTATATCCGAAGAATAGAATTTCCAGCATGTGCCAATAACAGCATATTTATACATAGGCTCTCCCATTTTGTATAATTATATAGTAAGAAGAGAACAGATATAAACAAAGATGGTTTAACTCCCACAAGTGTGTGAAGCCTGTAAATTAAGATACACCCAGCATATATACCCAAACATCTCACCATAGAGGAGATTCCAGTAAAAACGTAAGAAATAGAAGAGAACTGAGAGAAGTAAAAATAAATTGCACCATCTATTTAAAATGTTTGAGTGGGGTGTAATGCGTGATGTGGGAATTATTATTATAAACAACAATTTCATACCCAACCATAGCACCCCATGAATCAAATTCTAGTGTCACAGACCTCTTCCATTATATACTGTCAGGAACTACAAACCAGATGGAGACAGAAATGCAGTGCAATCACCTTTATTGAATATACAAAAAATAATAAGTGCAGAGGAAATAATGTCCATAAGACGTATTCAAAAATCCAAGCCAGGGGTTCGAGAGTCAAATCAGGAAGTCAAACAAGCCGAGGTCAGGATACCAGAGGTCAAACAGAGTCGGGGATTTAAACTGGATTCAGCCAAGCCAGGAATCATACACAGGAAACTGAAGAAACAATGGAGAATGCACTAGGAGGGTCCGAGACCAACACAAGGGCAATGAGATACTGAAATGTTGCTGTTTTAATAGCCAGACTCTAGCAGGAAGGGGCTGGCTAATCAGCAGGAAATCAGCTCCGGGTAGACAGTACCGCGCCGCGTCTGTCCCATCCTCCTCCACCGGCTGCATGGTCTGTTCTAAGTGCGCGCGCCCGCACCAAACTTTATGTGTTCCCCGTCACAGCCGGCATCTATGGGCGTGGCAATCACTAGCGGGAAGTTTAGAAATTGAGCACTGAGACTCATTCTGTGCTCAGTAATTGTGCCTTATAGTACCCTTCCTTGTGTTTTCCTTGCTGCCCTTACCGTGCACCAGACCCTGGCTATCCTGACGTTCTTATTCGTGTACCAGACCCTGGCTATCCTGACGTGCTCTCTCGTGTACCAGACCCTGGCTATCCTGACGTGCTCTCTCGTGTACCAGACCCTGGCTATCCTGACGTGTTCTCTTGTGTACCAGACCCTATATTAAGTTGCTTCATCCAAATGTGCAAGCAATGGACCTAAAAGAGACCCTGTTAGCAGTTTATTGCAATATAAATCAAATGTATGTCAGACAAGTGTATTAAAAATCAACCCAATGTTTACATTTATTAACATGAAGCAGAAGCGAAAACGTTGATATATTAGTAATAATTGGCTAAATGTGTATTTAACTCCATTATTGCCAATTGATTATACATATATTGTATGTTATGGTTCTTAAACAATGCATTTAAATATATTTGCGTGGATTTGTTAGGTATGTATTGAAAACATCAATTGATTATGCATATATTCTGAATTTATGTATGATTACTTATTGATTTTTTAAATACAATTAATCAGCACTGATTTCTATGTAAAGTATTAATTAAATAATGTAAATATCTTTTTTGCACTAAATCAAATGAAAATAAAATGAATACATCACATGTAGATTTTTATTTTCAACTATGTTGTTGCCATTAAGGCTTCTTTTGCACTGTTCTGTGCAGAAGACTCTTAGGGATGCATATTAAAAATTAAGTTTTTATTTAATTTTTTTTTGGTTTACTTGAACTGAATAAAATTCATGGTAGGTAGAAACTCATAAGTAAACCAACCCAAGCCTTAACACATGACTGAGTGTGTTCCTTTTCCACTGGCCCCTGCTAGTACTTAACCCTGCATTGACCAGTACTGGAAACACCCTGCTGTACACTGTCGTGCTGGCCCTGTATCAGTTTTGGTTGACTAGTTCTGCATTTGTGTATTTTTAAGCAATAAAGAAAAGTGTTTTAAAGGTTAACACTTGAGAGAAAAAAACAACATATTTTTGGCCTGACCCATACAAGTAATTTTACTTTAAATTACTTCCTTTTGTCAGTACTTTTAAAGAGCTGTCTTCCATTGAAGCAACCAACAGGTAGTCAAGAGAAAACTACCATACTGACATCCATTTCAGAATTCTTGCTACAGTAACTCTCCTATTGACACCCTGCTCTTGTCGAGCTGGCAAATATCTTGTGCCAATACTGCGTGGAGACAGGGGTCAATAAGCTTGACTGATGAGGCAAAAGGCTGGTCAACACAGAACGGAGGGAATCTTTGTACTGCATATGCTTCACAGCTGTTGTTGGCAGCCACGAAACATTCATCTGCCAATCTTGCTAAGACAAGGACATTATGGCTTGATTTAATCATTGTGAGTTAATGCTACTTTCTGCCAGAGATGTTAAAAACAGTCTTTCTAGTTGTGCTTACTACTTTTCCTTCTACCATATTGATACTATAGGTCAAATTTTCTCCAGGAAAATTCAAAGGGTAAGTGATATAAAAGATGACAATGATGTTTATGATAATTAGTTTGTATTCTGTCTCACATGAAACCGCTTCATGTCCTGTGGTATTTCATACCATAAATATCTGCTGTTTTGCCATTGGTTCCCCTTTTCATTTTTTACTTACACAAATGCATATTGTTTTCTCCCAGAACAAGGAGCGCTGCCCTTTAAAACTTTATACACATTTATAATTTAATATGTGCTAGAACCAAAATCCTAAAAACTTGTCAAAACGTTAAAGAAAAAAAAACATTTTAACATGTTAAGATTTCTTTCACGTGATAGGTACCACTTAAGCAAAAAGCCCAAATACTGCACATGCATAGGTTTTTGTTTGGGGAGGGGGTTCAAAATGCTTCCTTCTATACTACTAGTTATTTAACACCTTTAGGTTTGGGGAACAAGAAACAATTTGTAAAATTTAAATATCTAGTAGTAGGGGTATGAGGTGTTGATCCAATTTTTCTATTTTTTTTTTTATTTAAGATCTAGAGGGAATTAGGGTGTATTACACAATAGGTAAAAGGTAAAAGTGCCAAAGTTGCAGGAGAGGTGTAGCAATTGGATGAGAAGGACCCCAGATGGCGGAGTGAGCCAGGCAAACAGGAACCAGGACAGCAGGAACCGAGAATCAGGTCTGGTATAACCAGCAAAGCGGGAAGCTTAATCAAATCCAGAAGAGTAGTCAAACAAGCCGAGTCGATACCAAACGATCAGAGAATAAGAGCCAAATCAGTAAACAGGAACGAAGTCAGCAATCCGGGTCAAAGAATAAATCAGTCACAGTAACTTACACAGGCAAACAGCAAAATGCACCAACCAAGAGTGACCCTGAAGAGGAAGTCCAGATTTAAATAGGGAAAGGTGGAGGCATGTCCTGCATGAAGAGGTCACCTGAGTTTATAAGAGCACTTTACAGATGTAACGTGCAATATTAAGTTTTGACCACACAGTGACTGTGCTACCAGTTTGCCGCGTGGTCGGCCACGCGGTGAAGACGTCGACCGGGTAGCGGTGGTACTTGCTGCCCAGGAAGCCGCCTGAGGAGGAAGCGTCGCGGGAGTAGCCACGGAGCGGGACCAGAGAGGCAGGTAAGTCCTTACAAGAGGGACAAGGAAAGGTAAACTAAAGGAATATAAGTTCCTTTAGCTCATGTTGCGTCCTTAAGGAAGTGGGCCTTGAGGGATTTTTTGAGGGACCGAAGGCAGGGGGATAGATGGATAGGCGGGGACAGGACATTCCAGAGGAAAGGGGCAGCCCTTGAGAAATCTCGTAGGCGCGCATGAGAGCTAGGAATCAGAGGAGAGGATAGAAGGAGATCATTGGTTTAATGGAGAGACCGGTTAGTAGTGTATTTAGAGATGAGTGAGGAGATGTATGTAGGGGAACCGCTGTTAAGGGCTTTAAAAGTAAGAGTCAGGATCTTGAAATGAATCCTGAAGCACACAGGCAGCCAGTGAAGAGACTGACAGAGGGGAGAGGTGTTAGTGAAGTGATGGGAGAGTGGTCATGTAAAGCTGTTTGTTACAGACAGAACGTGCATTCCATAGTGCAAATGTAAAAAGGGGGTAGAAGCAGCGGGGTATGTGGACAATATTATTGAAGTTTCTGGAATGTGTGAGAGGAGGTAGAGCTTAGAGATTGCTGGGAGTGTCTGATTACAGACAGGGTAAGGGAAAAAAACAGAATACCTGGACAATTAATTAAACAGGACAGCCAGCAACCATGCTGATTACAGAGGGGGGTAAGGCAAAAAAGTGGAATACCTGGACAATTAATTAATTTAGCAGGGCAGCCAGCAACGATGCTGATTACAGACAGGGTAAGGCAAAAAAGTGGAATACCTGGACAATTAATTAATTAAGCAGGGCAGCCAGCAACGATGCTGATTACAGACAGGGTAAAACAAAAAAAGTGGAATACCTGACAGCAATCACATTCCTATAATGCTAAGTCAGCCAGTACATGCTGGAATCTGGCCTGTGCATTATAGGATTGTGATTGCTGTTAACAATCATTTATATATATATATATCTATATATATATATTAACATTGTTGTTGATTTTTTTTGGTCTAATTTTCGGGTTATTTTCGGTTTCGCTACAGAATTTTCATTTTGGTGCATCCCTTCTATATACTAAGCCAGACACTGAAGTGATAGGCCTATACCACATCAATGTTTGGCTTAGTATATAGTGATAGAGGTTATGCTGCGTTATTGTCAATATCTGGCTTAATGTATAGTGATAGGGATTATGCTGTACCACCGTCAATGTGTGCCTCAGTATACAGTGATAGGTGTTATGCTGTATCCCCATCAATGTTTGCCTCAGTATATAGTGATGGGTGTTATGCTGTACCACTGTCAGTGCGTGCCTCAGTATATAGTGATAGGTGTTATGTTGTACCACTGTCAATGTTTGCCTCAGTATATAGTGAAAGTTGTTATGCTGTACCCCGTCAATGTGTGCCTTAGTATATAGTGATAGGTGTTATGCTGTACCGCCGTCAGTGCATAGTGATAGGTGTTATGCTGTACCACTGTCAATGTTTTCCTCAGTATATAGTGATAGGTGTTATGCTGCACCCCCGTCAATGTGTGCCTCAGCATATAGTGATAGGTGTTATGCTCTACCACCGTCAGTGCGTGCCTCAGTATAGACTGATAGGTGTTATGCTGTACCACCGTCAGTGTGTGCCTCAGTATATAATGATAACAGTTATGCTGTACCACCATTAATGTCTGCCTTAGTATATAATGATAACAGTTATGCTGTACCACCATCAATATTTGCCTCAGTATAAAATGATAACAGTTATGCTGGACCACCGTCAATGTTTGCCTCAGTATATAATGATAGCCGTTATGCTCTACCACCGTCAATGTCTGCCTCAATATATAGTGATTGGTGTTATGTTGTACCCCCTTCAATGTCTGCCTCAGTAAATAATGATAATGGTTATGCTGTACCCCTGTCAATGTTTTCCTAATGATATAAGCTATGCAGTTTTAAAGTGTGTGTGTCTGTGTGTGGGGGGGTGCCACCCAAGGTGCCACATACTCTAGGTACACCCCTGGCTGGGGGTAATACACACATCAGTGGGGGCATCACATTAACCAATATAAAAAAGGGCTGGGGGCATCAATACACAAGGGAGGGGGTTGGCTGGGGCATCACATAAATCAATACACAAGGGTGTGGGGGCATAAATGCACAAAGGGGGGCAAAACACAAGGTTGTGGGGAAAATCATTAATCAATAGTAAAGAGGGCCTGTCTGGGGCATCAATACACAAAGGGCAAAAATACAAAAGGGGCAGTTAATGACAAAGCAGTGTAGAAAATATATTTTTTATGCTTCAGTGTGACAGAGCCTGTCCTGATGTGTGTGTGTGTTTGGTGTCAGTGTTACAGAGCCTTTCCCGGTGTGTGTGTTTGGGTGTCAATGTGGCAGAGCCTGTCCTAGTGTGTGTCTGGGTGTTGGTGTGACAGAGCCTGTCCTGGTGTGTGTGTTTGGTGTCAATGTGGCAGAGCCTGTCCTGGTCTGTGTGTTTGGCTGTCGGTGTGGTAGAGCCTGTCCTGGTGTCTGGCAGAGCATGTCCTGGTATGTGTGTTTGGCTGTCGGTGTGGTAGAGCCTGTCCTGGTGTGTGTGTGTTTGGGCGTCTGTGTGGCAGAGCCTGCTTGGTGTGTGTCTGGGTGTGACAGAGCCTGTTCTGGTGCATGTGTTTGGGTATCAGTGTGGCAGAGCCTGTCCTGGTGTGTGTGTTTGGGGGTCAGTATGTCAGAGCCTACCCTGGTGTGTGTGTTTGGTCATCTGTTTCCTGGCACTTTACTTACTGTAGGAATAAATAGAAATATTTTTTATTTATCCAGAGATAAAACGCGCTCCTGAATTTGTAGAGAGGACAAAACTTTCTAGGCACAGAAATCAGTTAGAGGAAAAGTAAAGGTTTTGTGTTATTTGCTCTTTTTCAATCTGCATAATTTATTGAAAAGGATTAGTGGCACTAAATTGTGGCTTCAGGTGTATCATGACCTTTTTTAGTGTATGGATGTACTCCCAATCCCATCACATAAAATTCTATCTCATACATCTGCCGAGCTCTGATGTCATCTTTATCCAGTTCACATGGATGCCGAAGAGTTAAGATTCTGTCCATTCCCAGGTACTTATTTGGGCTTTTAACACTTTTGGCTCCTGGGATTTTAATAATAATGTGGTATTCTGTTATCGTAGAGGAACAATTTAATACAGTTTTAAAAAGAATGATTTATAGCTGTTTGGATGGTAAATAGTGTGGCGTGTGGGCACAAGAGCTCGACCATGCAATACAATACATGGGGCTGGTGTCCAAATATTTCCAGGGCTGCTTTTCATTCCCAGTCCGACCTTGCCGCCATTGCCGTCTATAACACAGGACAAAAGGGACAGCTGCCCCTTGAGAAGCCGAGGAGTTAAGATTTTGTCCTGCCTATTTTTTTTTTATTTCCATAAAAAGGCCCACCAAGATCCTCAGTACCAGACCCATGATGCTCTTAATCCGACCCTGCACCCATTAGAGTGCTCCCCCTCCTGCCGCTCTGTCTTTAGCGCAGCGCTACGTGCCGCAAGGGCGGAGGCTGAGCGCTGGGGGGAAGTGATGTTTAATTTCATGACATCACTTCCCCCAGCGCTCTGGAGTCTGGCAGCATCGGGCAGACCGGCCGGCCTCACTGCAAGCTCACTGCCTGTGGACTCGGAGGAGAAAGCATTATGTCCCCCTACTTCTGTCTGCACTGATAAAAGTAAACTAAGGTAGGTGCACATTATGTTTCTGTGACAGGAAATATTGCGGGGGGGGGGGAGGTAGGTGCAGATTATGTTTCTGTGACAGGAATATTTTTTTTGGGGGGGGAGTTAGCTGCACATTATGTTTCTGTGACAGGAAATATTTGGGGGGGTAGGTGCACATTATGTTTCTGTGATCTCACACATATATAATTATGCAAATTAGCATGACCAGTATTTTTTTTTGGCAAGAAAGGTGCTATTCCCAGCATTCTCAGTTACTGACATTTGGGGCTGCAAAATACCCGTATTCAGGAAACATTCTGTGGTAGAAGGAAAAAGGATGTCAGTGGAGGAAAGAGGGCATTTGGGTCCCAAAGAGGGACTATAGCTCCTAATTGACTCTTAAGAGGTATGGGTTACCCATGTTGATGTCATGGTGAAATCAATATTTTAATTGTTTTTTTTCTTGAAGGACAGGTATTGTTTCACATTTTCCTCACTCTGATCTCATTGCAGCCAATCATATAAGGATCAACATGAAGGACTCTTTCCTAATCACAATTTGCCTTCAGCGTCGAGGGACATTAAGGACCCAAGGGCATTTAAGCATTGCAATTGTGTCAGTGGTTGCACCGAGCTCCATTACATCAAATCGACAACACTGAGCAAGCAATGCCAGTTCCTGCTGATAGGGAAGGCATTGAAGTCTGGGCATTGAGGAGACAGCCTGATCATAAACATCAGTGGAAATAATTTACCATGATGCCTTAATGGTCATTGTGATAGTAATTGTAATTAGACTTGTGCATTCAGATTCATACAAATTTTAATTTTAACAAAATCTTCCAATTTTGTTACTTTCTACGAATGCCCGAAAACGAGGTTAAACAGCGAAGGGAAATTAAATTCCCAGCCAGTATCTCCAACTAATGGGAGGCCAAGAACGTGGGCCATGTTGTTTGAAGACACAGCGGTCTGGTGGGGTTCTGGGACTTGAGGAAATCATTGCCCACCAACAAGTTTTGACGCCAATGAAACAAACAAAAACGAAGCCAAGAGCTCTAAATTTTTATTTCATTTTGTTGTTTTTTCCCACTCACTCTCTCTGATGCTTCCTCACGTTCTCTCTTAATGTCTCCCTACCTTCTCTGGCAACCATTTTAATATCTGTTTCCTTTTCTGCAGCCTCCTCTTGTTCTTCTGTCTTCTTTCTTCTGTCGTCTTTCTTGGTCTGCCTGTCTCTGCAATCTCCTGGTGCATTTCCGGCAAAAGGCTAAGCCACTGTGCAATGGGTTTTGTTCCTGAATAGGAAAAGCCAGCTGAATTTAGACCAATCTGACAGGGCAAGAAACAAAATTGGCTGTCTGAAAAGGAATGACCACAAATTAAACAAAAAATTAGTCCAAATTAGTGGTGTAACTACAGGGGCGACCACTTGTTCCTGTCTCCTCCTGTTTCATAATTGTTCAGAAAGGGCCCTGCCGACCTGGACCGCTCTAAACTATTTTGAACCACCACAGGGAGAAAGGAAGTAAATGGATCACGTGACCCAGCAGTGAAACCGAGGCTGCTTGCAAAATGTGCGAGCAATTGATGAGAAAGCATATGGAACGGTGAGAGGTAAGGGGGGGCGGGTGGAAAGGAGTATGTATGTTTGTATGTGAAAATGAAAGTGCATGCATAAGTATATGGATATGTAAGTATGTGTGTGAACATGGACATGTGATTGTGTGTGTGAGTGGTGTAAGAGTGTGTATTAGTATACCTTGAATGAGAATGTGTACAGGTGTGTTAGTGAGTATGAGTGAGTGTAATTGTGACTTGTGTATTTACATATGTGTCCTGTTTGAGGGCAATGATGGCACAGAAAAGCTGTTAGGGGCAGTGACAAGCTGGGGGCAAACATGTTTATTTTTTTCTCCTCACCTTACACATATCCATCTAAACAATCAGCCGATTCTACCCTCTAAGGTAGCGCTATAACCTCCTAAAACAAATTCCCATATAGAACACAGTCAGTATGGCAAATTTGGTGACCCAATTGATCACAGGGATTAAATTGATTAAGGAGGAAGAAGGGAATGAAATTACTTTACTGCTTTATTTAACTTTAAATGTAGTAAATTTAACAAGAGCTCATCTATCCATGCCTCAGAATCAGTTCATGGTTCAGGATTACATGACCCAGCATTGGTTTTCGCTTTCAGATGGGTACAGCACTATGATGAAGCACTCTGTCCATCCCAATGTTTTGAGGAAGACATTCTATGCTGTTTATAGTCCTTGAGGACCAGCATTTGAAGGGCAGCATAAATTGTCCAGATGCAGCATGATATTGCGGCCTGCCTGTACACCTTAACTAGACTTAAACATCATGCAAGGATGGTTACCTCAGGACAGGACAGGTGTTCAGACGTCACACAAAGGGATCTTAAATTATTATCAGATGTAGCTGGTTTATCAGAGATTAGTTATAATCTCATATGTAGTGGTTACATTAAATATCAATTAATGTCAATAATCTGATATAAAAGTAGTCACTAACTAAAAAACATTTTAACATTATATCTGTAGCTTGTAATTGCATTTGTCAAATGTGTCTCATGCTTTACATGGGGAAATAAAGTGAGCTGACATCGCTGCAGGAAGAGGAATATTCCCATCGCTGGCTGGAATTATTATCTTTCATTGTAAACCCTTGCTGAGATACATCTATTGTGCACTATTCGTGTTCATCATTATTACGGAGCATTGTGTAGAACAGCATGCCCATCTTCAGCAAATAGATTAAAGAATTAAAAATTAATTTGATACATTGATCAAACTAGCTATACTCCAGGAATAAAGTACTTCCATTTAACTTTTGCAAATGAGAAAAAATAATCCTCATGTATACTCAATCTTAAAGTAAGCAAAAATATTGAAATGTCACTTGTTACCAGAGAAAAAAGGGGTGCTTTTAATGCATTAGGTAAGAAGGGATTGGTGTAACTTTTCTTACTTTTAGTGGTTAAAAACTATAGTGATGATACAGCAATACAATTTAAAACATAGTCTAACATCAATCACACTCATATCATGCCCAGGCAGCCAGTATAATAACTTTATGTAATATATACTTTTTTAAATTTCGGCCGCCAAAATTAAGGTGCGTCTTATACATGGGAGCGTCTTATACTTGGGGAAATACGGTACATATAAAATGTTCATCCTCCCCATGTGCCCCAGGCCCCTCATAAATACCATTCAATAATATAGCCACAAAAACTTTTTTTTGTTTTGTGGCACCAAAAGCTTCTGCTCCTGCCACAACTGACCTTAGTCTCACCTGGTACAAAACGTCTAATATAACCCTGTCTACATCATCCATCAGAACAATATGCATGTAGTTGCCCCATAAGTGGCACTTTTACCTCTTGTGTAATAGACCATAGCTCATTCTAGATTGTAAGTAGGGCCTTCCTTACCTTTTGTTTCTGTAAATCAAAATTATGTTATGTACTTGTTTACTCATTGAACAGCACTGCAGAATAAGATGTTGCTATATAAATCAATTAATAATAATTATTCTTAGTCTGAAATTAGTTTCATGATGTCCCCATTGTTTTTCTAGCTCAGCAAAGTCTGACTTAGCACCACTACCTTGACTGAAGACTGAATACACTAACCCACAGTTTTTCACTTTGAGTGCAATGGGTAAATTAACAAGCATTTTTAGTAATTTACATTCCAAATTAGAGAACACTAGTTGCCCAACATTTTTCCATTTTCTCATTGCTTTTTACACACTATATTAGACCGTACTGTATAGCTTTTAAAGGGCAAACTTGGAAGCCATAAACATACCTGTGAACTTCTTAGTTCTGGCTACCTGGAGACTTCCCTTGCGGGACGCGGCCAGGTCTGCCCACTGACTGGGGTGTCTGCGTTCTCGCTGATGTCAGTGGGCATTCCCGCTGATGTCGTTGGGCGTTCTCGCTGACATCATGGGCAAAACCCCCATTTAAATGGGAAATGGGTGGGGAGTGGAGTATGTCAAGACCCCATTCCCGCGAAGATTCAGGTGTTGACCCGAAGAACCGGAAAATTGGTGCTTCATTTATTTTATCCTAGCTCTACCATGTTATATAGCTCTACCTATTATGTTTATTATTATTATTTAAATCATTTATTTTGATATAGTGCCATCATATTATGCAATGTACAATGGTTAAACATCAGATAACAAGTATAACATAACAATTTGATTTAAAGAAATAAGAGGTAAGGAGGGCACTGCTCAAACGAGTTTACAATACCCAAAATTCAGTATCATTCTATCCATACGTATTTAAGATTTCCTCCTTCTTATCTGAAAAATCCCAAAAGCCTATGTGAAGCAACATCTTCTATATTAGTCAATAAAATAAAAATTAATTTTCTCTGTGTCTAAAATGGGTACGGTGCTATAAATAAATATTTGTCCCTTTCCTGATTACTTCTAAGTTTGCATATTTCATACACTTCTAACTTTAATATAAGACAAATATAAACACAAAATTCAGTTTCATGTATAGAAGGAACAAAGCTACCCAACTGTACCTGGCCCTATGTGAAGAAGTAATTGTCCCCTTAGTTACTAAATCAACCAAATAACCACATTTAATTGAAAATTGGGTTCAGTTTCACTAGACACACCCAGGCCTGATAACTGGCAGCCCCAGTGAGTCTAAACATCAATTAAATAGAAGGTGACTAAAGTGAAGATGGCTAAAAGTTCTCAAAAAATGTAGCAATATAAATAAATTCAAGAACAGACTGTAAAAATGGAATCTGTGGGAGAGTTGGCAGACAAAAACTACTGCTGACCAAAAAAACCCACAGAGGTTCATCTACAATTTCCCAAACAACATCTTGATGACCCCAAGAAGACATGGGTCCCACTACATCTATTACAGCATTCCACAATGAGAACATTACATTACATTTATTTTTAGAGTATCAGTAGATTCCATAGCACTGGAATCAGTGGAATAATTTAACCCCTTAAGGGATGTTTTTTTCTTTTTGCACCATTTGTGACCAAGGCTGTTTTAACATGTCTGTCTCCTTTAGTGTATGCACACATGATTTCTTAATCATATCATCTATGATATATAATTTCCTATTAAACATAATAATAAAATATGGTGACATTTAAAAAAAACAAAACTCTTTTACTCTTCTCCAGAAATGAATGAAAAAAAACCTGCTAAATAGATTCTAATATTTGTCCTTGTATGTGAGTTTAGACACACCAAATGTTTTTATGTTATTTTTGCAAGTTATAAGACAAAAAAGTACAAGTAGCATGTTGCTGTTTCAAAACCATTAAAAAAAATCTGGTAATCCTGTCCCCGTGTCCTGTTTGGGACATCTCTAAAGCCCGCCAATTAAATGTACCCCGTCAAACCATATATTTCTGAAAACTAGATACCTCAGGGTATTTCAAATGGTGGAATTGTAACCTTTTTCATGCACTGAGTTTACCACCAGCCTTTGCCAGTTTGTGGTAGTCATTTCCTGTGGGTTTTTTCACACACATTGTAGTTGAGGTTTGAATTTACAGCTCTTGGTATACACTGATCAGCCATAACGTTATGACCACCTGCCTAATATTATGTAGGTCCCTCTTATGCTGCCAAAACAGCCTTGACTTGTTGAGGCATAGACTCCACTAGATCTCTGAACGTCTGCTTTGGTATCTGGCACCAAGACTTTAGCAGCAGAACCTTTAAGTCCTGTAAATTGCAAGGTGGGGTTGCAACTTGTTTGTTCAGCACATCCCACAGATGTTCAATTGGATTGAGATCTGGGTAATTTGGAGGCCAAGTCAACACCTTGAACTTGTTGTGTTACTCAAACCATTCCTAAACCATTTTTTCTTTGGGGCAGGGCACATTATCCTGCTGAAAGAGGCAAATGCCATCAGGGGATACCATGTCCATGAAAGGGTGCTCATGGTCTGCAATAATGCTAAGGTAGGTGGTACGTGATAAATAGATAGCTTTTATATAAATATAAAAATAAATATAAAAATACAGAAAAATATAAAAGTAAATATATTTACTATGACATAACTGCCATCACTATATACTGAGCCAGATATTGACAGTGGTACAGCAAAATTGCCATCACTATATACTGAATGTTACGCAGGACCTAGAATAGCACAGGTTGATGAACCCACGATGCAGAGACAGTAGCGGACCCACAAGGTGAAAGCCGAAAGCAGAGCTATTTAGCAAACACAGTGGTACAGGTTCAGGGGCAGAGAGTCAAGGTCAGGATAATCCGAGGTCGGTACAGGTAGAACAGGTTCAAGGTCGATCAGGAAAGCCAAAGTTTGGTACACAGAAGTCAATCAAACAGGTATAACGCGAAATAACAGGAACCCAGAGCAAGTAACAAAATTACTCTTTGAACGGGCACGGAACAACTGAGAGAGTGGTTTAAACAGGTCTAGTGGCGGGAAAACGGGCATTCAACCAATAGGGGTTGATGATGACAATGTGGGTGTGCCACGCTCGCACATACTGTAGGCACCGAGTGTTGCCGGTGTGCCACGGCGGCTTGAACAGTGTTGTGTAACCGCCGTGGACGGGACCCACCGATGCGCTCGTCACCCTGCAAACGTGCCATGCACACGTCATCAAGAGCCCTGCCCTACAGCGGCAGACCGGCGTGGGACTGCGGCGGACACTGTAGGTGTAACACTGAACCAGACATTAACGTAATTATGCCCACTGCTTGAGCTAGTTAGTGGGAGATCCATTATCTTCCCCTAACCGACCCTGCTCCTGTAGACCTTGGTCCATGATGACCAAGGGCCCAATGGGACAGTCTGCCCCTGCACAAGGCCATCTCTGAATGGCTCAAAACAAACACAATGAAGGTTTATGAGTGGTCTAGTTAAATTCCTGACTTTAATCTGATTGACATGCTGCGGTATGACCTTAAAAAGGTAGTTTATGCTTCAGAGGCTTCAGAGGCGTATCTAGGGTATGGCACCTATGGCTCGTGCCATAGGCGCCATTTGAAAGGGCGGCGCCAGTGAGCAGCTTTCTAACGCCGTCTTTTTTTATTCTTGATGCGGTTGCTTGGCCCCCCTCATTCTCCTCCACAAGGCCTCTACCTCCGTCCCGGTGCTGGCATTTCATGCTGAGCGCCGTGATATGACGTCATATTTCGGTGCTCAGCAGTGAAGCAGCGGGCACCAGCGAGCGGCTTTTAAACGCTGTCTTTTTTTTTTTTTTTTGATGCGGAGAACAGACAGCGTTTAAAAGCCGCTCGCTGGTGCCTGCTGCCGGAAGTTTTTCTGCCTGCAGCCAAAGCATATTTTGATATAATGATTTTAAACTCTTTTCTTTGCATGCTTTTCATAGTAGATGCTATCAAACCTGGGCATGGCCATTAGAAGCACGTCCACTACCATGCATCACTCAGAAAGAACAAGTCTGTTTACCTATGTGTGACCTTTTAAAAACGTATTATCGCTAATTGGATTGTTTGTACTATCTAGTCAATATAAGGAAATCACATGATAATATGGGAAATGTTCAATAAGATAGATTATTGACAGTAATAAGCAAAACTCCCTCCTTGTACTTTATTAGATACATTGCACATTTAAACCTTTAGGCTACTCACTGTACAGTGCAGCAATTAACTTAAGTTGCTTTTTTTTAAGATTACGGGCATTACTATTGATTGTGATTAATGTGAGCGTTCTAATATTAATTTTAATCAATGTAAAACGTAAAGAAAAACCTAAACGTTACAGCCCTACATCATATCGTAAACAGCCTTGGCAAAATAGTGCTTAATTTTCTGTCCATATGAACTATAGCTAGTTTTGATACAAATATGCCATAAAGACATGCCACAAATAAGATGAAAAATAAATAAATGTAGTCAGTTACCAAAGGAAAAAAACAAATGTCTGGCAACTATTGTGTAGAATAAAAAGATAGTAACATCAAATAGATGTTTAGATACATTATCTAGCAGTTATACAAGGAGTTATGCATGAAAGTTATTCATTCTGAAAGTTAAACCAAATAGTGTTATTATGCTAGCAACCAAAAATTTAAAATTAAACTTGTGCTTTCAAATTTGTCCAGATTGCAAATTGTAAATTCAGTGAATTGTATAAAGCCAAGAACATGAGGCAAGAACCCCCCACGAATCAACCAAAAATAAAGCAAAATACATGGGCGCACATTCACTCACTCTAATACTCTCTCATACTTGTTCACCCTCATTTCCTCTAAATGTTTCTTTACCTTCTTTGGTGATCACTTTCGCTTCTTCTTCATCTTCTGTCTTTTATCTTCTCTTTTCTCTTCTATCTCCAATCTGCTATCTTCTATCTTTGTCTGCATCTCTGCAGACATAACCCGGTGGAAACTTCCGCCAAAATGGCGGCGCTTGGGGTGATCTTCTCCCCCCGATTCTCCAATTGGAAGAGAGCACATCACCAGAAGCACTATCATTTTGCCCTAACTTGAACTCAGGGCACTATGGTGGCACTTTCGGTTACATCCTCGCCCATGATTGAAGGATCTGGGAGAGGACGTCACCAGACACGCCACCAGACACGCCACCATATTGCCCTGAGTGCTCAACCCTAAGGTTTGGTCAGAACCTGAAAAAATGTACAAGAGTAAAAGGTCCGTACAAATGACCAATTGGTTGATGCCAGAGGAGGCCCCTGCAGGTGACCAATAGAGTCGCTCTTTAACTCCTGATGGCGAACCTACGAATTTCCGCTCCCATTAACCCCTGCAATGCTGCGTAGATAAGGTAGGCTGGATGGGGAAGCGACCAGGGAGATTAGTAAACGAAGATGAAGACGAAGATTCTTTGTGTTGTGTGTCTTCGTCTTCGTATACGATTTGCCGATGCCATGTTCGTATGTTTGGTATTCGGGCTGAACAACGAACACGTGCCCTTCGTGTTTGTTTTCATGTTCGCCCGAATACGAATGCACAAGTCTAGTAAATATATTTATAACTTTTTGCATACCAGAATCTGACTGAGGACTGCATCTGGGAATTGCTAAAGTGCAAGGACAGTAGGAGAGGGAGAATCTATAGGGATCCCTAATCCAACTATGAGATTAATTATTAACAGCCCATATCTATCATGTTTTCTGATTGTGTGTAACAGTATTGTCTATGTTAGGTTGCTTTCATAATAGCTCCAAGAACATTCAACTATTGATGCTACATGTGCATCATAGATGCCACACATATAACTAGCTGCCTACAAACTTAAATTTATATGATCAAAAAAATAAATGGCTGCCTTTCACATTTTATGTGTAACTTAGACTGAATTCACAGATGGTATTCAGAAGAGGATAGAGTATATTTCTGTTTGTGAGTTTACTAAACTGTTGAGGGATAGTTTTGTTTGTTACAGAGGAACAGACAGGTGTAGATCCATCTGTTTCACCAATTATTTTCTCTCTTGTCAACCCTAGTTAGAAGAGCAGCATTATTCATTTTCTCCTGAAAATAGTACTTTTGTTGTCAATGTTTGCTTTCTCCCCCATAGAACACAGCAAAGAAGCTGCAAACAAAAAAGGCAACATTTTCATGCACTTTTATTTCGCCCTCCCCCCAAAAGATAATAATGAGGTATGTCAAAGAAGATGCACTCTGTTATTTATGTGAATCAATGGGAAGAAATATAGCTATTTCATGCTTCCCACATAATTGTACTTTAGACGTAATTTTTTTTGTGTGGTAAAACGACACTTCCGCCGCACAGATGTTTGGTGTGTATAAACGCACATGAAGTCAAAGTATTACTTATCTAAATACAATAGCAGCTCAGGCTGGACTTTAACCTTTAATATTACAACATCAAAAGATTCATTAGCTTCATATTATATATTGTGCTCACAATGACCAAACAGCATTTTAATGGGCATCTGTATATTAAAGAGTAAATTCGATTTTATAGTTATTGACTTGACCGAGTTGCAATAGTTAATATTTCATATGAATCAGCTTACAAATGTCCATTGGTGAATTAAAAATACAGAAAAAACATCTATTTAATTCTATATTTTCAAAAATACAATTGTCATTGCATGTTGTGGAAATACAGATGGAAGGTTTAGGCGTGGAAATACTGGGTTGAGTTGAATGCAGTTTATAAATCTGTCACAAGTGATTGCAATACAAAAAAGATGAGGTAAAAAGTGGTGATACATTTTATCTAAGTTAATAAACCTGTGTCCAAGCTTTTCTTACACAACCTTTTGTTCATCTAATGTCGATGTTGATTGACAGAACCTCAAATTGAGATACTTTCAAACCGGAGAGTCTTAAAGGGACAGTCCAGTCATCATATGCACTTTAATAGCTACGATAGCTGAGTGTCCCCTTTAAATGAATTCCTTGTACGTTAAGTGAGGTTTTCATTAGGATCCCCCTATACATTTGCTCGCTTTCCTGTCAACAGTATGTTGGCTTGCAGGAGATGCGTTAACATATCTCTTACTTGCCAGTATGCATGCTCTATGCACAACCAGCTGGCTCCAGTGCGGCTTGAGCAAAGCGCTCTAGAGGATCTGGAGAGGACATGTTTAGGATTGAGCAAAAGTAGACTTCTAAGGAAACTTCTGTTCTCTATCCTGTAATGTAATACTAGCTCCCAATAGATCCCTGTAAACAAGACATTTCCAAATGACCTCAGTGACCTCAAACTTACACAATAGTTCTTTATGTATTTTCTTCTTCAAGTAGCATACTGACTAAAATAAGAATGTTCAGGAGACAATATTCATAGGTGAATATACCAGTATTGGGCATTTTGTTGCTTGTGTTTCAGGATATCTTGATTTATGTTACTGCATGATATTGCCACAACACTTTGACAATCACAGGATTGTGTTCTTGGTCATAACTTAAGTAGCCAGAACAAAACACCACTTGAATAACCTCTTTAAAAAGAAATGCTTGTTTTTTATGTTAGAAATGAAAATTGTATCCACGCAACTGTCTACACAACTTCACCTTCTCCTTCCTGCTCATCATGAAAGCTAAAATTGCTAATCAATCATGGCAAATTGACACTTTTGGTTACCCTCTGTGTTCTGACATTTTAGTGTTCTGCATCTTTCTGCTAGACAACTGTCAATGGCTGTCCTCTATGACATGTTTTGCAGCAGAATTCTTATAATTAAAGTTGAAAATATGTGTTGAAAGCAGTTTAATTTACTTAAGATCAAATCTACATTTTACAGCTTCTTGCTTAGCTCTTAACACTAAGTGAAGGTGGATGAACTGGCATTTGTATGGCACAAGTGATTCCAGGGCTACACCTGACACCAGACATGACTTGTGGAGGCACGCAACAAGTTGAACCAGACTTGCCTTTCCATACAGAAAGTTACACCTTTTCAGGTGGGTGGGATGTGTTTTAGCTTGCTTGTGCTTCACCTCTTCTGACAAATTGAGTCTGGTATTGGACCCAAGTCTGGTTTTAACCTTAGATTGCCGGCTACATCCATTGTACATAGCAAACAAAGGGGAATCTTCATTGCCAGCTACATACGCCAAACACAGCAGCCATTGGAAACATTGCCTTACATTTCCTTAGAAATTTTGTTAAAAAAGATGCACAATTACTTCCATGTAGCATTAATCCTACAATCACCTAGGCAACTTTAGGGTTGCATTTATCCACAAATGAGGATGATAGGTTCCTTTGTTGGTTAACTACCGTATTTGCTCAATTATAAGACGACCCCCCAAATCTGAATATTAATTTAGGAAAAAAAAGAAAAAGCCTGAATATAAGCCGACCCTATAGGAAAAAAGTTTTACCAGTAAATGTTAATTCATCTAAACTATTTTTTTTTAATAAAAGCTATGATTGAGAAAAATATTTTGGTTTTATTTCCTTCTATTTTCCAACCTGCCCCCCAGTTATGCACATCTGCCCCAGAAATGCCTTATACCCCCTATATGCCACTGTGCCCCATGATATGCCTTTTAACCCTCTGAATGCCACTGTGCCCCATGATATGCCTTTTAACCCTATATGCCACTGTGCCCCATGATATGCCTTTTGACCCCCTATGTGCCACTCTGCCTCCAGAAATGCCTTGTACCCCTATATGCCACTCTGGCATTTAGAGGGTTAAGAGGCATATTATGGGGAAGAGTTGCATATAGGGAGGTTTAAGGCATTCAGGAGGCAGAGTGGCGTATAGAGGGTTAAAAAGGCATTTCTGGAGGCAGAGTGGCATTAAGGGGGTTAAAAGGCATTTCACAGAGCACTCTGCCTCCAGAAATGCCTTATGCTCCCCATTTAACACTCCCCCGCCCCCCCAACTTACCGGTGCTTCTGACTTCCCTGTCATGTAGCCGGGGCAGCGTGTAGATCCCACGCACTTACGCTGCAGTCGGAATGAGGCGTGGCTAGCAGCGGGGGTTGTCTGGGTCCATCGCGCAGACCTTCCCCGACTGTCAGAGGAACTCTAATCTCTGACAGTCGGGGAAGGTCTGCGCGATGGACGCAGACAACCCCCGCTGCTAGCCATGCCTCCTTCCGGCTGCAGCGATTCGCGTAGACATCTACACGCTGCCCCAGCTACACACCGGGGACTCAGAAGTACCGGTAAGTGGGGGGGAGACAGGAGGATCCAGGTCCCCTGCAGCTGCGGGGGATCTGGATCTTAGTCGTCTCATAGTCAGACCTATTTGAGGTCTGATTATAAGACGACCCCGATTATAAGACGAGGGGTATTTTTCAGAGCATTTGCTCTGAAAAAAACCTTGTCTTATAATCGAGCAAATACGGTATATATTTTGTGCTAGTATATTGCCTTTAAGACATTTGTAGAGGTGGAAAATCAATCAGACTAGATGGGCAATTTATGTTACTGTAAAACAAAAATGTTTATCATTTTATGGTTTTAGATATCATTTTATAATAAAAGTGACATAAGACATCATTGTTAACATATCCAGTTTTTTATTAGAGATGCAATCAACATTTGCATTAAAGTCATGACAAGAATTTCTTCTTACTGATATGTTGGCCATCATAAACTTGTAAATGGCTAAAATGAACAAATGTTAAAAAAAATGCATCTGTACACAGCGTACCATCTAGAAACCTCTAGTGACATAAGCTACTTTCAGACCACTACAATTCATCTTGAGAGAACAGATTTATGTAGAATAATGTGTTCCAGAGAAGGAAATAAAGAATGTGTTTAGTGAAATTACAGGGTTGATGCGTGTGTCAGGAAGCAGGAAAACATGCAATAACATCAAAAACTTCCTCCCACACTATTGGGATATATGAAAGAATCCTTGCAAGGACAGATATGATATGAGCAGTGAAAGCAATGCTGGAAGATTTTCCAGAAGTGTAAATATCACAGCTGGATGATGCTGCAACCAAAATAACCATTTGCCCCAGATTATTAAAATAGTGATTGGTAAGTAGACAGGAATTTTATATTAGTGCAAGTGTTATCCAGAAGATCAATCCTTTAGGTATGACAAATAGAATTCTAATAAGCCGTTCTCTGTTCAGGATGCAAGTAATTCTAAATTGATACTTACAGAGCTTTTCAGGGGCTGGCAATTTCCTAAACCTAACATTATCTGAGCTAAGTAAGAGCAAAATTGCACATGATGGCCTGATGCTCACTCACCAATTTAATTTGCATCTGCTTGATATTTGGTTTAAAAAAAGTTAAAAAAAAAAAAAAAAAAAAAGTTTTGAAGGCGATTCCTTAAATAATAATTTTCACTTTATTTTGTATTTTTATATCTTATATATTTTCTTTCTGTTTATTTTCTATCTTTTATAGAAAATATAAGAAGGGTAGCGCAAATTGTAACAATTTGTTTACTGTTGGCCCTTTGCTGCTTACTTCCTGTTGTCTCATTTGTATATTTGTCTGCATTGCACAGCAGGAACATTATTTTTCTGGGTCCCAAAATTTACCGAGGCAGATTCTTTTTCAGGAGGGAACTTCTCACTTTCATGTGGCAGGGTCAGCTACTGAAACACTACTTTTCATATATCGCAGTTGCAGTTACCGTGTTTCCCCGATAGTAAGACACCCCCGATTGTAAGACGTATCGGGAGTTTCAGAGGGGTCAGCTAATATAAGCCGTACCCCGAAAGTAAGACATATGTCTTACTTTCGGGGAAACACGGGGGATTTGCCGGGTCCGCCACTCTAAGGGGCCGGGAAGTCCCCACCAAGGCCGGCCTTACGTGTCTGCGGCCGCACAGGATTTAAATTAAAACATCGGGGTTTTTTTTTAACTTTATTTAACATCCTCCATGTTAAATAAAGTTAAAAAAAACTTTATTTAACATGGAGGATGTTAAATAAAGTTTTTTTAACTTTATTTAACATGGAGGATGTTAAATAAAGTTGAAAAAAAACCCCGATGTTTTTGTTTAAACCCTGTGCGGCCGCAGACCCCTAAGGCCGGCCCCTTAGAGCAGGGCCGACCTTTGGGGTGTGCGACCGCACAGGGCGCCACACTCCAGGGGGTGCCAACCTGCGGCACCCGGCACCCCTCCAGAGACGGACAGTAATGTCCGCCGCTGGAGGAGCAGGCTCGCAAGGGAGCGGTATCGGAGGTCTTTAACAGACCTCCGGCTCCCTTGAGTGATTTTAAGCCGGGTTCAACCCGGCTTAAAATCACTCAAGCGAGCCGGAGGTCTGTTAATGACCTCCGATACCGCTCCCTTGTGATCTGCGCGGCAACAGCTGTTGTGCGCCGGGGTTTCTTGTCAGATCCCGGCGCACAACACTGAAGCCGCGCCCACCGCTGTCCGTGCCCTCTGACCCGGAAGGAGACAAGAACTGAAGAAGAGGAGCGAAGAGGAGGAAAAGAAGCTGAAAGAAGAAAGGAAAGGTAGGAAAGCATTAAGTGAGAGTGGATTGGTGTATATGTGTGTGGATTGGTGTATGTGTGTGTGGATTGGTGTATATGTGTGTGTGGATTGGTGTATATGTGTGTGTGGATTGGTGTATATGTGTGTGTGGATTGGTGTATATGTGTGTGGATTGGTGTAAATTCGACAATTTTTTCCCAATATAAGACATACCCCGAAAGTAAGACATAGTGGGGCTTTTAGGGATAAAAAGAAAGTAAGACACTGTCTTACTTTCGGGGAAACACGGTAGCATGAGCGAAACACTGGCTGAAGTGTATATGCACTGGTGCTGACTCAGGGCTGCACTCTCTTCTTTAACCCTTAGGCGGCCGGATACAACCAGAAAAACTTACTGAGAGCGTGATTACCATAAGGGAAAAGTATATACTCTTAATTCTTTATTTGCTCCACATATTTGTGTTTGTTTATTGGATACATTTATTTGTTTATGCTTTGCAAGCACATATTGTTTTTGTTAACTGAAATATAAGCTATTTCTCTCATACACATGGACACATGTTTTGTTGTTATGCCATAAAATGGACGCACCAACATATCTGAAATTTCAGGTGATAAATAATCTCCATAGATCAGGAACAGATCTTTTCTGACTAGATAAGAGCCATTCGCTGAATATAACCCATTGTCTAGGAGAAGAATATGTGTTTGCTGCTCATGTCAAAACTAACAGCAGGCGTGCATGCACTTTTAAAAAAGATCACAACACTGCAAGGATTTAATTCTGCACAGCAAGGAGTTTACTTGAAAATATGATTCAATTGCCTGACAGATGGTACCCTGTGTTCCTTCCAATATCAAAGATATGATCAGGCACTATCTATCAAATCCATCACATCTACAACAATGCCTCACTGTGTGTGGTCTATAATATCCTCAACACAATTGGGTGGAGTGATTGATGCTTTTGTACAATACAGGTTAGTTGCTAATAACACAAATACACCTTAGTGGATCTGACATGGCTTTTGTCAATGTAGTCATTTGCAAGTATTTCTTTCTTTTCCATCTACTGAAGGAATCCTACTTAACAAAAGAAAAGACACGTTCGTGATTTCTGAAAAGCAAGTTTATTTCCTACATCTGGTTAAAGTAAGGTTTTAATTATGTATGTCAAGTGTTTGGATTTTGCTACAATAAAATTACATTTCACATTAAAACGTAGTATCAGTGGGATACCTTCTGAGCATACGTTGAGTTAAAACTCATTTAATGCCTACACAACTTTTAGAATTGGAAAATTAATTTATAAAAAAAGATATGGCTTGTTGCTTTTCATATTTCAGAGTGTGTTTGTTTTGAATCTATTTAACCACTAAATGACTATTGTACCTGAGGTAAGGTTTAGTTTTGGGGATGGTTGGGGGGAGGGCAAATGTTTCCTGATCAAATCTGATTTAAAGATTTTGGCTACTGCTGCAAGTTTTTGCATTGTTTGCAGTCACATATATAGTTATCAGTGTTTATAGGATTAACCATTTGCCTGCTGCCTACTATTCTGAGTCATTTCTAGACTGAGTTATGTATTCCTGCCTGAAACTGGATTCTTTTCTTACTACTCCTCTGGCTGTATCAGCCACTTTACATTTGCTACATTCATATTCATGTTCATACTTTGTTCATATTTCCTGTTACAAAAGAATATGTATTCCCCAAAACTACTAAAGAAATTACTAGAAATTCAAATGCCCAAATCCCATTAATCATTTATGTAACACCATATACTGTGTATTTTACTCTGTTCCAAAGGTATATACCTCATGGTCCCTATGGCTGCTGACAGATAAAATAGAAAAATAGGACATAGTCATCAGTCAACTATAATGCTTAGAAGATAGATATGTCTTAGTTTTTTCTAATTTGCTCCTGTTAGTCATAAACCAAAATCTCTAGAAAAAAGACGTGCAGAAATGAATTACTATTTTAAAACAACATTCCGCAAAGCTAAAATCACTAGAATAAAAACAGAGGTCCACACAATTATCTTATTTTAATCTGAAAAAATGGCAATGTTTATATAGAAGTAAAAGGAGTTACATTTTCCTTTATTTTCTTGCTTTTTGCAACTATGGCTTTTATGTATGCACCTAAACATTAATTAACTCACACCTAATATAGTAAGTAACGCATTATCAAATAAATATACTCATGGATGGGCTTCTTACCCTAATAAAGTTGGCAACAAATATATAAACATAATATAAATGAGAGGTTTTGGTTATATGAATCGAGTAGGTTCTCAGCCTATTGAGATTGTGCCTTGACGTGGCGGGTGAACTTAATTATGCTTTGGCCAATTCATATAACCAAAACCTCTCATTTATATTATGTTTATATATTTGTTGCCAACTTTATTAGGGTGAGAAGCGCAGACAGTTTTTGTTTTTTGTATACATTGTACAGCCAATACACTGTATTTGCAGCATGCTTACACCTGTTTTGTAGGCCTCGTATTACACATTTGTATTATTTGAGCCTGAGACTAGCTTAGCGCACCAACATTTTTACTTTTCCCTGTATACTCATGGATGGATCCAGGGTGGGGGAGCAAGGGGATATTGCCCCTGCCGAGAAAGACAACAGTATGCATCTAATTTCAAGTGCTTCATGTACCATCTCATTGCTTGATCTCGCTGTAGACAGGCTGAGTCTTCACTGGGCAAGAGGTGTGTGAGTCTATGTATGTTAATGTGTGTGTCTGTGAGCGTATGTAAGGGTATGTTAGTGTGTGTTAGTGTAAGTGTGCATATGTAGTAATGTGTCTTATTGTGTTTGTGTGATAGTCTAGGCAAAACAAGCCCATATGCTCATAAAACTTTCACTACTATTGATTTCTTTACAAATAGACTGTCCCATTTACCCTACCAAATATCTATTAAAATCTTTTCATATGATGTTGCAAGAAACATAAAAAAACAAATGTAGCCAAACCAGTTTACACAAACAAATTAAAATTCTGTTTTTGAGATAAGGCACACAAGTTAATGGAAGAATCATGGACTATTTCCTTATTTACTCCAAACAGCAACTTTTCAGTTTCTGGATCAAGATTAAAGTCTTAGGCACATAAAGCACATATGAAGTTTTTAACTCAAACATAAAATTTAGGAATCTATCGACCAGAACTCTAAAAGTTTGTACTGAAGGCAAATTCATTCTTCTTATCATGTAAGTAATGCAAAAACAGTCACCAAGAACAACTGCAAACAAGTATTACTCTTGTGGATCCAGCTGTGAAAAAGTGTTGCCCTGGAAAGTAAGCATTAGTCTTAGAAAAATCTTTCAAACTGTGCCAACAAGAACAAGAGATTAGTGTACTAGGGGGATATTGCAGACCTTTTAGTCAGCAAAACATGATGATGATAGTGTCCCAGCATGGGGTTAGTGGTTGGGAAAGGGGATTACGAGAAAATTGATGCTGTTTAGTACATAATTTTGTTTCTGAAGCTTTAGCACAGTATATACAGAAAGAACATAATGTTAAAATGGCATAAAGATCATGGCAGATCATTTTACATCAAAGATATGGAACGTACTGGGTACCAGAAGCTTGATATTTTCATAGTAACCTTGGTTATATCCAAAGCATACAGTAATTTATGGACATAATGTTTCCTATATATTTTTAGGTAAAAATGTTTATATGTTACCTATTGCATACTATACGTATGTATAGTGGAACATGAATAGCTGACATGGTGATATCACTGATGTTCCTTTAGATATGTTTATTTCTTAATGATTTTATCTGTCCCCTTTGCACCCTGATTCCCTACATGATGATCACATAGTAATCAAGAAGCAACTCCTGGAGGATCATCAGACGCTCCTATAGAACCTTTTTTACACTGAGGGACCTCTTCTGTGGTTTCAGTGCAGACCCCACACCATGGATATTGCTAGATATTTGTTTTGTGTAAATAGCCAAACATTTCTATGACCAAAGAGCAAGCATGACCACAGCTTCCAAGTCTTACTTAATACGTTTATAATACAAAGCATATACTGTATTAACACCACCAATTTATGACAGATGACCATGATGATGTACTTAAGTGCTGTACATCAGTGTGTGAGTAGTCATAGAGGTAGAGATCTAGTGTTCTGTGATTTTTAACAAGTTTTTATACCCTTTTTCTAAATTAGAATGTATGAAGAGCTTACCTTTTATACCCAAAAAAATAAAAAAGTGATTCATGCGCTTATAGTGATCAAAAATAAAATATTGAACCTGTTACTGAAAGCAAATTCCTTTTGATAAACCGGCTCATAAAAGCAGAGAAAATAAAACAAGAAAAAACATATAGTGTAGTATTCCAGAAATCCTTATTAGTGGTAATTATGCATCAAATGCACTCACATTTGCCCAAAAGAAAGCAGACACTTCAGGGGATGTTGTGAGAAACGTCCTTATGTACAGGAGACTTTTGAGACCTCTAGTATGTGCTCAGCATAACAAGGTAAGAGCAAAAAAAGACAAAGAGCAACACAATAGTGAAATATTTCATGAAATATTGATTATTTATCATGTGTATTGGTTACACATGTAATGTAATATTCAATAGGCACTTCAAAAGTTAAGTAGGTGGATATCTTCTTTATGGTGGAGTAACCTTCAATACACCCCAGGAGTAGGTATGAAGAAAAAAACTTTTCTCTATCGGATTGCTACATCATTCATCCGTGTCACAAATGAAGTTTAAAAAATCTAAATAACATTTATTTTTCAACAGTAAATGAAAAATATTAAAAATGTATAAAATAAAAAAATATAAAAAGTCTCATAAGAATCAGTGTAGTTCTGCAATGAGTTTTGGCCTTTCACGGGTTTCTACCAGGCGTCCACTGTACTTTCCAATGGTCTTCTTTATAACTTTTATCTTGTAGGCACTTCCTGGTTCTTTGCAGCAGAGTGTGATGACGTCATCACTCAATCATGTCTATGTATCTTTTATATAGGACCAGGTTCGCCCTCCATTGGTGATCTCCCCCAAATGTACCTCTCTTCCAAATCTCCCATAAATAAATTGGCATAACTGGGGGCGAACCTGGTCCCCATAGCTGTACCTTTTAATTGGAGATAAAAAGTGTCCAAAAACTATAAGAAGTTATGTTCTAAAATAACCCCAATTGCCTTAATAATGTATTAAATTTGAGAAAGAAAAAGGTATCCAGTACAGAGAATTTTATTAACCGCTTCCATCCCTTGTTGATGATCAATTATTGTATGAAATGAGAGATCACTAAAAACTAAAATATAATTAGAATCCAGTAGCGTACCTAGCGGGGGGCGGGGGGGGCGGTCCGCACCGGGTGCCGCTCATCAGGGGGTGCCAACGTGCCGGCACCCCTCCAGAGACGGACAGTAATGTCCGCCGCTGGAGGAGCAGGCTTGCAAGAGAGCGGTATCGGAGGTCTTTAACAGACCTCCGGCTCCCTTGAGTGATTTTAAGCCGGTTCCCTTGAACCGGCTTAATATCACTCAAGGGAGCCGGAGGTCTGTTAAAGACCTCCGATACTGCTCCCTTGCGATCCGCGCGGCAACTGCTGCTGTGGGCGCGGCTTCAGTGCCGCCGGGATCTGACAACAAACCCCGGCGGCACTGAAGCCGCGCCCACAGTGCCCTCTGACCCGGAAGAAGACAGAAGAAGAGGAGCGAAGAGGAAGATTGCTGTAAGAAGAAAAGACTGCTGTAAGAAGAAAAGAGGTAGAAAAGAAGGTAGGAAATCATTCAGTAAGACTGAGTGACAGTGAGAGTGGATTGGTATGTGTGGAATATGTGGATTGGTATATGTGTCGATTGGTATGTGTGGAATCTGTGGATTGGTATGTGTGGAATCTGTGGATTGGTATATGTGTGGATTGTTATGTGTGGAATCTGTGGATTGCTGTATGTGTGGATTGGTATCTGTGGAATATGTGGATTGGTATATGTGTGGATTGTTATGTGTGGAATCTGTGGATTGGTATATGTGTGGATTGTTATGTGTGGAATCTGTGGATTGCTGTATGTGTGGATTGGTATCTGTGGAATATGTGGATTGGTATATGTGTGGATTGTTATGTGTGGAATCTGTGGATTGGTATATGTGTGGATTGGTATGTGTGGAATCTGTGGATTGGTATATGTGTGGATTGGTATGTGTGGAATCTGTGGATTGGTATATGTGTGGATTGGTATGTGTGGAATCTGTTCATTGGTATGTGTGGATTGGTATGTGTGGATTGGTATGTGTGGAATCTGTGGATTGGTATGTGTGGATTGGTATGTGTGGATTGGTATGTGTGGATTGGTATGTGTGGTATGTGTGGATTTGTATGTGTGGAATCTGTGGATTGGTAAGTGTGGATTGGTAAGTGTGGATTGGTATACGTGTGGATTGGTAAATGTGTGAGAGTGATGGGTGTTATGCTGTACCATTTCCAATGTCTTTTTCATTATATAATTATGCTCTAAAGTACATCATAACTCCCATCACTCTATACTGTTCCATACAGTGGCAGAGCTGGGAGACAGAGGCCTTGCACCCCCACCGCAGGACTCCTGAAAGGTAAGTGAACTTCAAAGGGGGCAGAGGGTAGATAGTTAGGAGGGGGTAGATAGGGAGAAGGGAGTGAGACGGGGGGATAGGGGGTAGATAGGGAGAAGGGAGTGAGAAGGGGTAGATAGGGCAGAAGGGGATGAGAATGGGTAGGTAAGGAGAAAGGAGGGTAGCAAGAATATTGAAATAAAGAGTCAGAATGAGAGAGAGAAAATGAATGGATTAATATGTGGATGAATTGTGTGAATGAGTGAGAGAATTAATGAATTTGTGAGAATGCATCAGTGAATATGTGTAAATAGTTTGTATGAAAGAATAAATGATTGTGTGAATGAAAGTGAATTAGTGAGTGACTGTAAAAGTGTTTGTGTTAATCATAGGTGTATAGTTGATTTGTCAAAAAGGCAAAGATGGTATAAGCAGGGTGTTTATGGGACAAAAATGGCACAGGCAGGGTGTTTATGGGACAAAGATGGCACAGGTAGCGTGTTTATGGGACAAAGATGGCATACACTCGGCTGTTTGGGAACAATGCTGACTCATGCTGGGCTGTTTGGGGGCAAAGATGGCACGTCCTATGTGTGTGTAATTTGGGTGCTGGTCAGGTTCTATGTGGGCAATGTGGGCGCTGTTTTTTTTGGAGGGTTATTAAAGAAAGCACTATTATATGTTCAGTAAATGTTATTTAAACGTGTTTATTTTACTTATAAGTTATTAATTTTTTCAGATTTCTTGTTGTTTACAGTTGACATACAGTTAACAAATTGGTGAAATAAATATTCTTGCCAACATAATTTTGTAGATGTCTTTACATTTGGGGGGGGGGGTGCCACTTACAGGATCCGCCCCGGGTGCCAAATACTCTAGGTACGCCCCTGTTAGAATCCCACTTGAAGGTTTTTAATAGATTTAGCAGACTCATTGAGTCCTTCAAATATGATTTTTATCTTTTTACATACGGTTGTAGGATAATGTATATATATTCTGATGTATATTCTGATAGATACTATAGGCCGGTCAGGAGGATTTTTTTGATCTTTATGTATTTTGGGTAAAAAAAATATATTGTAGGTATTTTAGGATAGAGAATGTTTATGTAATTCAACTCATTCTTTGTTAATAGAACGGGTCTTTTTCTAATTTCATGTATATTTTAGTGTCATTTATTTGTCTAAATGCTTCTTTTATATAGTTTTCTCTAGACTGTATGACTGTACCACCTCCTTTGTCCGCTGGCTTAATAATAATCCTCCTGTATGGCCTTAAGTTATTCATATTCTTTTGTTGACATATTATTTTTATCATATTTTGAGGGTTTTATTTTCTTTAGATCTTCTATAACTAATTTTTCAAAAACATCCAAAACACCTGTTTTACATGAAGTGAGAAAAAAATTTGATTTATTTTTTAGCTCAGCACAACAAGGGATATTTCTATAGTAGCTTGATTCTTATATGTCTCAGAGGGAGTTTTTGAAGCAAAAAAATCTTTTTCTAACAAACTTATTGACATCTACATATGCTGGGAACATTTCACATTTTCTAGTAGGAGCAAACTTCAGTCATTTTCTAAGGACCGAGATTTGCTCCGGACATAACTCTTTGTGAGACAAATTAAAGATGTCCAAATTTTTTGGGTTTATTGGTATACTTTCAATTTTATTCTTATTTTTTTAATATCTTTCTCTTCTGTACCATCTCTCTTCCCATGTTCCCGATATTTTGGTCTAGTCCTTCTTTATATTGCTCTGTCTTTCTCTTCTGTACTATCTTTCTTCCCCCTTTTCCCTCAATGTTTTGGTCTAGTCTTTTCTTTATATTGCTTTGTCTTTCCCTCTGGATATTTGGAAGGGGTTTTATCAGTCTCTGGTCTCTGTCTAAAAAAGGAGAAGTCTCTCCAGACAAAATCTCATATATGTCTTGTTCGTATGCTGAAGTTATTCTCAAGTGTCTATTTCTTCTCGGTGATTGATCTACATTTGTGTATATTCTATTAGGTATCTGTATCTTCTTGTTTGGATCTCTTAAAGTGCCTTTATTTTCAAAATCATTTTTTTCTTTCTTTACTAGTGTTTGACATCCTCTGTGAAACAGAGACAATGTCATAGCTGATAGACTTATATACTATTAACTAATACCAGCTATCTATAGAACCCATCTCTGAGTACACGTATGTTAAAACACATGTTCCTGTAACTCTCTGTTACTATACCTAAAGTGAACATATATATCGAATGCAAGGTATTAAAGATATACAGAACTTACTTCCTCAGGCTAAGGGATTTCTACAAAATATTAAGCTTTAGTTTAAAATGCATTTGTTTGCATGCAGAGGTAGGTGAGGGAGTGCTGATTCACTGCCCATGTATTGTTTTATGGCATACAGTGTTTTATCCATAGGAAAACTACTAGCCTCTATTTAGGTCATTGTACCAAACCTTGTTTTTATGCCCATTCAGAGCATTTTGAGGTCAGCTGCTGATGTTAAAAGAGAAGGCCTTGCTCACAACAAGCATTCCAGTTCCTCCTAGAGGTGGTCAATGGGGTTAGGGTCAGGGTTATGTGCAGGGCACTCGCATTCCTCCACTCCAAGTTTGTCAAACCATGTCTTTATGGACCTTGCTTTGTGTATAGGGCATAGTCATGCTGGAACGGGAAGGGACCTTTCCCAAACTGATGCCACAAAGTTGGAAATAAAAGGCATAGCCGAAACCCTGAGAAACAGCCCCAGACCATTACCATTCCTCACTCTGTGAGTTTGTATGTTCTACCCCTTTGTGCCAAAGCTGCTATTACTCCTAGAAACGTCTTTTTCACAAAATTAGTAATTACAGTGGACCAGGGCAGATCTAGCAGGCAGAAATTTCACAAACTGCTTTGTGTTAAAAGTGGCAAGCCAGTGAACCCTTTGACACGACTCATTCTACTGACAACATTTGTCTATGGCTATGTCATGCCTATGCTTGATTTTATACACCTGTTAGCAATGAGTGGGGCTAAATCCCTTAAACTCAATAATTCATAAGGGTGTCTACATGCATTTAATCATAAAGTGTATGCGTTTAGGGTCACCCCATCAATTCTTGCATGTCTTACCTATTATTATTACTTTATTTATATAGCATCTAGAAATGGGATTTTGAGGCATTGGTCAGTTAAGCAAGGAAGTTGCCTCTTGAAATTTATATAAGAGCTAAAAGCAAAACCATAACCATGGTGAGCTTTCACCATAAAATATAACAATTTTACCATACACAAACAAAATACTATAGCAAGCCTGAATAATGAAGAATCCAAATAGATTAGGCATGGCATTTAAATCCAAGTGAGGTATATCTTCTGACAGATGTCTGAATTATTAGCAACGTTTAGGGTAGACAGATTTCTTTATTAAAAATCAGCCAGCCGTCATTGCCAGGGAGTTGATAGCCTCTATGGTATTCAGCCAGCATGAGACATTTATAATGGGTCTGCACTCAGTACATTAGTGATCCTAATAAACTCTTGTCTTATTAGTAAGGAATGCTAACATTGTTTATCAAGCAGAAGGTGAATGACTCAAATGCTAAATGGTACTTTCACATCCATTTATTACGGGTGCAATGTCTGCATTTGATGTCCTGATTTTAAGGATTTGCAGTTGTGTCCAAAAATGATGTCAGTCTCTTAAATATGAGACAAGTGCATCTCGCTAATAAACACACAGCAAATAATTCAAATGCTATAATTTAGGTGATTATAAAGGGCTCACGGAGTGTCAAAGTATCAGTTTAACATTCAAAATAATTTAGACACATATGCTGCTGGATATTTTTTTACATAAATTATGTTGCACTCTGTAGTCCGTTAGGAGGTTTTTCAAATGTTGTCTGTGGAAATCATATTAAAGCAGTATTGAGATTTAAATACAGTGAGCTCTGTTATATTGATAAGATTAGTAATGCTTGATGGCACAGAATATCTAGATATTTTTGAGTCTCTCTCCCATACTCTCTTAGATGGTCAAATGTCCTGATAAGGATCAGGGACTTTAGATTTCCTTTTATATTGCAAACAAATAAAGAAGTAACTTCTTGATTATCTGGTAGTTCTATAAAGTAGAATGAGACAAACAAGAAAAGGTGCACATTGGGGAAAAAAAACAGTATTTTGTGAATGTGGATAGTTAATTTCTAATTGACAAATGTGCAGAATAAAAAATGCAAAATTGGTTTATGACTATAGATAGTCTAATTAAAAATCCATGTTGACAAGATTTCCAAAGAAAATATGTACAGAAAACCAACCACAGTCTACTGATGAGGTCCATGACGGCCAAAGTCTACACCTTGGGTTGTTAACTCCCTTGTCCATAGAAAACGAATTTGTTTCTTGATTGAAGTGGGATAAAAGTCTCCCAGAGATTAAATATGTAAATGTTGTCTGTTCCCCATTGAGCTGTCTCACCTGTTTTGTACATGTTAAATCAGGGCCGGCCCAAGACTTAATGCCGCCTGGGGCGAAGTTTAAAATGCCGCCCCCCCGCCGACGCCGGGGGGGGCGGCATTTTAAACTTCGCCGACGCCGTTATCTACCCTAACCCCCCCCCGGTACTTACCTTTAAACAGTCCTGCGGCGAGTCTCCTTGCTCTGCCACGGTGCCAGCTTGTAATGCTGAGCGCCGTAAATTGACGTCACTTCCGGCGCTCAGCATTACAAGCCGGCACCGTGACAGAGCACGGAGACTCGCCGCAGAGGAGAGAGAGAGAGAGAGGGGCGCCGAGCGGGTAAGCGAAAACCACTCGGCGCCCCTCTCTCTCCTCCGCTTAAAAAAAAAAGCGCTTGGGGCGGCAAAGTGCCGCCCCTTCAAAAGTGCCGCCTGGGGCAATTGCCCCAGTCCGCTCCATTGTAGGGCCGGCCCTGTGTTAAATGATCATAATGTATTTTCCTCACCATCTAAAAGAAATGTGATGTTTCAATGTTTTGTTTGGTTAAAAAGTAGCTATAAAAAGTTAGCGTTTGGCCTACAGACTCAACCTTGGTCAATGGGTGAGCAATGAAATTCCTTTTTTTCTTACCAACTGTAAAGCTTTGTAACACATATTTAGCAATGCAGCATATAAAAAAGTATAGATACAATACATTTTTCAAAGCTTTCATTGAAAAATTCAACAGCTTCTAGTAGTGAACAAACTTTGAGAAAGCTGTATTATCTAGTAGGCTACATAGAACCCTTTCAAAGACGCAATGATTCAAAACCAACTATGACATCACCAAGGGATCGATGAACAGCTATAAAACAGATTTTAATATGATACTTCCTGGTATCTGGAAGAATTAACCTAGTTAATTAGTTATACTAGTTATTATTAGTTATTAGTTATTGGTCTTACCATCCATAAGGCTACATTTGCCTTTCATGAGGTCTTCTTCTTTTCAACTATTGTGTGTAGTGTTTTTGCTTCACACCTTTCTAAATAATAATATATCTTTTTAAAATAATATAAAGTATTTATGCATGTTCTGCTTGTGGCATCTGGTAGTATACTCGACTGTACAATCTACTATATCTAACTTGAACCATCCTAAGTAAATGGGATGATTATGCGTTTTCTAAATGTGATATGAATGTCCATTATTTTTCTCTTTGCAGTGATCATTCTTTGAATGACAAGCAATAAATCTAAAGGTTATCAACGAATCTGACATCCTTACCTTCACTGCTAATAACTGCCTACTTATTTTCAATACTGTATAAAAACACGGGAGCATGGCCATGACAGTTACTTTCCCATATAAAATTGTACTCAATGGCAGATATAAAAGACACTTAATTCATTAAACTACCCATTGTACTTTCATTCATCATGATGCACTGAAATGTGTACTTTAGGCTACAGTTTTCCTATTGTGGTAAAACTTTCAGCTGAATGAAAAAGCTTGGCTAAACAATCAAGGTATTCTGAAATATTATTTTGAAATGGTTGCCAAGGAGATTTAAATTTACAGTTAAAAGCTACTATGACTGAAAAGTTACATGTATTCATGCCAATGAAAGGGATGTAATAGAGCCCTGGATACAGCGGAAAACATGTTAAAGGGATAATAAGAAATACACATAGTGCTATTATTTACATAAGTGTGTTTATTTTGGTTGCTTTTTACATTAGTTGGCAGCTTTAATACATTAATATCTTAAATTCTGTTTGAAGAACCAGCTGATTTCCAGATATGCTTCCTTTATGGCAATAGAAGAAAGCAGGGAATTTGTTTTAATAAACCTGGTTGGGCTGTTGTCAAATAGCAGAGCAATGTTACCTGTCAATGAGCTAATAAGACATTGCCTCCTAAAATGAACCTAAGGTTGATATTTTTAGGAGGCAATGTTTGATTAGCTCATTGACAGGTAACATTGCTTTGAAAGAACTAAATGATGAAACCTAATTAAACAGCGCTATTGTATCAATAGGAATTAATATTAATACAGTGAATTTCCCAATCCTTGGAATCTAATATTGACTAATGAAATATAAAGGGAGTGCCTACTGGAGTGGCTTTTCATGAGCTCTACATGCTAATTTCAATCCCTGGCCTCTGTCTGGCCACTATGTCATAGAGGGAGGTCTAATGTCCTGGGTGAACTCCTGAGGAGAACTCCTGTTTTCATCTGGTAATGTAAAGTAGCAAATACTGATTTCTGTTAAGTCTAGGTAACATTTAGCGTTTACATAACAACCACTCTCAATTAATGAGCACAGCTACAATTAGCACTGATATTGCCTTAATCTGTTTTCTATTACTCTTGGCAGCATACTGTATTACAGTTCACCCTGAGACTCCCATTGGATGAAATGATGAACACATCATCACACAATCAGTCTTATTCTCATTATTCCTTTTGCTCTTAACAAAAAGGTAGATATGATGCTAAATTGTAATGCCTTGCTTTATGGTTTAACATGTTAAATACTCATGCTTTGGTTTAAGCGCCTACTGAAACGAAGCCAAATTCGCATGATTGTAATCCTTAGTTTTCACCTGAATTTGTCAATCATGTGACTTTACTAGAAACTATACCACGATACATCAGAATTGTATTCCCTAATGCAGCCAATGTTGATCCTCATTTTGGTAAGTGTAATAGATAGGGATACAATATGTATTTTATGACCAAAATAAATACTGCAATTATAATAACATTTGCCATATATGTACCTTTACAAAAGCACACAACACAAAACATGTTTGTCCTACAATTCCCCTGCATTATCCAGTTTTCAGTTATGTCCACTTTCAAAGGAAAATTAAGATTATGCCACAAATTAGGGCAGCATTTGTAGAATGGGAGTTTGAGCAGAAGAAAGTGAAATTTAGGGCAGGAAATTGATTAGATAATGCTAGTTGTGACAATTTCCCCATATCTCTTAGTTTCTCTAAATTTTAGAGACCAGCGGCCGGTTCAGCAGAGTTGCTGGAACAGAAAGGTAGAAGCCTAGTCAGACAAGCCGAGGTCAGTGGGTAGGAGAAGGCAGCAAAGTCACAGCATTGATAACAGGTAAGCATTAACAACAGTAGCAGGCTTGAACCACAATAATCTGGCAAAGACACAGACTCAGACACTAGCTGAGGACAATTGGCAATCACATTCAGGCCTGTAGAGTGACGGTTAACATAACTGAGACTAAGCTATTAAAAATAGGTTGGTGAAGTGCTAAGGATGAGGGTAACCAACATTGAAATCATGGTTAACGTTTGGGTGAGGTCAGTCCCAGACAGACACATAGAAACTGACGGCAGATAAGAACCATTTAGCCCATCTGGTCTGTCAGTTTTACCTGATGTAAAGACCATTAATTGGTCCTTGGTCTATCTTTTACTTATATAGCACCAACAATATAAACAGCACTTCTTACATATAAAAGGCCTTTCATGAGGTCTTCTTCTATTCAACTATTGTGTGTGTGGTGTTTTTGTTTCATTACATGTATTTAAACTAGAACTGACAGCCGAAGAAAAAAACTGATACATTAAATAAAGAGTGCTCTGCTCGCAAGCTTAGACTTAACTGGTACCACTTCTGCTGGGAGACTCTTCCACTTTTCTCCATAGCTGCCATTAAAGCTTACATTTAATCTAAGCCTCCCCTAGTTATGATCTCTTGATGTAATAGTAGTTTTGATAAATTATATTTATGTTAAAATCGTAAATATAGGGAACTGGCAGTAGATTTTTGTGATTCAAAATAATAAATTCAAAACTATTTCTATTTAGTACAGCCATGCATGTAAATCATAGTTCCAAAGAGAACAAAAACATTTTTAAAAACATTGTAGCAGTTTACTTTTACAAACGACAAACATTTAAATTGTTATTTTATTTGTTAGGATTCATTTCTCCAAAATGTTATTTTTGGTGTAGAATGTCACATAAATGTGTTATTTGACATCCTGTAGAAACTGTTCTGAAAGAGATGTTGATATTATGAATTAGAAATCTCCATTGTGATTTATTGTCTATTAAAAGGGCTTTATTCTAAAAGAAGAAGCTGTCTCTGGAGAATCTGATTGCCTGCAGTTACTCTAGTGCGGAACAGAGAGTAATACTTTGTTTAGAATGGCATAAATATTTTAAACATTGTTCTTCAAAATAAATACAATATAACTCCTTGAAAATGGATTGCAGAGGGCAAATAAAATGCATCCTCTGGTTATATACTGATCCATTCCTCGTTAGAACTTTTTTGCCTTTATTCTTACATTTGAAGTACCGCCTATTTTCTATTCAGATATTTTGTTCAGTTGCTCTAGAAATTTGTGCTGCTTGGTTTTCAATGCTTTGACAGCCGCCAGTGAATTAAAGGAGAAGAATTTAATTTGTATTGTTGTGTTGATTTTGTTCATATCTTTTGAGCAATACCCTTCTACTACTCTGTGGCCTGATGCGATACTTTGCTTTACGGTGGGCGTGAAGTATATACAAAGAAATACTTTACAGGTTTGGATCAGTACATTGTTAAGCAGCATGTCTTTCGAAGACTGGAAAGGAAGCACAAAATCCTTGAAGTTGATCATAAGCGTATGCCTCCACAAAGACCAGTTCTGAAATTATGTAATTATATGTACTTTAAAAAGGAGGTGAGGGGATTCATATAATAGGTAAATGATGAGTTGCTGGAAGGCACAGGAATCAGTAGTCCCTGGACCTCTTTACTATGAGTGCCATGCTGAGTCTTTGTGTCATTGCGCCTTACCTATTACTTACTGTTTTTATCTTTTGCTTCACTATTAATTATGAAGGGCTAACATTGTCTGGTTTCACCAGTGTGGACGGCTAAGCTGGCCCTGCATAATGCATAATCCACAATGTAAACGATACTTTAAATACTTCTCAATGATATAACTACAGCACCAGCCAAGCTCTACCTGCAGTAGAAGTTCACTGGGTTTGTATCATAGTCACCCCCACACACACGCACTTTAATATACTGGCTCAGACATTGATAGGGGTACAGCGTAACACCTATCACTATATACTGAGGCACACATTGACGGTAATACAGCATAACACCTATCACTATATAGTGAGGCAAACATTGCCGGTGGTGCAGCATAACATCTATCACTATATACTGAGGCACACATTGACAGTGGTTCATAATAATCCCTATCACTATACATTGAGCCAGACATTGACAATAATGCAGCACAGCCCTTATCACTATATACTAAGCCAAGCATTGATGTGGTGTAGGCCTACCACTTCAGTGTCTGGCTTAGTATATAGGGATGCACCGAAATAAAAATTCTCACCCGAAACCAAAAATTTTGCATTCACTTGGTTGAAACTGAAAATGACCGCCAGACCTTTTTAAAAAAAAATCATATATATATATATATATATATATATTTATATATTCATATATATATATATATATATACATATATATATATATATAATAGTATATGATTATATAATTGTTAACAGCAATCACACTCCTATAATGCCCAGGTTCTAGCATGTACTGTTACTTACTTTTAATAACAATGTGGTTAACACACCAAAATTGGACAAAAAAATCAATAACAATATATATATATATATATATATATATATATATATATATATGATTGCTATGATTGCTAACTCTTATCATGCCCAGTATATGCTGGTACTTGGGAACCTGGACATGGAAGAAGTGAGATTACAGCCTCCCTATGCCATGCTATCCCCCCCCCACACACTCATTCACAAACATTCACTCTCACTCTCACTGAATGTTTTCCTGCCTTTCCTCTGTCACTTTTCCGGCTACAGCTCCTTCTCCTCTTCCTTCTTCCTCTTGGCTCTTCTTCTTCTGTCTTCTTTCCGGTGCAGTGAGTGCAGAAGGCGGTGGGTGTGGCTTCAGTGTTGTGCGCCGGGATAAGACATCAAATCCCAACGCACAGTATCAGTTGTCGCGCGTATCGCATGGGAGCAGGATCGGAGGTGTGCATTAACAGACCTCCCGCTCCCTTGATTGGCTTTAAGCCGGTTAGAGGGAGATCCTTGATCTCCCCAACTGAGCCTGCTCCTCTAGCAGTGGACATTACTGTCCGTCTCTGATGAGCGGCACCTGGGGCGGACCGCACCCTCCGTCCCCACGGTAGGTACGCTACCGATCATAGTTATGTATAGCGAAGTCGAGGAGCTGAAAACTCGCTCATTAACTCTCTAGTCAGCTCTCCCTTTACTGAATATGCCACAAAAGTGTCAATTACATAGGCTTACAAATGTGGAAGCAATCATTAAACATTAAGCCACATTTAAAGTCAGGGCCGGCCGAAGACTTAACGCCGCCTGGGGCGAAGTTTAAAATGCCGCCCCCCCCGCCGACGCCGGGGGGGGGGGCGGCATTTTAAACTTCGCCGACGCCATAATCTACCCCCGGTACTTACCTTTAAACAGTCCTGCGGCGAGTCTCCCTGCTCTGCCACGGTGCCGGCTTGTAATGCTGAGCGCCGGAAATTGATGTCACTTCCGGCGCTCTGCATTACAAGCCGGCACCGAGACCGAACAGGGAGACTCGCCGCAGAGGAGAGAGAGGGGCGCCGAGCGGGTAAGCGAAAACCACTCGGCGCCCCTCTCTCTATCTCTCCTCCGCTTCAAGAAAAAAACAAAAAAAAAAGCGCTTGGGGCGGCAAAGTGCCATTGTAGGGCTGGCCCTGTTTAAAGTTGTTGTTCCACTTAAAGTAAATATTAGTATGAATATGCTATGCTGAAAACTCACTCACACCTAAAATAATTGTATATTTTTTATGTTGTTTGCTGTGATATAAAAATGCAAGTAAATGACTGTAAAAATGATAGGATATAAACCTTGTTGAGGAAAACAAGGCTTGGCAGTAAAGATAGAAAAATACTTATCACTTGGGTGGCATTGCTCCCTCTTTGGAAAAAATAATACATCTCCCCTTATGATAGATGTAAGTAATTCTAATGATTTATACCCACAATCTATTTTCATTTCTGAGACAGACCAACAGCTACGTGCCTCTTGTGTTTACATTCTCTTGCTTCACAACGGTTTTTATCGTGCCAGAGGCAAGGAAGCTCTGTTGGAGAGTGTGCAAAGAACAATAATACCAAATTAATCTTCAGAGCATATTCTGACAGGTGCTATAATGTATGCAAAATCGACCACTACAAAGATTGTTTTTGTAAAAGTTACAGTTTTTTTCAACTACAGTTACTAATATAAATATTGAATGCCCTAGTTGAGGATGAAGTACAACCAAGCACCCCTTGGGCACCCATGGCACTGAAAGGATGCTTTCTCCCCACATACATTTTTTTTTCTTTTTGTCTCCTGCTTACATAGTTACATAGCACATAAGGTTGAAAAAAGGTCTAAGTCCATCAAGTTCAGGCCTTCTACCTAACCTTCCTACTCTTGATCCAAAATTAAGCTATTTCAAATTCTGCTATCAGGGAAAAAATTCCTTCTTGACTCCAAGAGGCAATTGGATTTCTCCTTGGATCAAGAAGCTCTAAAATGTTAATTTTATTTATAGCCCTGAATGTCATGCCTTTCTAAAAAATATCCAGACCCTTTTTGAAGGCATGTATTTGATAACACCACCTCCCATTCCATACCTTTATTGTCCTTACTGTATAGAATCCCTTCCTTTGTCGACTATTAAATCTCTGCTCTTCCAGCCCCAAATGGTGACCTCTTGTTCTTTGTACATTTCTGTTAATGAACAGGTCACTGAAGAGCTCTTTATATTGACCCTGCATATATTTATATAATGTTATCATATCCCCTCTAAGATGCCGTTTTTCCAGTGTATATAATTTTTACCTTTTTACTACTAACTAGTATCTCCAAATCCCCTTATTAATTTTGTAGCCCTCCTTTGCACTTTTTCTAGTTCCATAATTTTCTTTTTTAAGGACCGGTGCCCAGAATTGTACCGCATATTCAAGGTGAGGTCTTACCATTGACCTATAAAGAGGCAAGATGATATCCTCCTCCCGTGCATCAATTCCTCTTTTTATGCATGCCAAAACCTTACTGGCCCTTGCAGCTGCTTGCTGGCATTGCGCACTGTTGTCAAGTCTGTTGTCTACCATTATTTCTAAGTCCTTCTCGTTGGTAGTTTTCCCCAAGGATATTCAATTTATAGTATAGGTTGCATTGTTATTATTTTTACCATAATGCATAACTTTGCATTTGTCTATGTTGAACCTCATCTGCCTCTTGCATGCCCAGTCCCCAACTCTGTCTAAATCCCCAAAGAAGAAACATCAAGATTAGTCTGAATTATCCTGCCTAATTTTGTGTCATCAGCAAAAACTGTGACATGGCTCTCAATGCAGCTTGGGAGATCATTTATAAACAGATTAAAAAGAAGAGGACCCAGGACAGACCCCTTTTAGCCATTATCTGATACAAATACAAATTTGCCACTAAGCCTATTTCTGTTAATTTGTAGAGTAGCCTTTTATGCGAAACTGTATCAAATGCCTTAGTAAAGTCCAGATAAATCACACCTACAGCCACACCCAGATCTATATTTTACTAACTTCTTCATAGAATGCTAATAGGTTGGTTTGACGAGACCGGTCTTTCACAAATCCATGTTGACTTCTACTAATTCGATTATGGATTAAGATATGTTCTTGCATGTATACCTTTAGCAACCCTTTAAATAATTTCCCCACTACCGATGTTAAGCTTACTGGCCTGTAATTGCCTGGTTGAGATTTGATCCCTTTTTAAATATGTGTACAACATCTGCCTTGTGCCAGATGTTGCCGGTTTCCTGTTTCAGGTAATAAAGGACCGACATTCTCTACCTTTAACTTTTTATCATTTACATACTAAAAACATTTCTTGGGATTGGTTTTACTCCTTGGCAATTAGTTTATCATTTTCCAATTTAGCCATTTTAATTTGCATTTTTGTAGGCTTTGTTGGCATCTTTGTATGCCATAAATGATACTACTGATCCCTCGCTTTTATAATGCTTGAATGCCAATCGTTTATTTCGTATTTTCCACATTGGTTTTGATTTGCTTCTTTTGTATTTGTTTCCCATATGTATTTATTGGGATGTGTAATTTTGCAATGTGTGCGTAAGGTATTCCATTTGTCCTCTGTGTTTAGTCCAGAGAACAATCCATCCCTAGTTTACCTTAGCCTGTCAAAGTTTGCCCTTCTGAAATTAAGTGTTTTGGTAGCGTAGTTAACCATTAGCTTTTTGGAATTAATCTCAAATGAAACCATGTTATGGTCAATATTCCCCTACTTTGATGTTTGAGATAAGTTCGCGTTGTTAGTTATTACCAGATCCAGATAGGCATCCATTCTGGTTGGGGTTTCTACTAATTGTGACATAAATTGGTCATTAAGCGGTTCAGAAACTTGCTGCCCTTAGTGGAACTAGTTCCACAATTCCAATCTATATCTGGGTAATTAAAATCTCCCATGATTGAAACTTCTACCTGGTCCACAATGTGCCAAACCCAAGCACCCGGGAGACAGCATATTGTTCGGCATTCGGGGTCCTGGCGACAGATTATCTTATCAACCTTCCTTATAATTGAATCCCCTACCACCAGCACCTGTCAAGCCTTCCTAGCCTTCTGGCTCCCCACTATGCTGGAGAACAGGGCCGGCCTTTGGGGTGTGCGACCTGTGCGACTGCACAGGGCGCCACACTCCAGGGGGCGCCGCCGCGGGGTCCGCCGCCGCCGCCGCAGCGCGGTCCGACGCCACTGCCGCCGCGGGGTCCGCCGCAGCGCGGTCCGACGCCCCTGCCGCCGCGGGGTCCGCTGCCGCCAGTATGGGGGCACCCGGCACCCCTCCAGAGACGGACAGTAATGTCCGCCGCTGGAGGAGCAGGCTCGCAAGGGAGCAGTATCGGAGGTCTTTAACAGACCTCCGATACCGCTCCCTTGTGATCCCCGCGGCAACAGCTGCTGTGCGCCGGGGTTTGCTGTCAGATCCCGGCGCACAGCACTGAAGCCGCGCCCACCGGTCTCCGTGCCCTCTGACCCGGAAGAAGAGAAGACAGAAGAACTAAGAAGAAGAGCGAAGAGGAGGCAAAGAAACTGAAAGAGGAAAGGTAGGAAAGCATAGAGTGGCAGTGAGAGTGGATTGGTGTATATGTGTGGATTAGTATATATGTGTGGTTTGGTATATATGTGTGGTTTGGTATATGTGTGGATAAGTATATATGTGTGGTTTGGTGTATATGTGTGGATTAGTATATATGTGTGGTTTGGTGTATATGTGTGGATTGGTGTATGTGTGGATTGGTGTATATGTGTGGTTTGGTGTATATGTGTGGTTTGGTGTATATGTGTGGATTGGTATATATGTGTGGATTGGTGTATATGTGTGGATTGGTATATATGTGTGGTTTGGTGTATATGTGTGGATTGGTATATATGTGTGGATTGGTGTATATGTGTGGATTGGTATGCGTGTGGATTGGTGTATATGTGTGGATTGGTATATGTGTGGATTGGTGTATATGTGTGGATTGGTATGTGTGTGTGGATTGGTGTATATATGTGGATTGGTATGTGTGTGGAGTGGATTGGTGTATATGTGTGGATTGGTGTATATGTGTGGAGTGGATTGGTGTATATGTGTGGATTGGTATATATGTGTGGAGTGGATTGGTGTATATGTGTGGATTGGTGTATATGTGTGTGTGGATTGGTGTATATATGTGGATTGGTGTATATGTGTGTGTGGATTGGTGTATATATGTGGAGTGGATTGGTGTATATGTGTGGATTGGTGTATATGTGTGGAGTGGATTGGTGTATATGTGTGGATTGGTGTATATGTGTGTGTGGATTGGTGTATATATGTGGAGTGGATTGGTGTATATGTGTGGATTGGTGTATATGTGTGGAGTGGATTGGTGTATATGTGTGGATTGGTGTATATGTGTGTGTGGATTGGTGTATATATGTGGAGTGGATTGGTGTATATGTGTGGATTGGTGTATATGTGTGGAGTGGATTGGTGTATATGTGTGGATTGTTGTATATGTGTGTGTGGATTGGTGTATATGTGTGGATTGGTGTATATGTGTGGAGTGGATTGGTGTATATATGTGGATTGGTGTATATGTGTGGAGTGGATTGGTGTATATGTGTGGATTGGTGTATATGTGTGGATTGGTGTATATGTGTGGATTGGTGTATATGTGTGGAGTGGATTGGTGTATATGTGTGGATTGGTGTATATGTGTGGAGTGGATTGGTGTATATGTGTGGATTGGTGTATGTGTGTGGATTGGTGTATGTGTGTGGATTGGTGTATGTGTGTGGATTGGTATATATGTGTGGATTGGTGTATGTGTGTGGATTGGTAAGGGTGTGAGAGTGATGGGTGTTATGCTGTACCATTTCCAATGTATTTTTCATTATATAATTATGCTCTAAAGTACATCATAACTCCCATCACTCTATACTGTTCCATACAGTGGCAGAGCTGGGAGGCAGAGGCCTTGCACCCTCACCGCAGGACTTCTGAAAGGTAAGTGAACTTCAAAGAGGGAGAGGGTAGATAGTTAGGAGGGGGTAGATAGGGAGAATGGAGTGAGACGGGGTACATAGGGCAATCATACTCCTATCATGCCAAGTAGTCTACGAGTACATCCTGGAATCTGCGGGCATGATAAGAATGTGATTGCTGTTAATCATATATATATATATATATATATATATATAAATATTGTTATTTAATTGTTTTGTTATGTGTTATGGTGTGGGGGGGTCATATTCGGTTTCGGCAAGGTAAATGCTGCACTTTTGGTTTCAGTCCAGAATTCGTTTCGGTGCATCCCTACTACTAAGCCAGACAATGAAGTGGTAGGCCTACACCACATCAATGTTTGGCGTAGTATATAGTGATTGGGGTTTTGTTACAAGTTTTGATTCCTTTCTTTTTTTGGGATGGGGGGGGCGCCAGACGAGTAGTCCGCACAGGGCGCCAGAACACCTAAGGCCGGCTCTGCTGGAGAAGCTACTCTCCTGGCTGCTAGGAGAGTCAGTCTGCCCCAGAAATGCTTCATCTGAGCTGGTCTCCCCAGCATCTTCGAACAAACGGGGAAACATGTTGGGGTGATCTAGCCCAGAACAGGCCTCCCTAGCTCTCCGGCCCCTGCTGCCCCTTACACAACAAACCCGGCTCTCTGGCCTCGAGACCTCTTCTTGCCCATCTGCACCCTCCTCTACACTGGACCAAGCCAATGGCTGCTCCATAAGCAGTAAGGTCCTCTCCATGTTGTCTATATCCTCTTTCTTGCTTTTTAACTCCTTCTTTGCTTGTAACTCCTCACTTAGAGATGTCACTTAGGAGATGTCAGTAAGATTGGTCCCAGCTCAAGATTCGCTTGTTTGTCCAAGCTAAATGCAGCTGCAAAAGCCAAGCAGAACTCACAGAGAAGGTTACTTAATTAGCAAGACACCTGGAATAGCCCTTACCCCCCCATTTTTTTTTAAACAAAACTTTACACTGAACACCACACAAACACAGTGCTCCCCCCTTCTTTGCTCCTCACTTAGCTATGTCACTTAGGAGATGTCAGTGATGAAAGCTGCGGGCTCATGGTGTGCAGGGAGAGCTGGTTTTAAGGAATGAGTAGAGAGAAAGCTGCAGGCAAGGTAAGTGGGTGCAAGAGAGTGCATGCATGCATGCGTGTAAGTTAGAATGAGAATGTATGCATTAGTGTGTGTTCTAATATTAATGTATGTGAACATGGAAGTGTAAGTGTTTGTGTGTTAGCATGGATGTGTTTGGGGGCAAAAATGAAACAGGCAGGTTGTTTGGTGTGACTGACAAGCTGTTTAGCAAAGATAGAACAGGGAGGCTGTTTGGGGGCAATGCCAAGCTGTTTGGTTTCAAAGATGACACAGAAAATATGGAGGGTATTAACAAGATGTTTGGGGCAAAGATGGCACATATCTGTTTGGGGCACTGACAAATTATTTGCACATACAAGCACATACACGCTGTGGGGGTTCAACATGGCATTTGGGGGGACTGAAAACTGATTGGGGCAAAGATGGCACATGAAGGCTTTTTGAGGGCAAATATTGCACAGGTAGGCTGTTTGGTATATGTTTTTGGGGGCAAATGTGGCACTGTGGGACATGTTTCCTGTTTCTTTTTTCTAGTCACGTCCCTGTGTTAAATTGTATGAGTTATTTTAAATATTATAGGAATATGAAGATATGCTAAGAGAAGGGTATTAAGATGATGCCAAAATAAAGGATCGGTATAGAGATGATAAGTAAAGTTAGGGAGTATGAAGATGAATGGGATGCTTGTGGTGCAATATGAGGTGATAATGGTAGGGGATGGAGATGGTGATGTGGATGAATATGAATATGGTGGTTTGGGGGATAATGATTGTCGGGTAATGGAATAAATGGGTGTATGATGATGGTCAGGGGCAGCTCTATACTAACACATACATACATACAGCCATAAAAATACATACATGTACACATACATAAATACTCACACTCTTAGAACATACATACACAGTCACTCTAGCACCATACACTTACAGTACATATTATACACACACACCTCTCTAACTTCAAACACTTACTCATGCATACACACACAGCCCCTTCAATAGCAAACACTTACACATACATACACATAGCTACTCCAACACCATGTACTTACACTGATCAGCCATAACATTATAACCACTGACAGGTGAAATGAATAACACTGATAATCTTGTTATCATGGCACCTGTCAGTGAGTGAGATATATCAAACAGCAAGTGAACATTTTGTCCTCAAAGTTGATGCATTAGAAGCAAGAAAAATAGGCAAGATCTGAGCAACTTTGATAAGGGCCAAATTGTGATGGCTAGACAACTGGGTCAGAGCATCTCCAAAACTGCAGCTCTTGTGAGAGGTTCCTGGTCCGCAGTGGTCAGTACTTATCAAAATTGTTCCAAGGAAAGAAAAGCAGTGAACCGGTGACAGGGTCATAAGAGGCCTAGGCTCATTGATGCACGTGGTAGGGAAAGGATGGCCTGTGTGGTCAAATCCAAAAGACGAGCTACTGTAGCTAAAATGTCAGAATACACAGTGCATCGCAGTTTGTTGAATACAGGGCTGTGTAGCCGCAGACCAGTCAGGGTGGCCATACTGACCCCTGTTCACTGCCGAAAATGCCTATAATGGGCATGTGAGCATAAAAATTGGACCGTGGAACAATGGAAGAAGGTGGCCTGGTCTGATGAATCACGTTTTCTTTTACATCACATGGATAGCTGGCTGTGTGTGCGTCGCTTACCTGGAGAACACAAGGGACTAGGATGCATTATGGGAAGAAGACAAGCCAGAGGAGGCAGTGTGATGGTACTTTGACACATACTACTTGCCTAAGCATTGTTGCAGACCATGTAACCCTTTCATGGACACGGTATTCCGTGATGGCATTGGCCTCTTTCTGCAAGATAATGCCCCCTGTCACAAAGCAAAATGGTTCAGGAATGGTTTGAGGAACACGAGTTTAAGTTGACTTGACCTCCAAATTCCCCAGATCTCAATCCAATTGAGCATCTGTGGGATGTGCTGGACAAATAAGTCTAAAACCATACATGTACATGAACACATTTACTCTCTCTGATAATTAATGCATCTCAGCATCTCTCTCTTATTTTTAGCTCTTTTTTTTGTTTTAGAAGAGCACCAAGTTTATTTGCACCGTTTATTACCTACTTTGAAAGTAATTTATCTGTTTTAAATAACATTGTTTTCAGTAATTTATTGAAATACATTTTAAAAACAGTTAATTTCATACTTAAAATGTTTTTCACATTAAACAAACTATACCAGTGCTCTCTCAGTTGGGCCCAGCCCATTACATTATATCATGGGCCACAGTGATATTAGGAATTATGTGTTTTCAAATGGATCATATTCAAAATGAATGTGTTTTTCAAATATACTTTAAAATGCATGGTTTGATCCTATTCTGAACACAAAATATTGGGGCCAGAACCCAACATGTGCAGTGTGCCCAAAAATGGCACCATGGTGCTAGTATTCTGTTATTTCCAAGGATGGTTTTAACTCTCAGTCCAGCCCTGACAGATGGCTTGTGTTAAAAGGTAACCTACCTTCCAAAACATGGCCACTGTGGAATGAGCTCATCTATTGTATCAAGAAAATAGAAAACAGAAAACAGAAGTACTTAAAAAAAAAAACAAAGAAAACTGGCTGCAAGCAATTAAACACATTTGTTAAAGAAAGCTTGACAGGAGCTGATGTTTGGTTAAAGAAATTCAAAGGATTAAAAACATTTATCACTGCTAATGTCATGCGAGCATTTTATAGCTGCAGTTTGGATGAAAGTTTAATTTAAATTTTTTATTACAAAAAAGATTCATACAGGTACTTGTCCATGGACACGCAGTTTTTTGGAACTATATTGTGACATATGATGTGAATCCTGACTATTAATTTAAAAGGACTGTCCCCTGCAGTAACCTTTTGTGCTATCAGCTACTGACTGCTTCTTCCAAGCTCAGGAGATATTTGTGTTCTGTACCAAGAGGCCCACATAGCATAGATATTCTGCTAGCTTACTTGAACCCTGCTGATGCAGCACATGGACTGATTCCAGTAACTCACTGCAATCATTCACGTTCATTCTTCAAAGAGCGGCCTTTTATTCTGACTGCTGAAAGCATTAGTGTTTCTGTGATACATTTGCATTAATAATCCGTTTTAAATTTCTTAATAGTTAAGTGTTTTTGAAATCTTGTCTCAAAATAAATACATTTGTCAACATTAAAACCCACATGTCATTCGGACACCCAGTGCTTCAACTTGACCAAATCTCTTTGCAAGGAACAAACATCTAGTTCCGACTGTATTACCTTACATATTTTTGTGTCACCTGCAAACACATAGTTTTCATAATCCAGTACATAACAGTGGGCCTAGGACAAAATCCTAAGGAACAGCCATCTACCATGATAGTCATGATTCACTCAAACAACAGCATGCCAAAATCAAGTCAAGATGTTTCATAACCGAAATATACATTTGACCTAATCAACTGATGTAAACATGTCAGATCATGAACTTCTATAGTTGAAAAGCCATCATTTACCCAATGCGAATAATAACTTATTATTATAAAAATAACCAAGTTGCCAAAGTTTCCAAGAGGGTCTCTCCAGACCCTCTTGAGAACTCTGGCTTCCCTTGCAGGTTGAACACTGAGTCAATGGAGCTCAGCCTTTTAGTCACAGTGTGATTAGTAAAATATTAAATAAATAAATACTTTAAAAAATATGGAATAAAATAGCTAAAAAATATATATATATATTTATGTCACGATCAGGGGAACCATCCAGTTCCAGCAAAATGTAAAAAAAAAGTCTAAAAATAATAAAATAAATAAAATAAAAAATAAAGTTTATTATTATGAGCAAGTGCTAGAATTAACGCTGTATCTTCCCAAAAAATCCTGACACGGAAAGAGTTAAAATAAAAGCATTTCAAATACCCAATGGGTTTCTATTTTTAAAAAAGTGAATGGTTTGATTGGGTAAATTGGAGTGGCCGGGTTAAAAAATAGGACATAGGCACAGACTGACCAAAATGGAAAAAAACACACTTTCCAAATGCTAAAATGCCTTTTAGCCCCAAAACAGCCAGACAAACCCATGCATGGGTGGTATCACTGTAATCAGAATATGTTGCTGGACACATATTGTGGTGTTGTTTGACAGTGACATTTACCAAGAGTTGTAAATTCACACCTGAAGTACAATTTGTACAAAAATTACTACCACAATGGTGGTAAAACGGTGCATGTAAAGGGTTAAAATAACAGCATTTTAAATACCTTGGGGTGTCTAGTTTTCAAAAATATATGGTTTGATGAGGTAAATTGAACTAGACCTGCTTCAAAGATGGCCCAATTAGGACAGGCAGTAGAACCAGATGTCAAAGTGAAGAAAATGCACACTTCCCAAATGCGGCAATTTACCTCCCAAACAACCCGACAAACCCATGCATGGGGGTATCACTGTACTCGGGAGATGTTGTGGAACACATATTGGGGTGTTGTTTGACAGTGACATATACCAGGAGCTTGTATATGCCACTTTCAACCCCCTATATGCCAGAGTGGGGTATAAGGCATTTCTGGAGGCAGAGTGGCATATAGGGGGTATAAGACATTTCTGGAGGCAGAGTGCTATATAGGGGGTTAAAAGGCATATCATGGGGCAGAGTTGCATATAGGCGGGTATAAGGCAGATCAGGGAGGCAGAGTGACATATAGGGGGGTATAAGGCAGTTCTGGGGGCAGAGTGGCAAGCCTGGAGCAGATGTGCATAAAAGGGGGGGGCGGTTGGCAAATAAAAGGATATAAAAACAAAAAATATATATTTATTAAATATGAAAAAATAGTTTACATGAATTAATATTTACTAGTAAAACCTTTTCCCTATATGGTCATCTTATATTCAGGCTTTTTCTTTTTTTCCTAAATTAATATTCAGTTTTTGGGGGTCATCTTATAATCAGGGTCGTCTTATAATAAAGGAAATATGGTATGTGTGGCAGAGCCTGTCCTGTTGTATGTGTATTTGGTTGTTGGTGTGGCAGAGCCTGTCCTGGTGTGTGTGTCTGGGTGTCGGTGGGGCAGAGCTTGTCCTAGTGTGTGTTTGGGTGTGTCTGTGTGATAGAGCCTGTCCTGGTGTGTGTGTGTTTGGGTGTCGGTGTGGCAGAGCCTGTCCTTATCCCAAAGAATTAATTGCAGAAACTTGAATGGGGGTTGGGATCTTCAGCGTGAAACCCAATTTAGTTGTAAGAACTGATTTCATTATTATTAGTTGGTTTCACAGTCCTTCCCCTTTAAGAGAGGACCTTTTACATAAACATACTGGCAGACCACTTTGCATGATGTAATAATGTATCTGGGATGCGGTATTCATTGGGTGATGCAGTGCTAGAACAGTTCTGGTGGTATTAATAGCCAAACATTTCTTAAAGGAATATTGTGAAGAATAATGTGATCAGTTTTGTTCCACTGAATAAAATGGAACTTTTTCATCTAAACATTTTTGCAGTAGCAACTGTTTTGATTCCATTATGTCTAATGTAATTAATTTATTAGGGCCTTTTAACTCTTTTATTTCTGGCATTTTAATACAAATGGGATAAAAAGAATGTTTTATAATTATTTGTATGGCAAACAGTGCGACTCGGGTATGTATAAGAGGTGCGTTTGGGTACAAGAGCTCGACCGCGAGATAAACTATATGGGGCTGATCTCCAAATGTTTCCAGGGCTGCTTTTCATTCCCAGTCCGGCCCTGCCCTTGATTGATTTCTAATGCCATGCTGTCACAACCCCTGCAAGGAAGTCAGAGAGGAGCCTAGCTGCAGGGTATACAAAGGACTCTGTCTGTACCCCATAATGCATGAATAACTACTGGAAGGTACAGACAGGACTGATAAGTGCAAACAGGACTGGTTAGAACAGACAGGACCAAGCAGTGAAAAAGGGCTGCACCAAGGCTGCAACAACGCAGAACAGACTGGAAAAAGTGCATATTAAGTCAGCTCATACCCAGATATGAAATTATGAATGCCTTGCTTTGAAGAGTGAATTATATTTTCAAATGCACTCATCAAATATTTCATGAAGCAGACAAGGATCGAGCTGATTTAGAAGAGCAATACATTTTGAGAATCACAACCGTTATGAACACAATTAAATGTGCAACATTTTACATAAATTTTTGTGTTGTTACAACCAAAAAACTCATTAAGTTACAACAAGACAGTAAAGCATAGGCAACAGAGTCTCCCTGCAAGTTTTTCCATCGGCAGAGTAATACAGTCTCCCAGGCTACAGGCTGGTTATGGGTGGAGAAACTAGCACAATAGACAAAGCATGATAGAGTTTAGTTAGAACTGTTCTGCATCTTTTCCTGCACCCTACACTGTAACCAATGTATAGGGTCTAGCTAATGACATTATTGGTGTTTTACTATTTACTATAGTTTGTTAAACATTACTATTAGTTGCTCAAACACAATCATGGTACAGAGCTCAGGCAGTCGCACCAAAACAAGTAGTTTATTAATTGTTATTGACATGTTGGTGCTCAAGCTTTGGTTTTTAAAAATGATGGACTCTTTGTGGCTCTCGTGGATTAATGTACTGATCTAGATGGTTATTCCAACACGTTATAATTCAGGACATGTCTAATCCACACAACACATTTCTTAAATATACTTCCTTTTTAGAATTTGTTCTTGTATTATATAAGTCAATTATAGAAGGAAGTTAGTTTGTTCAGTAATATAATACGGTTATAATTATATTAATTATTGGGTGTAACCCCCTAATATTTTTTCTTTTTCTAAAGCTACTTAGCATTTTTAATTTTCAATATGTTTTAAATACAATAATATCAGTGTTTTTTTTCCTAGACCTATTTTTCATCCACTTATTTCTACAAATATATCCTTCCCATTTATTGTTATATAATATTAGGGCATTATGTGAAAAAGACACCCAAGGAGAATGTAATTTATGTTTCAAAAGGTTGCTTTTAAAAGGAATATTGGAAATGAATTGCTACCTATCAGATAGGTATTATGTTTCTAAGTTCAAACACCTATATTCAAGTTCTTATAACATATTATTCATGGTTCATACTAAAATAGAATCATGCTGAATTATTGAGATTACTGGATTGAGCTTTCTGTTACAGCACAGTTATTTTTAAGTTTTAAGTTACAGATTTTTGTTACGTTATAGAACCCTTATTTGTCACATTAAAACACTACAAATAACTACTACCGTTGTGATTGTCCAAAGCTCAGCAAATCCCACTGAATGATAAAATGAAAGAGGAAATTACTAAAATTATGGTTAATTATAATTAAGGCGTAAACCAAAATAGAAATGACAGCAAAGAAGAAAAACTGTAGGAAAATGAGACAGATAAGATTCACTTTTTAATTCTGTTTTACTATCTATCTTTGGCAATTTCTTTTGCCCTATCTCTTTTTCTCTTTTTTGCACATCACTTGCTCATATCTTTTTCTTACCTTTTTCTGTCTTCTTTCATTTTTTTTATCTTGCTTGTCTGTCTTATACCTGTTTCATCCTCTTGCTAACTTCTATTCTGCTCCCAGCACACATACATAAACCCAGACATGCATACATATAGACTACCGTTCTATGATTTCTTTCTTAAGATTTACAATATCATATAAGCTAAAAAAAACTGCATGTTGTAGAACATAGTATTGTAACTAATTAACAGAAGTCAGCAAGGTGATAACTTTGGAGGTGCAAGACGGGCAGCTTCCCTAAAATTGAAGGGTGTGCTTTAGCCAACCTTCAGCCACAGGCAGACTGGGCGGGGGTTCAGTCCCTTAGCACACAGCAGTTGCATGGAGTTACTGACTGACAGAGATAGAAGTGCTTGTAGCTGCTGGCATAGCTCTCTCTATCAGTACTCCCTCAGCACCTGCATGCTGCGAGAGTCTCATTGGTGGGGCATAACGTCCCTTCCTGGCATTCAGACGCTAGCAGCGTGTGAGGCCCACAATGCAGCAGAAGAGAAGTTTGTGCACATACCTTTCTCACACCATGAGTACTTTAATATGTATTCTTCCAAAACAAAAAAAATCACACACTTGAGGTAGAAGCTGTAGTCCTGTTTTGTGGTCTGATAATTTTTGCTACTGATTTGCTACTTTAAGCCACTCAGTAAAGACTTACTCCTGCAAAAAGTTAATCAGTCTTTTGTCTCATCTTAGGATCAGGATAGTCATTTGTGTATCCCATGCATGTTCAAATTCATCCATTGATGTGTTCATTTATAGTACATATATTGTGAAATTTTACAATTTTGTGAATCTCAGGAAAATGTCTATTCACAATAGTAAATCTTACTTTTTTCTAATTGTCGTTGTACTGAATTAGATCTTTGTGTAATAAGAATTGTAAACAACTAAATCTATTTTTACTATAAATACTTGAGCATAGTACAGAGACCAAAAAGTAAGCTTTGTGGTTTAGAATAAATTAACTTTGTAAGTACTTAGCTTTAAGCTTGAAAACTTTTGTATGCTATAAAGCTGAAGCCAAATAACCCTTTCTTGGCTTTTATTGCAATTCAGATTTACATGGATGGGAACCTCTGACATCATATCTGTTGTGTTTAATCTTAATACGATGCTGATGGGAATTTTTGTACAAGGTGTAGTTATGCAAACTTATATCAGATTCTATCAGTAAAGTCAAATGTATTTGCATGGTGGTGAGGATGTGATAATCAGTTCAGTGATTATATCATGTTTTGTTACTGCATTGTTATAATTACAGAGACAAATGCTTAGAAAACAGATAATGCACGGTAAACACACATTACTTTTTGATCATATCATCTTATTTCTCACTTTTATTTGAAAAGTATTTTACTAATCTACAAAAACTAATGAAAAAACCTGCTAATTATATTCTACTATTTGTCCTGAGTTTAGAAATACCCAATGTTTGGGTTTTTTGCAAGTTATAGGGCAATAAGTACAAGTAGTGTTTTGTTATTTTTTCCAAATCTGGTTATTCTGCCCACTGTGCTATTTTGGACATATTCGAAGCCGGCCAATGCAATTAACCCCATCAAACCATATATTTTTGAAAACTAGCCCCCCCCTGCAAGGTATTTTAAATGCTGGTATTTTAACCCATTGCATGCACTAATTCTACCACCACACTTTGTCAAACTTTGTGGTAATTTATTGTGTGGTTTTTTTTATTACAAAAAATTGTACTTCAGGTGTGAAATTACAGCTCATGGCATATTTCACTGTCACACAACATCGCAATATGTGTTCAACAACATCTGCCGAGTACAGCTATGCCCCCCATGCATGGGTTTGTCGGGTTGATTGGAAGGTAAAATGCCACATTTGGGAAGTGCACATTTTTTAAACTTGGAACTGTGACATATGGTCCTTCTGCCACAATGTCCTATTTGGGACATCTTTTGAAGCTGGTGGTTCAAGTTACCCTATCAAATCATATATTTTTGAAAACTAGACACCCCAATGTATTTCAAATAGCGGTCTTTTAATGCACTCATGTTATCACAGGCCTTTGTCAAAATTTGTGGTGATATTCTTTATGTGTTTTTTTCACACACATGTTGTACTTTAGGTGGAAATTTACAGATTCTGGTACATGCCAATGTCAAACAACACCCAATATGTGTTCAGTAACATCTCATGAGTACAGCGATACCACCAGTGCATGGGTTTGTCTGGTTGTTTGGTGCTAAAAGGCCACATTTTTTTCATTTAGATCAGTCTGTGCCTATGCCTTATTTGGGACATCTTTAAACCCAGCCACAATTTTCCCCATCAAAGCATTTTTTTTAAAAGTAGACACCATTTGGGTATTTGAAATGCTGGTATTTTAACTCTTTCCATGTCAGGATTTTGGGGGAAGATATAGCACTAATTTTAGTACTTGCTCATAAAAATAAACTTTTTAAAACATTTTTTTAGATTTTTTGACTTTTTATTTTTACATTTTGTTGGAACTGGATAGTTCCCCTGATGGTGACATCACTGCATAACTGTGTTTAAATGTTACTACATTTTTTAATATATATTTTTTACATATTTTAATTTTTTCCCATTTTTTTTATTATTTTTTAATATTTTACAAATCACATTGTGATTAGAAAGCTGGGCTCCATTAACATGCATGGTTGAATGCAGTACCTGGAGAGACCCTCTTGGAAACTTTTTTTTTAAAAGACGCCATTTGAGGCAAACTCTCTCATAGTGGTGTAAGGGACCGCTCTCCGGGGGGTTACAGTGCGTCCTGGGGTTGGTGTTCAGTGTTGCTGAATACCTCAGTATCGAGGCATTTCAGCAACACCATTGAAGCTTAGGAGGCGCCCGTTGATTACCTCCTAAACTTCTTTAAAACAGGCATCCGCCGAATGGCGGATGTTGATATCTGGGGAGTGGCCACACCTGGCCCTTGATGCCAATCCCTGTGTTTAAGCGAAGAAAGCGATCTCAGAGATTGTCTGTCATGTTTTCAGATGATTGTACATATATTAAGAATCAGTGAGCATATAAATGTTGAGCAAAAAGAGTTGATCAAAATAACATGTGAAGATGTAATTTATCATTGCATCCCTGTTATTATTTCCTTGTGTAAATACTTCCTATAGAAAACAGAAATGTTGAAGGTATTTTTATGTGACTGTTGCAATACAGCTTTTGAAATGTGATGTGTCAGATGTGTCAGCTTGTGTGAAATGTTAGCAAGCTAAAAGTAGGAACTTGAATGATTGAGGCTAAGCCTGGTTCAATTAACAAGAGTTTGTGGATTACCAGAAAGTACATTGTTGTTAAAAAATGTTACATTTATTAGCATGCACAGGACTAGTTCTATGCATAATTATTCACAACGCACATCCCTTGTTAAAAATCATCTGAGAACATGCCAAGTTAACTGAACTAAACCTAGAAGCGGGAAACATTAAAAGGTTATAAAAATGGTCTGATTCTAATCTAACTCTTGCTTTTAACAATTCAGCTCAGCTTCTTTGACAACACAATGGCAAATTCTTAGTCAAGGGCTCCACAGATTTGTCATTGCTATAATATTCAATAAAGTCCAATCATTTTGACAAAAGACTCCATGGAAGGTCAGCACTCTTCAAGTACACATAACAAATAGAACAGACAGTACTTACAATGGTACTTGCTGGTGTCTGAGGTGTCTGCTACTTCAAAAAGAGACATTCTTGCAGATGGTACTGAAGTTCCATAAAAATAAAAATAAAAATTGAAATATTGCAGTTGCACATATTACACATTTGGGATAATAGCAAAAATACTATGTTTTCAGTAGAGAAAACTCTACCTGAATGGCTTGTGTTAAGCTTTCATGGATTAACACTAACCCAATTTAACATGTACAACTGTCTTTACGCTTCCATAAATATTAACTAATGCAATCTATACAGCCGTTACTAACACTAAAAGTTGAATTGAAATTATTCTGACTTTGCTAGCAAGCAATCTTTTTTTCTTACTTTAAAAAGTCTCTGTACTTCATATAAGATGCACAGGCATTTATGTGGGAACAAAACATATCAGTTACAATCACTTTTTTCACTTTTCTACAATGTGTTGCATACCACTGTACAGGCAGTAATGACCACGATGATCACCTTTTAGCTGAATTATTAATTATAATACATATTGATACATAACTCCTATTTTTAATTTGCCCATATTATTATCTTTTATTTAGTTAAATGTTATAATTAAACAGGGCTAAACGTTTACTGCAACATAAAACAGTCAGGGGCTTATTCACAATATCACACATTATTACAAGTTAAGGATATTAGGGACAGAACGTTGATCCAGGGATTTATTCTGATTGCCATATTTGGAGTCGGGAAGGAATTTTCCCCCTGGTATGGAGAAATTGGCATTTGCTTCATAAAGGTTTTTTGCCTTCCTCTGGATCAACACAGTAGGGACACAATATGTATATATGTTGAACTTGATGGACTTTGGTCTTTTTTCAACCTTATGAACTATGTTCCTATGTATTCGCAGCTGAGTAACAATATTTCATCTTATGGCTACATTATGAAGTGCCAGCCCCAATGAGCATCTCCTTCCTGAAGGACAGAGCTGATCAACACAATGAATAGTTTTATCAGTGAGAAAGCTTTTAAGAAACCTCCTCACATTAGTGATGCATTATGAAGGAATAACTAAGCAGTTCTTGCAGCAGAATATCACAGACATTGTCCCTTTAAAATGTATTGTTAAACTGAGGAGTCAAAATGTTTATTCTTACCTGAAGTTAGCTGCAACCTAGCTTGGTGAATAAAACCCAATTATTATTTCATCATTGTTTTTAAAATCAAGAGAGATTGTTGTGGTATCAATATGTGCCTGGTATGGACATTTTCTTTTGATAAAGAGACTGTAAAGCTTTGTGGAAAGTAAGAAATGGAGGCTTTATGCTCTGTACTCACTTATAGGATATGCTTACTTGTCTTGAGGCATGTAAAAAACACATTTGTCATTTCTGTTGTAGCCATCAATATCTGTCTCTTTTAACTGTGATGGTAATTAAACAGATTTGAAAGATCAGTTAATACGCTTTAGTTTTTGGAACAACAGCTTCCATAAGGTTCAGTTCAGAGATATGAAGGGCAACTGACAATTAATAATGGGCTTTTGCCTAGACCAACTTTACTAGTAAACAGTAAAGTATAATAAAAAGCCATTAAGCCATTAAAAAGGATAGTAAATTAAAATGAAAGAAACATTTATAATTAAAATTTAGAAACAGTTAAAGTAATAGTTTATTGAAACTAGTCCTATAATTCCAAGAATTTTGAAATTATTCCATTTAGTTACAGTCTTGTAACCACAGGAAAAACCTGTTAATTTTTTATATTTTTATATATATAATTGGCCCAAATAAATATGTAAGCTACAGCTGCTACAACATCAATCTGTTTATCAATTGGTGAAGGGTAATGAATATTGTTATACATTTAAATTTCATTATAGTCCCATCATAATCTTAATATATGAAAAGGCACTACTGGAGCTTTCTAGATACTCAATAATTAAAATTCCTCAATATGGGCACACCTAGTTGAATAAGTTTTTCTAAATTATAAACATATAAGGGAGAAATGAAAAGTCAAAGAACTACCAAACTAGGGTTTTTTGCCTTCTTTTGGATCAACAGCAACAAATTAACAGATATAGGAAAGGCTGAACTTGATGGACACGTCTTTTTTCAGCCTATATAACTATGTAACTATGTAACTATACTACCTAAGTGTTGTAAAAAGCCTTTTTATCCCACTTAATGATTAATTATATAAATAATCAGAATAAGAGTGATTATTATATTATGTTTTAATTATGTCCTTTTCTGTTATATGTTCTGTTATGTTATGTCCAGGATTCATTCATTCATTCTATCACCACGTACAGAGATATTATATACCTGATACAGTACAGTATAATATAGTAGAATAGTAGATGAATTTTCATTCACAATTATAGTGCACTTTTGAGGAAGGTCTAAATGACCATATGATAACATTTTTAAATATTTGCATATTCAAGTCACCGAGAGACATATTCTTAAAGTAATCTACAATAATAAAAAAATATCTTTATTTTATCATCTAAACAACATCTGTTTTAGCATTCCATGTTGAACTCATACTTTCCTCTTTTTATTTGTTAAAAGCAAATAGCTGAAGAGTATTGATTGTGAAGGTTTTAAATGGAGCACTTTAACAAACACCCACTTAACAGCTCTAATATATTTCATTATATTCAGTAGGTTAAGCTTTCACTTGTCACATAGTACTTTATTTGGCATGAATTACAGCAACTTGTACACTATCACTGACACTTTAGTCTTTAGAAACAGTTAGTTTGATTTACATCTCCATTATCACTGATAACCTGCACATGCATTAAAATCAAGACTTTTACAACTGGATTTTATCTGGGAATCAGTTGGCTACTCTCATTATATTACAAGGCAACTTACACATGAACTGTAACGTTACAAAATGTATAGCTCATATATATATAGATATATATATATATATATCAGTGGTATATTACAAACTAGACGTCATTTGTCAATTTCATTAATTTGTGCGAATGTCTGAAAATGAGGAGGGACCCCCAACAAAACAACTGCAAATGAAGCAAAGTGCTCTGAATCAGTAGCGTATTAAGCGGGGGGGGGTGACGTCCCGGGTGCCGCTCATCAGGGGGGTGCCGGGACCCCTCCAGAGATGGACAGTAATGTCCGCCGCTAGAGGAGCAGGCTCGGTTGGGGAGATCAAGGATTTTCCTCAAACTGGCTTAAAATCAATCAAGGGAGCAGGAGGTCTGTTAACGTGCGCTGCGCGTGGCAACTGATGCTGTGCGTCGGGAGTTGCTGTCATATCCCGACGCACAACACTGAAGCCGAGCCCACCGCCTTCAGTGCTCACTGCGCTGGAAGGACAGGACACAGGAAGAGGAAGAGCCAAGAGGAAGAACGAAGAGGAGTGACAGTGACAGAGAAAAGGTAGGAAAACATTCAGTGAGAGTCGATTAGTAAGTGTGTGAGAGTGATGGGTGTTATGATGTAGTTTATGCTGAATGTTTGTGAATTAATGTTTGTGAATGAGTGTGTGATAGCATGGATGTGTAAGTGTATGTGTGGGGTAGCATGGCATAGGGAGGCTGTAATCACATTCCTATCATGCCCAGATTCCAGCATGTACTGGCTGCCTGGGCATGATAGGAGTGTGATTGCTGTTAGCAATTATATATATATATATATATATTAATTTTGTTATTTATTTTTTTTTGTCTAATTTTGGTGTGTTACTTTTAATAAAAGTGTTTTTTAGTTTTTAAAGGTGTGGGGCGTCATTTTCATTTTCGGTTACTGTCCAGAATTTTCATTTTGGTGCATCCCTAATATATACTAAGCCAAACACTGAAGTGGCAGGCCTACACTACATCAGTGTTTGGCTTAGTATATAGTGATAGGGGTTATGCTGCATTATTGTCAATGTCTGGCTCAATGTATAGTGATAGGGATTATGCTGTATCACCATCAATGTGTGCCTCAGTATGTAGTGATAGGTGTTATGCTGTACCCCGTCAATGTTTGCCTCCGTATATAGTGATAGGTGTTATGCTGTACCAGCGTCAGTGCGTGCCTCAGTATATAATGATAACAGTTATCTTTACCATTGTCAATGTCTGCCTCAGTATATAATGATAACAGTTATGCTCTACCCCTGTCAATGTTTGCCTAATGATAGAAGCTATGCATGTTTTAAAGTGTGTGTGAGTGTGTTTGGGGGGGGTGCCACATACAGGATCTGCCCCAAATACTCTAGGTACGCCCCTGCTCTGAATTTACATTCGCATTTTGTTGCTTTTGTTGCTCTCACACTTTCACTCACACTCTCACTCTCTGTCTCACACTCTGTCAAGCTCTCTCTCAGTGTCTCCTTACGTTCTTCAACAACCACTACCATGTCCCTGTCTCCTCTTCAGCAGCTCAGGTTCTTCTCTTGTCTCTTATTGTTTGTTTTTGTACTTCTTTTTCTCTGCAATCCATCTGCATTATTTTGGAATCTTGGGGTACTAACCTCACATTATGAAGTGCAATGCCAAGGGTCAGATCGAGTGGTGTAAAGCATTTTGCCGCTGGAGTAGTGGAAATGTGTTCTGTAGAGTGACAAATCACGCTTCTCTGTTTGGCAAGCCTGGGTTTATATATATATAGATATGTTTTCCTAGTCACTGCAGGGTTTTTGCCTTCCGGATCAACAGCAGGGTTGATTTTGATGAACTTGTTAAAATCGATGTTAAGATTACAGATCATTCTGTAGGTGGTAAACACAGAACATTAACTACAAAAAGTAACAGGTGCAATTTGACAGGGGTTGGTGTACATTAAGTTAACAATTCAGTTTAATTGCATCTGCTTGTACAAGAAATTAAGTAGCTTTAGAGAATAATACAGAATATCCAGAAAATATATTCTGATAAAATAAAGAGTCCTATTAAAGCACTTGTCAACTAAAATATACCTAGATTATTACTTTAACATCTTTTTCATGTGTTTCACATTTTCTTCAGTAACTTTGCTTATTTGCTCCAGTACATATGTCGAATGGTAACATTCTTCAATCTGATTTTGGTAGCTTTATAAATTATATATGTTCAGTGCAGATTTAAAATATATAAAGTATTCTTGGCTATCATCTTTCTAAGCCTGTGCAGTAACATCACCTTCTTGCCCCTTACACCTTCAAACAAAACCCCCAAATCTCTGCTAATGGAAATTTTTGTTCTGTAAAGGTAAAATGTGAGACTGCCTCCAGCAAGGACTCATTGTAGTGTTAATCTCACACTTTTTTTTCCCTTAAGTAAAATCAAGAGGTTTTCGTTAACAGGTAATGAGTAGCCTAGTCATGGACATTCTTACTCATAGTGCCTAGCAGAACAACTCTCTAACTCATTGACAAGGCCCCTGAGGGCCAAAAAAGAGTGTGAGAGAGTGTCAATGAGAATGTGAGCAAGTGTGAGTGAGTGTAAGAGTTTGAGAGAGCGTGAGTGAGGATGAGTGACAACCAATTTCATTTGCAAATGGAAAAATCACTCAGAATTTTGTACAAAAGGAAAGGGCAGGAAACAAAATTAATTGTCCGATAAACAAATTGAAACAATAGTGAAAAAAATGTTTTGGTCCGTTTGCACAAGTCTACTCAGTAACATATTCAGCTATTAATAAGTCACATAAAATCCCCCGCCCCGTGTTCCAGAAACCCAACTCAGTTTCTCATTTTCTCACAACTTGTTGAGGAGAGTGCTTAGCTATAGATATTGCCTTGTGTTCAACCTTTCAAGGACGGGAAGCAAAATCCTTTGTTATATACTGCTGACTGCAAGATGCGCCGAAATGAGCTATTGTGTTTTTGCAATGTTATCAAGGTGACAGAAGATTCTTGGCATAAGATGTCTTGCCGACACATGAACACACATGAACACTTACACAATAAAGACGATTTTACGATTTTACGTCTGAATGAATTATTCTGCAGTGATTTGCCAAGGACATGTTAAATAATGCTTGTGTTCTTACATGCTTTATATAAATATTTAGGACATTTTATAGCGCCTAAAATAAACGGAAAATATGCATCCCTCAAGATTGTAAGCTTGCGAGCAGGGCCATCTCCACCTAATGTATCGGTTTTTCTTAGTCTGTCAATTCTCGTCTTGTCATAACCCTTGAATATATGTATTGTATTAAGCGCTGTGTAAATTGTTATTTATCTATATAAATAAAAGATAATAATAATAATAAGTCTTTACAGTAGTATGCAGGAATTACAATCCTGAAAATAATGAGTGGAATGCTGTGGTTTCAGGTTTTACTTTTCTCCAGAGGAGAGGAATTAGTTTATATCAAATACTATGAGTTTACTATAAATAACATATTTATACATCTTTTATATTTTCACACAGATGTGCATAACTGGGGGGGTGCAGGTTGGAAAATAAAAGGAAATAAAAACAAAATATTTTTCTCAATCATAGCTTTTATTTAACCCCTTAATGGCAAAGCCCGTGCATGTACGGGCTCAAAATGCATTGTTTTCAATGGGTTTAGGGACCGCCCATTGTCCTTAAGGGGTTAAAAAAAATAGTTTACATAGTTTACATGAATTAACATTTACTGGTAAACCTTTTTTCCTATAGGGTCATCTTATATTTAGGCTTTTTCTTTTTTTCCTAAATTAATATTCAGATTTAGGGGGGTTGTCTTATAATCAGTGTCATTTTATAATCGAGCAAATATGGTAGTGCACTTTTATTGTTATTTTATTTGTCTTTTGATTTGCCCCATTATGTTTTTTCAACATGGGGGCAAAGATGGCACAAGTGGGCTGGTTAGGGGGACCCACAAGTTGTTTGGTGAAAAATATGGCACAGGCAGTCTGGGGACACTGAAGAGCTATATGGGGACAATGATCATACAGGCAAGCTGTTTGGGCCCACTGATAAGCTGTTTGAAGACAAAGATGGCACAGACAAACTGTTTGGGGCACTGACGAGGTGTTTGGGGGAAAGGTGGCACAGAGAAATGTTTGGGCACTGACAAGTTGTGTGCAGACAATGATAGCACAGGCAAGCTGCTTGGGCACACTGTCCAAGGCAGTTGGACAAACCATCCACTTCACCTCCGATATGGAGTGCACAGCATGCCTTTCTTTCACTGATGGCACACTGATGGCCTAAAAACCAGTCCAGACCCCCATGAAGTGGATGAAAACAAAGCAAAAATGCTCAGAATATTCATCCAAAATTCATGGGCTCTTTCACTTCCACTCTCTGAATTTTGGGAAGTTTACACCTGCGGGGATGTGGATGAAGAAAAAAGAGAGAAAAGATAGGAGAAAGGAGAACAAGAAGATGCAGAACAAGAAGATGTAAGACACGGAAGTGGAGTTGCGAGACACAGGAGTTGGCAGAGAAGGTTGGGAGAAAAGGAAGGTTCAGAGAGAGAGAGAGTGGACGAAAATGAGAGTGTGAGAGAGTGAACGAATGAATGAACAGGAAAATACATTTGGGCCAAACACGAACCTAAAAAAAATGAATCTTGTTGGTCCCTTTGCACATGTCTAACCACTGTAGCTGATGCAGGCACACGGGGTGACAAAAGGGGTGGAACTGGGAGAGAAGGGCATGCTACTCTATACTGAGGTTAATGATGAGAAACACACATCATCTCACATTTTGGCAGCTCTTAAGAAGATGCTGGTACCAGTGGACTGGGCAGTAGGAATTGAAGTGATGGTGACTGACACGGAAGTAAACATAGTAAAAGTAGCTAGAGATGTTGACTTTGTGGGTTTGCATTGCAAGCAGGCCCGGACTGGCCATTGGGCACACCGGGCATTTGCCTGGTGGGCCGGGCCGCGGCAGGGCTGGATTGACTTAGGGACTAATGGAGCTGCAGCTCCAGGCCCCTACCTTAAAATAGGCCCAGTCAGGACCGGACTGACTGGGCCTATGCGGCCCTGTGCGGCCGCAGACCCCTAAGGCCGGCCCTGGTGGGGGCTTCCGGGCCCCTTAGAGTGGCGGACCCGGTCGCAGTTGCGGCGGACTTAAGGGGCCCTGCGTTAATGCGGCCGTAGAGGCTGCATAGGCCCAGTCAGTCCGGTCCTGACTGGGCCTATTTTAAGGTAGGGGCCTGGAGCTGCAGCTCCATCAGCCCCTAAGTCAATCCGGCCCTGCCGCGGGCCCGGTCGCAGTTGCTGCTTGCTCAGGCAACAAGGTAAGTAGGGTGAGGGAGGGGGGTGCAGTGAGAAGGGGCAGAGGGGGGTTAGATAGTGAGAAAGGGGGAGAGGGGATAGATAGTGAGGGGGGTTAATTTTGAGAAGTGGGGAAGGGGGTACATAGTGAAAAGGGGGAACATAGTGAGAAGGGGCAGATAAGATGGGGAGAGGGGGTAGTGTGAATGCGTATGAGAATGAATGAATAAATGTGTGGATGAATTGTGTGAATGCGTATGACAATTAATGAATTCATGTGTGGATGAATTGCTTGAATGATTTGTGAGACTGCATTAATGAATGTGTTAATGATTTGTGTGAATGAGTGAGTAAATACAAAGATGGTACATGAAGGGTGGGCTTTAACAATAAATAAATAAATAAATAAAAATGGGCTGCTCAGGCTTAAATGCCCGGGCCTATTTTTTGTCCCAGATTGCAAGTGACATATATACTATATCTGGTGGTAAGGGCAGCTATTCCAGCTGGCAGTGTAGGCTGTTGAAAAGTGCCACAATATTCCTGGGCAGTTTTCCTGCAGCCTCGAGGAGCAGAGGTAGGAAAAGGAGAAGGCAGGTCTACTTCACCACTATCTATGTCAAAATGTAGTCAACCACTGGAACTCCACCCTGAACATGATGGAATGGATCTAAGAGCAACAGCAGCTTCACCCCATGTCCTCTGAGCAGAATGTTGGGTGTCCACCCAATTGGGCAGAGCAGAATGAGCATTTATGGCACAGCTCAGTAAGACTATTAAAGAGTCTCACTTATTTGTCCCTGGAGAAGCTAAGATTGGCCCTAGTGAGATTTATACACAGTAAACTTCAATTCAATTGAAACTGCTCATCTGCTGAAAACTCACCTAATTATTCCTACTAAACACCAGTGTTACTTTCTCCACTATATTACAATTAGTATGCCTTGCAACATTATTCAGCAGCCCCTCCCTCTTTTCCTGTACACAACATTATGCAAGAGCCAATCTCATCCCCACACATAGGGATGGGCTGGTATGCAGGGCAATTGCCCCCCGGGCCAGTCTTCAAAATTCTTCAAAAAGGCGGGAGCGTATTGGGGTCACATAACATGATGTTACATGATCCTGCTTTAAAAGCGTGACTGCTTGTCCAGCAAGGTAAGTGTGATTTGTGAGAGAGTGAGGTATGAGAGACAGAATGCGGTATCATAGAGTGAGTATATTCTAGCGTGTATGTAAGAGAGGGAGTGTGCATGTGGTACAGTGAGTGTGTATTATAGTTAGTGTGTGTGTAAGTAAGTTACTGGGTGGTAAGGGGGCAATAAGCTGTACCTGCACAGCCTCCGTTGTCCACACTGACCTATCCATCAGAGCTTTGGAGTTTTGGAAATTAAGGTAGAGCATACAGCAAAGATCCAATCACAGCGCAATTCAATCTAACAGGAGCAACAATTCCCACGAGGACATGAATCTTACATGTATAGAAATGAGTCGCATAATTATACCATCCACAATGCTAGTGTAATTGACACTGAAAACCTGCAATTTAGGAATCATTTCTATGGTTCTATGAGTTATGTGCAAAAGCGTTGTGAGCATATAACAGAAGGTATACCTTTATTGTGGCATAAGGTTATCTATAAATAGAACATTAATGTCACCACTTGGACAAATACTTACCCATGCTGCACATTCTATGGAGCAATTATTAGTCTTTTTGCATGGTTGCAATCTGATTTTTTTACATAACCTCCCAAATGTTGCTAATTACTATAACTTGTCTAATGTATACTGAAAATATGTTTTATGTGTAATTACATCACCCATAATAGCGCACATATAACATGACAACATGTTTGAAGTAAAGTGCTGCCCAACAGTACGTGGGATGTAGAAACTAACAGGAGAGAAACGGTATGTCAGTTATATATCCCACATATTGCAGTGCAGCACTTTCCATCACCTGTGAAAAAATGACTTTGGAAATATGTCCAGTGTTGTTATACTAGCTGTGTGATGGACATGATCCAGTCTAATATTTGGTTTGATGGCCTTTCCAGCTTTGGCTGTTGTCTTCCTGTACAGTTATAGAGTTTTACCTATATTACATATTTGTACATGATACATTCCTTGCTTGCTTTTTCATTTTCTCACAGCTTCAATTGAACCTCTGGCAGGTGGTATATCGTAGTCTATCAGTCAATAACCACTTCAAAGTTTGCATTCATCTTACCAAGTCAGCTTAGGAGCATCTTAGAACACACATTTTAAAAGACATTTCATATTCTTTGAAGAGTTATATTTTAATAAATTTAGCATTGAGACTTTTACTGTTCTCGTTGTTATTAAGACATTAAATTATCATGCCTGACTTTTTTCACCTCACAGAAGTTCATATCATGGACAATCTCTTTCTGCCTTACTTTTCGATTACAGTAAGAAAGGGGTAGTGAGAGAGAAAAAGGGAGAGAGTTGTTATTGAAGTGATTAGGGTATCATAGAGGTTATGAATGATCATTAACAATTCCTGATGTACCGTGTCAGCTGTGATAACATCAGCTATTGGTACCCTAATTGCTCAAAATGATGATATTCCTTGAAGTCATAATGGATGGAATGTAGGATTACATAAAACATAAACAATTTTACCTAAATGCCAAATGTTTTAGCGATTTAGCATTTGAACTGAAATTTAAACAATAGAAAAATACATTTGTATTTATTCAATGATCACCAGGGAAATGCTGTAACATGAATCATTAAAAACATAATAGTAAACATATAAAATGCTTAATTTTTACTGTCATCGTAACAAATCTTTAAAAAAAATCCAGATATTGCATAAATCGGAAAAAAAATGACCTTCTGAATTTGCAAAACACCACAAAGTTTCCTCTCTGGTCATATGTCTGCGAGTCATATGTATTTTGATATAACGGAGCAGTGATGGCCTGGAAAATGTCTTCAACCAGATTATAAAACACATTTTGGGATGACAGCCTGGACAGGAACTTGCAATGATAATTCAATGTGAACAGGAAAGCTCTGTTACTTCTTTGGATAGTTGTGTATTTTTCTTATTAGATTTTTCTTGTACCATTTAATAATGTAAATCATTTAACTTGTCACATAAGATAATCACCGATTATATCTAGGTTCAATTCCTAGGCAGTGATTTCTAACATAAAACTATATAAATTGTTCATTCTCATGTACTTTTCTACCAGGCTTTTTGTTTTAGCAACCCACACATTCTCTACAGTACTTTTCAAATTCTTTGTTATAGTTAAGTTTGGTTATTTCATACTACTAAAACGTGTGGACATTGAACCTAGGATTAGTGACCAGGGTAAGGACAGGGTAAATAGTTCATAAACACATAAATGACCCTAAGCTTACAAGACATTTTTGTACAGCTTAGTGTATTCTTAGCATTGTACACTTTTTACATATCTTGCAGAAATTAAAAGTGTCAATGCATGTGTACTTAAACAATATAGCACAAGTAGGGAAATAAAAAACAGCCCTGTAAATAACTGAATACCAGTCCCATACTGTACCGCTATTATTGTGCATACAGCACAGGTGTGGGGTTCCTGCCCAGTTTTATTTGTTTAATTTATGAATAATATATGACAAACAAATTAGTCATAAATAAGATGCATATGAAAACACAATTCTTAATATCACTGTGGCCCATGACATCATGCAATGGGTTGGGACCATCTGGGAGATCACTGGCATAAATAAATAATGCTAAATAATATTTCAAGTATGAAATTTACTTAAATAAATTACTTTAAAAAGTTGCTTGAAACACAGAAATCAATTACACAGTAGATAATAAACAAATAAACATGTAGCTCTAATACTTTGACCATATACACACATATACACTGCCCATATACATTGACATATACACATCCCTGCCAACACAGACACACTGCCTTTACAAGTGCCTGCCCATACACACACATATACACTTCCCTTACACACACCTGCCCATATACACATATACACTGCCCTTACACATGCCTGCCCATATACACTGACCTTACACACGCCTGTTCACACACACACACATATACACTGCCCTTACGGCACCCCTTTCTTCCCATAATCCACCCCATTTTTTACCATTATCTACTCTCTTTTTTCCCCATTATCTACCTCCCTTTTCTCTTTCTCCTTTACTCACTAAAGGGAGAGTTGTGTACAGCTAAAACAGCATATCACTCATCCCAAAAAAAAGGTTCACTGAGTTGCCTTTCACCAACAATACAAAAATAATTAATTGCCTACTAGAAGATCCTGTTTGTGGTGAACCAAATATTTTAAATATTATTTTAAAAATATATATTTACTATTTTTTGTACTGCACACAAAACATATCTCAAATGTCCCAGATTATGAGATGCTTGGAAATTGAAAATGGATTACAGCTATAAAAGAATGTTTCATTGACTTTATTGAAACAAAAGAAAAAAATGGATTAGCTGAAGAAATAATAAAAAAGAGCAACCTGATCTTTAGGAAGCGAGAGGTCAAGATATGATAATGGCGTGAGTCAAGGCTATACAAAGATATAAGTGCTGTGATTTTGCACAAAACAAGTGTACTCGGAGTTCATGCAGCTACCGTCAATTGCGCCATGGTGTCATTTTTTGGGTGTTGTGAATTAAACCATTTTTTGATGAGATATTTAATTAGTTTTTTTTTCAGAAGTGGCCAAGGCTTTAAAACATGTTGCTGGAACAGAATGCCCAAAAACCGTGACAACAGCTAATCTTTAAAAAAGTGGATCCTGATTTTTATATGCATGGTATGCATTTTGCACAATATATTGATAGAGTTAATAGATGACTACAAACTAAACACACCACTGTGTTTCCAAAATAATTAGGGGATTAAAAAAAATATTATAGGAGATGCAGGAAAGTGATAGCAGTATGGTCAGTCTTTTTATGAACAGCAAAAAAAAGCTGAAGAAATTGTAATTGAAGAAGAATTTATGGAATCCATAAAAAGTAAAAAGATAGCAATCATATGAATGTAAAACCAAACCAACCTTAACACCTGAGATGTTTCCAAATATAAATAAAGATGGTTTTCTATACCATAAGTATAAACAGTTAAACTGATTATACAAAGCCTTAAATGAAATTTATTTTGATTTTGTCAAAATGGATACCGTGAGTCTATAGAAAGCTTCAGTAGACTTGAGTCTAAAATATAACCATGGTTTGAATATGACTGAAATTAAAATTTGAGATCTACAGTTTTAAACATCAGGCATTAGATCTGTACTATTATTTTATTTGTGATTTATTTGCATTATGGTTACATATGTTTGTGTACTTATGGATACCCAAAGTAATAGATTATTTGTATAACTTTGTTGTATTGTTTTATTGGTTCATATAGTCTCATAGACATTGAGGGCACATGTATATTATGTTGACAAACATAGTGGTATACAACTAAAAGAGATAATCTTCTAAACACTCATTGCTCACTTAGAATTGTAATTTATATATTTTTATTTACCCAAAGTTATTTAATTATATTTTTTTCTATTTTTCTCTAAGTATTCAATTATGGTTACATCTCTGAATGATGAAGTATCATGAAAAACATCTTCAATTTAAAGATTGTATACAATCTAAATAAATTTTTGTGTAAATGCATGTTTATGTTTTTTTATAACTTATTTACCTAAGTTTATTTTGTATGCAAGTTGTGATGAATGTTATTTTTGTTTGTCGCATGTAAATTACTCATGCTCATAACTTTATTTATCTAGATTATTAAAAATCTAGTGGGGGGGGCCCGATTTTTCTGTTCTTGCCTTGGCACTGTTTGGAAGGTCAGAAAGGAGGCCCTCTATTATGTATAGTCAAATCAGTGAGATTTCTTCACAGTCTCCACACTACCGAACTATGCATTTTACAGGGCCATTTCAGCTCTTCTTGCTGGAGAAACGTGGAGTTAAGGAGTTGAAAGCAGTTTTCCATTTTTTTCATACTCTATGTACCCAGTAGCCATGTAGCTTTGGCAAGAGAATGTATATATACCATACTTGCCAACTATTGTTCCAGGTGTCCTTGGACATAAAGGAGTGGGGCTTAAAGTAGGTGCTGTTATGCTGTGTTGCAAAACTCCACTTACTGTAGAATCCACTTTCTTCCCGGGGTGTCTGGAGCTTATTTAGCAGCGTTTAGGCCGTGTTTTGCACAGCTTAAATGCAATGCTGTCTGTGCAAAGTGTAATGCATCGTGAATAGGGAGTATTTGAATGTCAGGACTGAATTTGAAGGGATAGGATTGAAAAAGTAGACTGGATTGTCCTGGAAATGTGGGGCTGTTGGCAGGTATATTGATCTTAATTAATGCATCTCCCCTGGGTTCTTAATACAACTGGCTCCTAAATCCATCTCTCCATAGTCTGTATGGACTTGTATGTGAGTTCCATAATGTTTACAGATACTAGTTGACTGTGTGTTTTAGTGGAAAATATATTTACTGTTGCTGTTTTATTGCTTTGAACAATTTGCTTTGAGCTGTGAGCATGAAAAAATAACTCACTCCCTGTGGCATGAAAAAGGTGTTCCATAAGCACTGGCGGCCCCTAACATTGCAGAATAATACATTATAGTGCCGCTTTTGTTAGATCTTAAACACTGTTCAAAACACCTCAGCATCCCTAGTAGGCTAAAACAATGAACTATAGCCGGTCAATATAATGGAAAAACAGCTTTAACTATTGTTCAAGTTCCAGTGGAGCCAGCATGTAAATCACATTTCTGTTTTAATAAGTGATTCAATCTTTTAAGTTAAAAAAATTCCTGAACTTTATGAATTACTGTAGAAGTTCATGGGAAACATTTCCTGGCAATTTGAGTTTGATATAATACATTCTTAATCTCTTTGTATATATATATATATATATAAATATATATATATATATATATATATATATATATATGTATATATATATAATTAGAACGTGTTCTTAATATGCCTATGAATAACTAGGCATCATTGTTTCATTTATTTTAATATTAGCTTGAGAAAAGATAACGATAGCTATACCTACTTTTTTTATTTACTACATGTGGCTGATTAGACTTGGTTCCAAGCCCAGAATAATTATGAAGTCTTGGCAGTGATGATGATCTTGGCCCAGAATACGACTCATTAGAGTTCCTGTGGATGAATCTGTCTTCCGTCTGGTTATGACAAATGCCACTTTTGTTATGCTTCCTAATAAATTGGAGATCATATAAAGACTGTGATGTATTGATTGAGTACATCATTGACATATCAGAAACTAGTGAAGTGTGAAAAAAAAATCTGGATTATACTTATAGCAACAAGGATAAATGGGCATTAATTATGATCATTTCAATTTGATCAATTCATGTTTTTATTACTTGATTCATCTGTCTATGCGTGTAAGAAAATTCCCTTTTTCTACTAAATCTGTTTTTGTCTATGTTCTATTAAAACTATTTTAATATAGATGCAGATAGATTTTCAAAAATGTGTGGAAATGTTATGGTTAAAAAATAAATATTTAATTCAATGTGATTATTTGCAGGCACACTATCAAGCAGAGAGAAATCTGATGATGCATGTCAATGGAATAATGTACAAAAATTTAAGAATATTTATTAGACTATAGCATTTTATCACTGTTTGGAAAAATAGGCCAGCATTTTGTTATGACTCAATCATGGTGCATAGATGACTGATTGTTGGTTATTTCAACAGAATGAAAAATGTATTAAAGTAGGGATAGATTATATGCTCAGCCCCATTGCTCATGGTTGCCTGCAAGGGCAAATGGTCACCCACAGTTAACACACAAAGACGAAACCATTTCAGCACTTAGATGCATACATTTGAGCACTTAATAGCACATCAGTTCTCTTTTTATAAGCAGGCACTTCCTTCAAACTAATAAAATAATATTATTGTTATTAATTATTATTATTATTACATGTTTTTTCAAGAGCTAAAAATCAGCTCCTAGTGCTTAGAAGTTTAAATTAACACCAGTAGGTGAAGTATATGTAGTATCTAGGCTTAAATGAACCACATGTGTAAGCACTAATATCAATAAAAGACAACACATATGAATGCATGCTAAATGGTGCAAAACTAAACTAAACCATTGACACTATAGAGGACTGTGCCAAATTAACACAGCTTCCATACTTTACTTCTGCTGCTGGCCAATGGCGCTACACACTCACCCAATCTGCCACTCCAGTAGGAGATCAGGTCCACCATGGATATAAAGTTTACACACCCCTGTTAAAATGCACACGTATGCAACCAGGTTGTTGTGAGTTTTGTTTTATTTTTTTTCTCTCCCTCAAAGATTTCAGCTTGTTTTGTAATTGAACTGTTCACATTATAGGTCACATTAAAGGTGGAAACAGTTCTGACATGATTTTCCAGTTTGATTGTAAGTAGGGAGAGAAGACATTAAAGTGGATGGGAGTGGGCGGAACTTTGGCAGAGAGTGGTCAAAATATAACTAGTGCAAAGTAATATAAAACATAAATATCATGAAAACAAACATTACTGTCTATCCAATCATGCCTCATTAAAGTAAGAAAGGCATGCAGATTTAGTAAATCTTGCCAATGATTGACAATCTTAAGATAGATTCTCCAAATTTTGACAAATGAGTGAAGCTAATTAACTTAAGGTGCAACTGAACTGCTCTGAACAACAAATTATCTATTTCAGACTAGAATTAATTTTATTGCCACCAAATATAGAGCATTGTACCAACTCTTCTGGGGAACATTTTCTGAAGCTTAGAATGACACAAAAAATAGCTTTTTGGGTGTTGTACAACTACTCCCACTACCAACATATGCACTTTCATGTAGGTGACAACGTACTGCTCTACACAAAAGACTCAAACTTAATCTGTCACGCCAAATCCTACATGTTACAGTTCTACACTAACAAAGCCTATGTAGTGTGTTTATAAAATACAGCACAAAAATTGCATTGTATGTGTGGAACATGAGAGTAGTATTCTAACACTCTTTTCTCAGGATCTGCATGATTATTCATCCTTTTTCTCTGCTGTATTTTTATGTACACTGCATTACATTTAATTATATAGTTGATTCCATAGCGCTGTTACAACAGAATCAGTAAAATAGTTTAAAATTGCACGCAAAAACAAATTGGTAGAGAAGAAGACAAGGGCACTGTTCTTGCTAGCTTATATGACTGATTGTTGTTCATTGGTTCAGGGAGCCTTTGTGATGATGAGATCACAAAGATGAGATGTGAGATGAGGAGACGATGCAAGAGAACTGCAGAACAGGAAATTGATTAGATAATATTGGTCATGCCACCTGCTGCCACCAATCTTAGCTTTCACTTGGAGAACTTTAAAGCTAAATACCTCTTTAAAACAATTATAAAATCTTACACAGCCAAAACCACAAGTCATAGGTAATTTTACTTAAATAATTATCCTTCAATATCTTAGGTACTTTACCTTAATGGTTGTCCAAAACCAATAGTTTGACAGTGAAGCATGTCTATTAATTACAAAGGTCAAAATGAAAAAATTACATATTATCACCATCTTCAATGAGTAGAATTTTAATTTTGGATTTGATTTCTCATATTGTCTTCCGTCTGGATAAATGAGATACCGTTCGAAATCAAACCATCTTTTTGTGTTATAATAATGCTGATAGACAGCAATTTGTATTCTGCTGTGGAGCAAAGGATACCAAAGAATGCATTATGCTTCCCTGATGAAGTCATGCTTGTTAAATTAATGAATACCCAAGAAAGGCAGATTACTTCTGAGATATGGCATTTAATAATACTATGCAAATGTTTATGCTTTCTACCATGCAAATTATTTAATATTTTGAAAACCTGCTTCAAGTGCTAAATATATAGAGGGTTCCATATAAGCAAGGGATTATGTGTAGAATGTTCGAGTGATTGTTCCCTGGAGGGCTCCCTCTTTCTGGGAGTAGGGAGAGAGGACATTAAAGTGGGTGGGAGTGGGCAGAACTTTGGCAGAGAGTGGGCACAGCAAAACACTACTCCCCACCACTACCCAGATATCAAACACTACACTCAAAGTCCAGTAATCGCATCTGATTCTTAGAGCCTCTTTTTCAATTGAATAAATGTTGGAAACTGACACTAATGTATTTTCACATTTAAACTGTAGAAAGGCATATATTGGACACACAATGCTATTATTATATATAAGCACCATTGATGTCACCATATATTAAAATACAGTTTTTTTTGTCAATTAGGCAAGATTAAGATCAAAAAATAAAGCTCCACCAACACACTGGAGACAATGACTGAATAGACAGCATTGCTCTCTGGCAGTCATCAAAATAAATCACTTCATCGCTTCATCACAAAGTGTATCTGGTGACTACATCAGTGCTTGTGCAAATCTTCACACTGTAAGATGCTTGTTATATAAAGAAAAAAACATTACACTTTAAACATTCATTAATACGCATAACATTTTTATACAAAAATAGAACAATTACCAATTTGTCAAGATTCCCTTTCTTTTCCCGCTTTCCATGTCTGTGTTTCGTGAAAGGCAATTATGGTGGGTCTTAGATAGTTCACTTGATGCACATATAAACTCAAATCCTGCCTATAGGGATTGAACCAATAAACTATTTTAACTAATATGAAGGTTGCCTTACCCCATGGGGACCAACAAACAAAATTACACCTAGCTTCTAGTTTGACATGATAAATCACTATATCGCTTTAATAGATGCTGGACCCCCATTTCAGGAAGATGATTGGGACTGTAATTTTATATTAATTTGCAGGGTTAAACTGTAACATTTTGTATTTTTACCCTCTTGTTTCCATTTCTATGTGTATTAACAATTACTCACTGTCTAGTCTTTGTTTAAGTGTTAACTTCCCTAATCCATTTACCTCTGTTGTGTATTCACCATTGAGATTAGTCAGTTTCTAATGTCTGCGCAATTCCTTGTAATGTTACGTGTTAATCGTTTCCTGTTTCCTGTCTATGTCAATTTCCTCTCCCCTGGCAAAGTGGCTATATAAACCATGCCTAGTCCCACTAATGTGTGTTCTTCTGCATCCTGACTGGTGTGTCATCTTGTGACAGGTGGTATGGTTTTTTTGTGGATCCTTTAAACCCCGAGGAGCACATTTACTCCGACAACTGGAGCGGCTACCTATCTTTCAGTCGGCTTTTACTAAAGACCTAGACCCCCTGGTACCCGTTACAACCTCTTTTTACAGAAAGTAAATATAGAAGTTATTTTGTTAACTGAGAATCCATACACTGTCATGTCTGGTATAAGTGTCAGGATAAGGATCCACAATACAGAGCTGCTATCACCTGATAAGTAAAACATGGCAAAGGAACAGCAAGAACATAAAGCAGAAGGACAAGGAAGAATCTTAGTCAATGAAGGCTGCGGCCAGGTATACAGAAGCAGCAATCAAGACATCAGTACACAAGGATAAGACAGGAACAAAGGTCAAGCCCAATCAGAGGTCTGGTACACAGTTCAGGATCCAATGGGAACAGTACAACAGGATACGATAACTCGTGGTCACGGCAAGGCAAGGAACTGGGAACTGGTTCAGGACTTAGGACAAGGCAATTACAAGGAGTAGTACCCAGAGACTAAAGATAGCTCTTACATGGGCAAGGGCTACAAATACAGTAGAGTGAGTGTATATGTAGGTACAAGGGTATTTGCACACAGAAACTAAACGTGAGTGTGTGTTCCCGTTTAAAAATATAGGGCAATAAAAATAATTTTTCCTGAGTAGCCCTCAGAACTACACGCCGGTAGCGGTCACCTGTGAGCTCCACAGGAGAAAATTATTTCCTGCTGTGTACCAGCAGCATGGCGGGACAAAGTAAGACAGGGATAGACTGTTCTGTGTTTTTCTATTTTCTGATTTTGGCATTCATTTCTTTTTTGCATTATGGCTCCCAATGGACATTCACTAACAGTGCATCTCACAGCTATGTGTATGACTATAAAGTAGACTTATGCATTCGTATTCGGGAGAACATAAAAACGATCAGGAATTTTGTGTTTTCATTGTTCACGCCGTACTCCCAAAAAAAAACGAAAATGGCGGCGAATAAACGTACGTGAATCTTCGTTTCTTCGTGTTTGTCTTTGTTCTCGTGTCGTACCCACCAATTCTTGAAAAAGGAGATTGAGTGAGTTGATAACACCTATTCAATTTAAAAGTAGATTGTCACGTACTGGGTCCAGATGACTGTAATGACCCAGAGTGCCCAAAGATGGAGTTCAGGAGTTCAGGATGCAGAAGCGGAGCCACAGGACCTGGTGCAGGGGGCGACTGCACTCACCCGGGTGATTGAGCACCTAGGGTTGTGCAGCCACATAGCAGCGCCCTGACATAGCAACGGATGTTGTCCAGAACAAAACAAAGCAATATCCTGCAGGCACCCTGGAGCAGGCATGAGACATAGCACTAGAATCATGTGAAGGATGCTGCAGGCTGGGAGTATGGAAGCTAAGCAGAGTAACAGCTGAAACAGAGCGAGCAAGGGGAACAGAGCGAGCAAGGGACAGGGAGACCGAGCAAGAAACATAACCAGACAATACATACATGGTACAGGACACCCCAAAGGACAGGGAACAAGGCAAGGAACAGAGGGGATGAAGTAAGGAGCCGAGATCCTCAGACGCTTCTCCTTTAAGCAAGGATAGGAAATCTTAACAGGGACATGGGGAGAGGAGAGAGGAACCGAGATCCTCAGATGATTCAGGGAATAGAGGGAAAAGGCACATAAGAGACAGACAAACATGAATACAGGAACTAGCCTAGGAGTATGTGATAACAATTGGAGATTCCGTCACATCATATGGCCATAGCATGCTTAGCCCACCACTACGCCAAAGTACTCCAATATTCGGTGGGTCCTAACACTAAATCCTGCCTACTGAATAACTAAAGCTGAAACTGAATATTGAATCTATACACAGAACAGACTGAAGATTGAGACAAACATAATATACGGTGGGGCACACCTTATAAAGGAAACAGAGCTAAAGGAAAGAGCAGGACTAGAATCAAAGAATAGAAGCACAGAACAGAGCACAAGGAAATCCAGGAACGAATTGTAACGAAAAAGGGAAAACCAGAGATATGCAGCTCTGCAGCCTAGATGGGGCATGACATAGATAATAAATTAATAATATATATTTAACCAAACCGGTGCACTACTACTATCCTTAACCTTACATTAACCCTATAATTCTAAGTCTAAGCTTATTTTTTTAGTTTTTGACCCAATTTGTCCCTAATTTCCCAGGACAGTCCTGTTTTTTCTCTAGTCCTGTCCCGTCAAATTCGGGTAAAGTAAGTATGCAAATTTAGGTAGAATAAAAATATATAATGAATTAAATAACTTTAATAAGATAAGAAATTAACCCCTTATTTTAATAACACATATTGCATTAAAAATTAGATACATTAATAATAGATATTTAACCAAAGTGGTGTACTACTACTATCTTTAACCTTATATTAACCAACTTTCTTCCATCCCCATACCTGCCAACAGTCCTGGATTTCTTGGGGCAGTCCTGTTTTTTTCCAAGTCCTATCCCCTCAAATTCACGTTGTAGGTAAGTACGCAATTGTAGGTAAGTTCGAAATGTTAGGCAAGTATGTAAAATTGGTCTCAGATTCCATATTTAGCTTCTTTTACATGTAAATTTATTGATTTCAGGGGGCGTGGCTAACCACCGATGTGAGCAGACGCTGGTGTGTGCGGCTCTCCTGCCTTGGGTATATATTTTAATACACGATATCGGTGTTTACGATGGGGAAGAACCTGTGGAAGCAACCCTCGACCCCGCGACAGCATGGGGGTGAGGGCGACCGGCGGACCCTCCGTAAAGGACTTCCTCCTGCCGATTCCACATGGCGGCGCCTTCGAGTCACGAGAGTGAGCACGAGGATGGAAAATCCTCGAGGACACGGAGGAGTAGAGAAATAGAATTCTACATATTCCTACTAAAGCTGATCTGAAGGCTTTGATACAGCAGATCAAGCTCGATTTCGCAACACTCTCCGATCAACTTCAAACCACAAAGAAGAACTATAAGGGTGCGGCCTATAATCGGGAGCGGCCTATATTCAAGCCAATACAATATATATATATATATATATATATATATATATATATATATATATATATATATATACACACACCGTATTTCCCCATGTATAAGATGCACCTTTTTTTCAAAAAATGCGGGGTCTAAAAACTGGGTGCGTCTTATACAGTGGTTGTAGATTGCAGTTTCTACGGTACTTCCCAGTAACTCCCTGCAGTCACACTGCTGATTGGCCCAGCCCCTTTCTGACTCACTGTCAATTGGCCCGCCCCTTTCCTTATAGCATGCACACTGCTCAGACAGCAACTCATCTAACAGTAAGTATAAAAATAATATTTGGGCTGCTGAAAGTTAGGGGAAGTGGGGGTTAATTTAGGGCCAGTTATGGTTAATGGGGCGTTTAGGCTTAATTTAGGGGCAGTTATGGCTAATGGGGTCTTTAGGGTTAATTTAGGGGCAGTTATGGTTGATGGGGCCTTTAGGGTTAACTTAGGGGCAGTTATGATTGATGGGGTCTTTAGGGTTAATTTAGGGGCAGTTATGATTGATGGGGTCTTTAGAGTCAATTTAGGGGAAGTTAATGGATGAGAGTGATGAGGAGGAGTATGGATTTTATGATACATTTTTTTTCAGATTTCGGGCCCCAAAATTACGTTGCATCTAATACATGGGGAAATACGGTATGTCTTCTAAGCGATAAGAATAAAATACAATTCCTGTGACGCTTAGGAGCCATGGTTCAGACGGTTTGTCCTGGCATGAGAATCCAAATATTTCAGTACATGAATTTCAATACAGCTATTTTAGTTTGGCTGTGTAATTGCTCTCTGATGGTCTCATAGGGCAAGCAGAGTACTGGTAAATGCTTATTGGTATTTCAAATGCAGTTCAGTTAAGCACATTAAGAAAGAGGTTAGTATGATCACTGCATCATTAAACAAATTCCCTTCAGCTTGAAAACTTCTGTATTATAATTTTCCCACAACACAAATGCAGTATTTGTGAATCCATATATCACTAACTCATATGAGCAGCAAACAAGGCATGCATTAGATGTATCTGACCAAGCATCAGAGATGGCACATCATAAAGGTAATCTAATATCTGGGTTGTATTCCCACACATTTAAACATTATGACACACTTTCCTAGAGGCAGATTTTACTGATTACAAATTGAGATGTTTTTTTAATGACGGTAAGGTTTCAGTTAACCAACAAAGTTATTATTTTATCTGTAAGGAAGTGTAGGTTGTGCAGCCAAAACAACATGGCACACTGATGAGACATTAAACAGTTTTTAAACAACCATTTTAAGTGGACATACCCAGACTAAAATAAAGTTAAAGTTAAATAAAATGTGCTGGACGTGTGTGAGGACTTTAACAAAGGTAGGATTTTAGATTGCTAGACTCTGGCCTACCCAGCTATAAATCTACTCCACCTTGATGGCCTTACTAGATATTAATTTTTATTAAAATCCAAATATTTGCTCTTCTTCATCTTCTATCTTTTATATTCTCTCTTCCATTTTTAACCGTCTATCTCCAATCTTCTATCTTTGTCCCTTTCTCCGAAGACATAACCTGGTGGAAACTTAAACCAAAATGGCGGTGCCGTCATTTTGCCCAAACGTGAACTCAGGACAATATGGGAGTGCATCCAGTGACGCGTCCAGGATGTCACCTGATGCGCAATATGCAAGTATGCAATAATAAATATGAAGTGAGAACATCTGTATGTTTAACATAAGTTACTGAAAGTACCAAAGATATGTATCCCATGGCTTGCCATGTGGGTGAAAGTATTAATACTCAGCAAATTGCATGGTAAGCTTCACTTGGCAATAAGAAGGTAAATCAAGTATTTAACATAGAAAGATCAGTGTGTTCTGCTGTGAAGTCTCACAATACTGTACAGACTTTTGTCTGTAAAAACTTGCCAAAAACAACTCTAGGCTGCTAGGGGTTTGTTGGTCTGTATATGAGGAAGTTTTATTTAGAGTGGTATTCATATTGGCCTTTTTTGGGTTGATGAGGGCAAACTGTTATCCCCTTCTAGGGTTATCGCAGGCGGTTTTTCTGTGGGGGATGTCATGGTTGAGAGTCATGCAGACAATCTAAAATGGATAAGCTTGGTAGGAGTTTTTGCATCTGCCTACTGGCGCTGGATAGCTCCCTTTGGTGTCCCCATAAGTGTGTAGAGGTTTTTTTGTTAAGAAGGTTGATGGTCCTCGGCGGACGTCTGAGCCAACAGGAAGCAATTGGGGTTGTCATTCAGCAAGGCTTAGGTCAGGTAGATGGGTTTCAGGGGGCTTAGGTGGGAAGATATTCTGCATGAAACGTTGGTGTTGGCGGTAACGATCTGAAACCGTTGAGAGTTTTGAAAAGGGATATTAAATTTGATTTGCTGCGATTATGGTCCAGGTTTCTGGGATTAATTTTGGTGGGGTCTCACATTGTGCCTCGCTTGTTTTGGAGTGGGGCTCGGTCTTTCCAAGGGGTTGGTACTGCTAGGTTGAAGTTAAATAAAGCGATTTCCAAGTTTGTTAGCCGTTTTGGTGGCATTGTGGTGGAGCATCCGGATCTAGAAGGTGATAATGTGTGTTTTTTCTGGAGGGATGGCGTCCACCTCAATGACATAGATTGTCCTTGATGTACGGATGGGTGTAAAGAGAGCAGTTGGTGTATGGCAGAGCCGGGACATGTGAAGGTGTCCACATGTGTGGGTGTGGTAGTTTTTGTGTGATTCCTGTTGAGAAATTCTTGGGAATGGTTAGTCAATGGTTAGGCAGCAGTACGCATTAGTAAGTTGGTGTATTGTTTTTTTTTTTCCTAGGGCAGGGTCTCTTTGAAAATGTAATGTGATTTAGTAATGTCAGCATAGGTTACAGTGGCTTAATATTATTTTAAGGCGGTCTTATGACAAACAGTTTTACAATTTTATTGTTGTTATCTTGACAGAGATAATGTCAAGCAATGTTTGGTAAGGAAGAACAATTTAATTGCTGTTGTGTTATAGTGTATAAAAAAAAAAGAGATCTAATAAAGCACCGTGGCCATATACATTCCAACTCAATACGGTGTCCTCTGTGTTTTCTTTATATAAGGTGAACTCAATAAACTGTGCACAGTCATGCAAATAGTTCCATCAGCTTCCTTTTAATGAATAGATCCCAATTTGTGAAGACCACCATTTTTTTAACATTGGCAAAATTAACAACCAAAATTATTATAATTATAAACCACTATGCAGTTTTTATGTATGTATTTTATACACAACAAATACAGAATATACTGCATTTCCTTTGTGAAATAGTTTGTGATAATGCACCTTATGCATGTGTTTCTGCGTGTAAGCAGCTTGATTACTTGGCCAGTCCATTTGAGGTTAAAGCATGTAATTTGCCTGCCGGCCCTTAATTGACTATTTGATACATTTTTGTTGCTGGTTCATTGGGTCAATAGAAAGCTATTGTGTATAACACTTGGGAAATACAATCATAAATATTAAATGATAGTTTCACTTATAATAATAATGTGATTTTCAGGATTAGGGTCTCTGGTTTAGTGTATTTGTGCTGGAGTTAATGGTTTTAACAAAAGATTCGGGGGAAAAAACATACAATTAGGTATTAGTTTTATATTCCACTTATAAATAAGTTGCTGTTTATTTACATTGCAGTAGAATCCTTTGGGTTTTTTCACTAATGTATCTCTATTTTGTGTCTGATTCAATCTGGGAATGTATCTTATTTCCATAGCAGAAGTTATTATTTAGATGAATATGCTCTGGTATAAATTTGTTTGTGATTTTTTATACTTGCATTTTGCATGCAGATTACGCTGAGCTGTACATGCACAAATAGCACCATTGCACCACTTTTAAGTAACTAGTCTTTTTTTCTAGTAAGTAACATTCTAGAAAGTAACATTTAGTGTCTACCCTTCTGGTGCCCTAATAGTGGATTGGGTCGACCTCCAGGGCCATTTGCTTTATTGGAAATATAGTTAAGCAAGCTTTCCATTTGCTTTCAAATGTAGGAGATTTCTCTTTCCATTTTCTAATGTATATGGGTTTGCTATTCATTCTCAGCTGGGTATTTGTGATTGTAACCACATCCTAGATATATTTTTAAAGGCATTGATACGTAAATTATAATACAAATTTTTGAAAACGGTAATTCTGGAGATTTAAATGGAGCAGTGTTAGTACTTGAAGGCATAGCATTGTCCAAAATATCTTGGTATGTTGAAAGGCAGTTGGACTAATTTTTTGTTTTGTTTTTTTGCCCAGTCGTTTTTTGACAATGAATTTTGTTTCTTGCCCTTTCGATTTTGATGAAAATTGGAGGGCGTTTTACAATTTACAGAATTCATTGTCACTCACTCTCATTCACTCTCTAATGCTATTTCACATTCTCACTCAGTTCTGCTCCTGCATCTTCTTGTTCTTCTGTCTTCTTTCTTTGTTCACTGCTCCTTGTGTTTTCTTTCATAGTCTGTTTAACCCTGGAAATGGCCTCCCGATGAACTTTCGCAACACACCCTCTTACCTGAATGGTGGAACGGGAGAGAGGCTGTCATGAAGTTCTCTCTTTTTGAGGAAGTGAATTGAGAGGGCAAAATGACACAGATAGATTAGTGGAGAAAGAGAGGTAAATATGTCTTCATTATTTTGGTCTCCTGTTGAACTTTCACTAAATGAGTTACTCCAATTGGGGGAGAGGGTGTGCACGTAAGCTCCACCATGTGAATGAGAGAGTGAATAAGAATATGAGAGTGTGAGAGAGATTGAGTAAGAGTGTAACAGAGCGTGAGTGAGTTAAAGAACCAACGAAAACCAAACAAAAATTCGGAGATTCGTACATTTTGACCAAAATATATTATACTTATATTAGGATGAATTAGAATACACAGTATACACAATATACAGTATAATATATATATTATTTTTAATGGATTCCAATTCATGTAACAATAATATAAATTATGATAAACTGTCACGGACTGGGTCCAAGCTGGTGACTAGAAGGACCCAGCGCGCCCGATGGTTGTTCACAGGAGTCTCGATGCAGTAGCGGAGTCTGGGGCAGGGCCTGGTTGCAGGGTGACCACACTCACCCAGGAGTTGAGCACCTAGGGTTGTGCAGCCAAACACCAGCGCCCTGATATGGCAGCAGATGAAGTCCAGAACAAAACGAATCCTGCAGGCACCCTGGAGCAGGCATGAAGCATATCACATGAGTAACGTGCAGGATGCTGCAGGCTGGGAGAATGGAAGCTAAGCAAAGGGTTAATGTAGCAGACACATAACAAGCAAGGGAAAGGGAGACCAGGCAAGAAACATGATATGAGATATACACAAGAAGTGGCTAGAAACATGACATGAATAGCGTAAAGTATAAACAGGCACAAGACAAGGAATAAACATAACCTGACAAGACATACATGGTACAGGGCACAACAAAGGACAGGGAAGAAGGCAAGGAACACAGGGGAAGGCGTGAGGAGCCGGAACCCTCGGACGCTTCTCCTATAAGCAAGGATAGGACATATTAACAGGGACATGGGGAGAGGAGAGAGGAACCGGAATCCTCAGATGATTCAAGGAAGAAGGGCAAAGGTACATAAGAGACAGACAAACATGAATACAGAAACTAGCTAGGACTACAAGATAACTATTGGAGATTTCGTCACATGATATGGCCATAGTATGCTTAACCCACCACTACGCCAAAGTACTCCAATGACGGTGGGTCCTAACGCTAATCCCTGCAGACAAAGATACAAAACAAACCACACATGGAAACCAAACACATAGCACTGAGACATACCTTAGACTGCAGACTGCAGACTGAGACAAACAGAACACACAGGTGGGGCACACCTAATAAAGGAAGCAGAGCTGAAGCAAAGAGCCGGAGCAGAAGCAAGGAATGGAAAATAGAACAAAGCAAAAGGAAATCCAGGAATGGATCAAAGCAAAGCAGAGAAACTACAGCAGGACAGATATGCAGCTCCGCAGCCTGGGCAGACCGTGACATAAACATAAAAAATCCACTATTTAGTATTTCATTGTTGAGTATTATATAATCAGTTCTCATCCATTATATTCTAGCCCCCCTAGGAGCTTATACACAACACAGCCCTGCAGCATAACAATATAATGAAATTCCACAACACACAGGGGAGAATCCCAGGAGCTCTGCCTGCATAGTGACTAATGCAGGAGAAGCACTTGTAAACAATGAGCTAGATTCCATTGGGTAAGAACAGCAGATGTTATTAGCTGAATCTGTCAAAGCAGGTATTAGTAAAGATCCACATAAACATCTAAACTGAAGCCACCAGAAACATTTGTATGCTTATATTTATATTTGAATGCAGACTTAAGCTGTGCAATTTTCTGTCTTGTGTTGCATAACATAGTTTCCTTTTAGACTGTGGATTTCTTTGGAGCCAAGAGTTCATGCAGAGATTATAATCCTTTTCTTCCCATTCTATTTTATTATAATCTCTTCTGTTTTATTTTACCTTGTTTTGCAAACAGCACAAAAAATAATAACACTTGGAATAGTACATGCATGGAGAATGCTTATTTGTGAGCTACATGACACCATAAAACTCAGAGTGTCACGCCAATTTGTGTAGTACATACATGAATTTGCTACTTTGTAGAGATAGCATGATCAACTTCATGTATAAGAATGTGGTGCCAAAACGTTTTAAAACATGAATTCCTCTTTTGAAGCTGGGACTCCAACCAGTGCCCTATGCAAGGTGTGAAATGTTACAGATGAGTTCCCTCTAAGTCTAGCTTCAATATAAACTGCCTGACTAATCCACCATATGCCTGTTTCCCCTCATAGATAGTGGATTCAATTGATATATTAAGTGACCATTAGCAGTCAGGAGATCATTTCTTCCAGGGTCTTATCCAAAACATGCATTAATAATAACCCACAGATTAATAATCAAGATCGAATTTTGAGTAAGTTGCCATCTTTCCTTGCCGGAGCTCTACGGACAGAAAAACTGTTATTGTACCCTCCAAGTGATGCTTCAAAGATGCAAAGATATCACTAATACGACATGGGGGCAGGATGACCAGATGTCAAAATTGAAAAATGCACACCTCCCAAATGTGGCCTTTTACCCTTCAAACAATTTGACAAACCTATGCATGGGGGGTATCACTGTACTCAAAAGATGTTGCTGAACATGTGTTTGGGTGTTGTTTAGAAGTGACACATACCATGACCTGTAATTTCATTCCATGAACTATAATGTGTGTGGTAAAAAAAAACACAAAATAATTACTACCACAAACTTTCACAAACACTGGTGGTAGAATTAGTGCATGGAAAGTGTTAAAATACTCAGCTGGTGTGGAGAGAGGCGCAGTGCACACAACACTACATTTCTTTCCAATATTTGGGTCGGGGGAGCGGAGTCTTAATATGCCCCGCTCCCCACCCATTTTATCCTTTAAATGGGGGTGTTTCCCACTGCCGTCGGCGGGAACTCTCCTGACGTCAGTGGGAACGCCGCCGACGTCACCGGGAACTCCCCGATGTCAGCGGGATCGCCCACCAACGGCAGCAGGACTGCCCACCAATGTCAGCAGGACCGCCCACCACGTCATCGGGACCGCCCACCAACATCAGCGAGACTGCCCGCTGACATCAGTGTGCAGTCCTGGCCACGTCCTGCAAGGGAAGGCTCCGGGTAGCTGGAGCTTAGAAGTTCCCAGGTATGCACACAAAAAAAAAGAAAAAAAAAACCATAAAAACATTGAGTTTCATTTCTACACTCAGGACAAATATTTGAATCTATTTAGCAGTTTTTTCATTGGGTTTTGCAAATTAGTAAATTATTTTGCAAATGTATTTTAAATTGTCACCATTTTTTAACAGTAAATTAGATGATATGATCAAAATAATGGTATCTAAAGAAAGCCCATCTTGTCCTGAAAAAACAATATATAATTTGTGAGGGTACATTAAATGAGATTAACCCCTTCGCGACCTTTGCCGGTTCAGGACCGTCATGACATGAAGGTCGCTAAATGACCTTTGACGGTCCTGAACCGTCATAAAATAAAATAAGCTTAGAAAGTGATCAACGATCACTTTCTTCGCTTAAACGGCGTTACTGTAATGCCTCGATGTCGAGGCATTCAGTAACGCCGAGATCGGCATCGGGGGCCATGTCTGGCCCCTCCCCGGGGCGTCAACAGCCGCCATACATTGTATGGCGGCGGACGCCCGTTTTAAAAGCGTTTAGGAGGCGATCGACGATCGCCTCCTAAACTTAAATGGTGTCGCTGGAATGCCTCGATCAGGAGGCATCCAGCGACACCAAACACTTACCTTTGGATGGGCTGTGACCGCTCCGGAGAGCGGTCACAGCCGCAGCTGCCGGTGATCTTCGCCATCAAGCAAGATGGCGGCGGCCCGGGAAATAAAACAATAAAGGTGATAGAGTTAGCTAGACGGTCTCCAGACCCTCTAGAGAACTCTGGCTCCACTTGCAGGTTGAATACAGGTACTGCATTCAACCATGCAAGTCAATGGAACCCAGCTTTCTAATCACTATGTGATTAGTAAAATATTCAAAAAAAAAATAAAAAATGGAAAAAAATAAAAAAAAAAATGTGCTAACATTTACAAATAATTATGCAGTGATGTCACTAGATGAACCATCCAGTACATTGCAAAATGTGTAAAAAAATATAAAAAAAAGTATTAAAAAAATAAAATAAAATAAAAAAATAAAGTTTATTATTTTGAGCAAGTGCTAAAATTTCTCAAAAATCTCAACAAAGAGTTAAAATAAAAGCACTTCAAATACCCAAGGGGTGTCTAATATATAAAAAAATGGCTGATGGGGTAAATTGGAGTGGCCTAGCTCAAAGATAGGGCACAGGTACAGACTGACCAAAATGGAGAAAAAAAGCGCACTTCCCAAATGTGGCATTTTAAATCTCAAACAACCCGACAAACCCATGCATGTCGGGTATCACTGCACTCAGGAGATGTTCCTGAACACATATTGGGGGGTTGTTTGACAGTGACATATACCAGGACCTGTATATCTATAACTAAAGTACAATTTGTGTGGAAAAAAAATAAAAAAAAAATACTATTACAAAGTTTGACAAAGTGTAGTTCTATAATTGGTGCATGGAAAGGGTTAAAATAACAGCATTTGGAATACCCTGGGGTGTCTAGTTTTCAAAAATATATGGTTTGAATGGGTTAAATTGAGTTAACCCGCTTCAAAGATATTCCAAAGAGGAGATGGAGGCAGAATGACCAAATGACCACCTGGATTACGCATGCCCCAAAAGTAGCCTTTTACCAGCCAAACAATCTGACAAACCCATGCATGTGGGGTATCGCTGTACTAAGGAGATGTTCCTGAACACATATTGGGGGGTTGTTTTACAGTGACATATACCAGGACCTGTATATCTATAACTAAAGTACAATTTGTGTGAAAAAAAAAATAAAAAAAATTACTATTACAAAGTTTGACAAAGTGTAGTTCTATAATTGGTGCATGGAAAGGGTTAAAATAACAGCATTTGGAATACCCTGGGGTGTCTAGTTTTCAAAAATATATGGTTTGAGGGGGTTAAATTGAGTTAACTGGCTTCAAAGATCTTCCAAAGAGGAGATGGAGGCAGAATGACCAGATTTGTTAAAAAAGATTTGGAAATCATAAAACGCTGCTTGTACTTATTGCCCTATAACTTACAAAAAACAGCAAAAAAACATAAAAACATTGGGTATTTCTAAACTCAGGACAAGTAGTAGAATCTATTTAGCTAGTTTTTTTACTTGCTTTTTTAGGTGAGTAAAAGATTTTTCAAATAAAAGTCATAAAATGTGTTTTTTTTCAATTTTTCACCATGTTTTTTTTATTTTTTTTATAGTAAATAAGATGATACGATCAAAATAATGGTATCCGAAGAAAGCCCATCTTGTCCTGAAAAAAACAATATATAACTTATGTGGGTACACTAAATGGGTGAGGAGAAAATTACAGCTGAACACAAGCACCACAAAAGTGTCAAAACAGCTGCGGTCCCACAGGGTACAAAACGAAAAATGAGCCCGGTCCTTAAGGGGTTAAAGAACATTGCAGATAAACATAAACACCGTAGAAATGTTAAAACACAAAGGGTGCACAAATGAAAAAAACAGCATGGTCCTTAAGGGGTTAAAAAACACTCTGTTCTTAAAGGGGTTAGAATCCACTGAGTCCATGGTTTATTATCTTTATTATCTAGTATATATATATATAGAAAGGCTTTATAATTACCTCGCCTGTGCTGTAGGTTTTTTCACAAATTAATTAGTTATTCTACAACTATATGAACACCAGTTTAACACTTTATGATACATAGCCAACCTTCCCCTTATGTACAGAGTACAGCTAAGATCCTTCTAAATGCATGGTGCAGTCAATGAGCTGATATGTTTCATCTTACCTTTATTAACTTTTTAAAAGCACCCAATTGACTAAATCAGATATAAATAAATACTAATAGACCGCACAAAAAAAGCACAAACAATTATATATATATAATGTAATTCAAAGAGCTGTCAAAATATAAATATAATGGCAATGGTATTACTGAATAGATTTAAAAGATAAAAGATGATTCAGACACAATCATGAATATGTGCTTAAAAATTTAGCTTGGGGTTTACAATGTTATAGGAAAAGTGTCTTATTTATTATATTTTGCCATGTTTTATAGGGATTTACCACAACAAATTACAATAAAAATGACTTTCTATTTTAAACACAGTCTCTAAATGTCATTTCAATTGCATAATTATTGAAAAAAGAAAAACAGTACCATAGCTCAAGCCTGCTGATTTTGAGTCATTTTGCTCAGTATAGTAGTGTGAATACAGCTGATGAAATAAGACTGCATGGTTAATCTAGAAGCATGAAAACTTACCATCACTTCCTAATAGCCCCTATTAAATGCGTATACATGCACTCAAATCCCAACAGTTAAAATATTTGAATAGTTTTTAGCCACAGAAAATAGGAAGGTCTATATACATAGAAGCCATGGGTAAAAATACACCTCTCTAAAGTAAAGTAACTACAGGATTTATAGAGAATATATTTAAAGAGTATGGATGAGTGGATGGAGCTACTATTATGGCACACCCTTAGAAAACTGGCACTCTACGTATGTGTCAAAATGTTTTCATAGACATCCAACATTAAATATCTGTCTACTGCGTCCACATTTACAGACACATAGACATTATCCCCTGTGTGTTGAATCTGTCTTACAGAGATATTACTGTACAATAAACACCAGGTTTCCACCTGAAAACCATCTGCCAAGGAATTAACTGAAATCTGAAAACTGTGTTAGCATAAAATACTGTTTGATGAGGATTGTGTAGATTTTCTGTCATTGTACGCCTGCTATCATTTCTACTTTTCTTTTTGTCATAGTTTGTCACATTTGAATGTTATAACATTTTGAAAGGGCAAATATTTAATGTCAGGCCATCCTTCAATATTCTTGTTCATATTTGTTATTAATTCCCATAGCTCTACATTAAGCCTACTACATTTCAAGTTTAAACTTATCATGCATTTGTATCCATGTATATTGATCTTTGAATTCTTGATTTCTTTTGCGGTGAGGAGTAATGTTCCATTTTAAGTGTGTATATATTTTAGTGTTAAGATTTCCTGCACAAATAGGAAAGTATCGGTCATGAAAAACAGCGATTTCCCTGAATAGCCCTGAATTTAAAAATATGGTTTTAGAAAATACTTACTGAAGTAATTGGACGTTGCAACTCTAATGGGTAATGGTGCTATTGGTAATGCACTTCATGTTGTACAGAGCTGCGTTATTTAGCATTTTCAGTTAGTTCGATACATTCAATTTAAACCTATACTTGACATCATAAAAAAGCATTATAAAGAACAAACGGTAACATGTTTTATATATGTAAAAGGAATAGCCAAAAAAAGATAGCATACTACTCAGGACCAATTTCTTATTATAACCAGCGCGCTAGAAGTTACACTAGCATGCACCACTGATCCATTTAGTAGAATGACTGGCCAATGAATGCAGGAACTATGTTCTCTATTGGGTTGTGTATTAATGCACCACCACACTTTGAGGCCAAAACCTTTCTTTGTAAGTGATATGGTTACGCCCAATCACAGATAAGAGTCTGAACCTGACATTTTAAAAATGCCAAAAATATAATTGAATCATGCCCCACTGGCCCAGACCTGTTATGAACCATCATGTGAACAGGGGTTGAGGAATATAGCATGGAGTGTCTTGTTGCAAGACATGGGTTCACTAAGGGTTATTACTCATCACACCTGGAAAATTCCCAGGGCTGGTCCTGGAGTGCAGAAAGGGGTGTGTTCTGGCTAAAAAGGAAATTAACAGGGCTGGCAGGAAGTCAAATGCTACATCTTCCTTCATACATCATACATGAAGCCCTTGGAACCAATTTGGAGAGTTCCAGTTTATGTCTCACGCAGTCTTATTTCTGGAGGTATAAAAGCTGTTTAAAGAGACATATCCGTTAGTGACAAACTCATTTAAAGACAGAGAGAGCCTGTTATGAAACATTTTGCATCAATGGATGAAGAGAAAAAGCTTGCAAACATTCTGGTGACCAGATCAATGGAAGCATATGAAGAAATTATTTGTTTGATACTATTTTAACTTTTTATACGATATTATTCACATTATTCTTATAAGATATTCACTGTGTTCAGTTCTATTAGCTTTAATCTAGAGATGGCAAATAAGTATTTTGCCTGAAAAAAGTGGCTTATATATGTATAATTTGTATTTATTGGTAGAAAAAAAACTGCCATAAAATCTAAAAACATATTTGGCTGTATTTTGGTATATAATTACAATAGGATAAGGACTGCTGTGAGCGTACAATAAGTGGGGAGCATGGCCTCTATTGCACAGAAATCTTAAACTAATACTATGACACATTTGAAAATGGTTAGAATAATGAACTTATTTGTTTTGGGTGTATAAAGCAAGATTAAAGATTTTTTTTTAGTTAATGCAATGATACAGTTGAAAAACATCCTTAGCATACAGTAGAAGACACCTAAAACCCTTGTACCCAAGCGCCGTCTTTGAATATTACTTTAATTGCCTCGATGTTAGCTACACCAGCTATAAATCTGTCTTTAAGTGTCTGGAAATGCATGGGCTATTAAGCAAATCCCAACAAATGTATTTTGATCTTGGCTCATAGTATTAAGTTCAGTGATGCAGACTGAATGTTTGACAACTACGTACATTGTAGATGCAATTTCATTGTTTCCGTCACTGTTTTGGAAAAAGGCAATTAGTTCAGCATAAAAGACTCGGTTGTCCTTCTGGATCCATTCTCTAATCAGCTCTGTCACTGTTAGCTTTTGGCTAAGAACTACTTCAGCCATTTGACACTGTTCATAAATATGGTAATTTTAAATTAGGCTAGCATTACCATTGTTTGACAGGGATATACATAAAAAACAGCTGTCAAATTAGTAATTATGAAATGCTATAACGAATATGTTGCTAAAGTACAAAATAAGGAAAAGATGTGTATAATTATTTGAATGTTATTCATATCTCAGGAGAAGGTGACATGCTTGCAAACAATCAGGACGTTGAATATTTTGAGCTATAGCTATGGTGAATTTTTATTACTTTTCTACTTTTGATTAATTTAATAGAATGAATATTTACTTTGTACTTGCAGCTATTTCAAATCTGTATATGTGATATAATGCTGCATACGTGAACATTTTTTGTGAACGTCTTTTTTTTTTTTTGCTTATGAGTAGGGAACATGAGTGTGGGGAGGACATAAAAATGTTTCCTTGCCATGCTTAAAACAGAAGATGTGATTTGAGCTAGGAGAAATTTATTGTGATGTATTCTAATCTGTCAGTTGTTTTGTACCTAATGTGAAATGAGAGGTGGTAGTTACTTAACATCCTTAAAGAAGTGAGGACATAAATATTGATCTTCAATAACAACAAGAGGAAAGCAAATCCAGAGTTGACGTGCCATTACTTTTGAATGTGGTTTACTTTAGAGTAGAAGTATTCCCACCATAGTTACCATACTGCACAACTTCCCTACTTTCTCTGGTTACTCAAACAGTAACACAGTGTGCAACAGCACATTTGACAGAAACTTTCTGTGAATTACCTTGCTAAACCTATGGGTTGGCTTTTTTCACTTGTTTGGTTTATGGGCTAGTTGGCCACAATAAAATGTGTAACCTGCTGTCTCTTAGCTGCTGGCACCCAAGAACCCATATTCGACAAAACAGTTCATATGCAATTTGAAGACTCTCCACTCTCAAGTCCCTGTTCCTGTCAGCCTTTCTCCAGAAAAACATAATCTTTTGGACTGAGGTTGTCAGGGTCCGCATACCGGACCCAGACGAAGTCACTCACCTGAGTACCCACTATCCGCGGGTACCGGATCCAGCGTTGCGCCTCCAGCTTCCTCCTCTGCATTCAGCGTGACTGCTTCTAGGCACGCGCGGCCACAACAAACTTTATACGCCCCCGAATGGAGACGGCAGGGAATGCGCTCGGACTTCACGCACGGAGGCATTTAAAACCCAGCAGTGCTCAGTGCTCAGTTATTGTGCCGAGTACTCCTGTTTCATTTGTGAATTCTATCCTACTGTATTTCTGTGTACTGACCTTGGCTATTGATTCTGGACTCCGCTTACCTCCTTGCACCTGACCCTGGCTCCTAAGTAGCTCTTTCTGATTCCTGTGCTCTGACTCCAGTTATTTCGTGTCCTGCATTCCAGACTCCACGCAACTTGCCTTCAACGCTCTTGACAGAGGTATTCACTACAGTTGAAGAAATATATTGTTCAATCACTGGTAATGTATCTACACTGAAGAGGCCCTCAGAAAAGAAGCTTACTGATGCACAGTTTAAAGGAGCACTCCAGTTCTATTATTATGTGTTAATATTGAAGTTAAGTTTTAATTCATTGGAGTTCATGTGATTTTGGGGACTAGACTATTATATATATATATATATATATATATATATATATATACCCCTTTCCCTGGGTTTGTGGGTATTTTTTGAAATGGCTTTTTTGTTTCTCTCCTTTACCAGTTTTGGGGGCATTTTACAAATGTTGTTTTTGGTGTTTTCCCTTTCCTAGGTTGGAGGCTAATTTTTCAAATGTTTTTTAGTGTCTCAGAACCAACTAGCATGCAAATAATTTACATAAATGCTTAGTGAAAATTAGGGGTTAGGTTAGGGGTTAGCAGATAGCATAAGAGGTAACACCAGGGCCCTGTTAGTGGATAGTTATAGGCACAGTTAGACATTAGGGCTGGGTTACAGTACTATATAGTGTAAGTTATAGGGATGATGATCAGATTAGACCAACGGCTATTGATTGTGAGACTGAACAATGATTAGTGACCAAAAAGTTCTTTAACCAGTGGTCACATTTTATTAGGTTATATATATATATATATATATATATATATATATATATATATATATATATATACTAAAATGGATCAGGGGGTGATCAATAATCAGTGACCTCAATGTCACTACCAAGTGATCAGGTAATAATTATGTATTTCATTTTTTAAACTCTTTCTAGGGCAGGGCTATCCAGTGGCTGTCACAATGATCCAGTCACTCCTATTGGTTAGGAGTGATCTGATCATCATCAGCCCACTTTTTATTGATTCCTCTGCAGCAAAAAGTCTGACCTTCTGCCCCTTCGTGTGATGTTATTCTAATGCTTGCTCTTGTGTTCGAGAATTGAGACAATTTAAGTCTGTGTTTGCTGTCACTAAAAACACATCTGTCTGGGGTTTCTTATCTGACTGCACAAACTGTTCTGTTTCAACCCCCGATGTAGACTCACCCAAAGAGGTGTCACCTGTGGAAATAACATTTTGTTCTATGGTCTTTTTTGCCAATTCAATCTGCGAGGTATGTCACCTGTTAACAAAAAATACTTTATGTTGGGCACAATCCTGATTCACCAACTCAAGGTTAAGTTGTTTGAATGTAATTTATTTTAACATCACATCATGGTTTGATTTGTTAATAATATCAATGCTTGTTTATACCCATACTCCAATATTTTTGTAAAGGTGATTTCCTTCCCCACCTCTTCTATTACTAATACCATAAGGTCAAGTGAACATTTATTTAATATGGAAATCCACTTAAACTCATCTCGGGTTGGTTCTCCCAATAGTAAGTATGCTTTTGATTCAAAAACCCCTTGGTATCTTTTTAGATCAATGATAATCTCTTAACAACAAACTGTGAAGGCGAAGCTCAATCTCTCTTTTCTTAAAATGTAATTATTTGTGGTAAATGTCTTTCATTGTGGTAGTGTCTGGTAAATCACTGTTGGTATTCGGCCATAAGATATTAGAGGCTTTACCTTCTGCAAATTGATAGGTTTCTGCTGATTTAATCAGGGCTCCTGTCCTGCTTCAAAAGTCTTCCATGTTTGAGAGAGAGGTATATTTACTGTTTCAAAAAGCTGTCCGGTGCATGAAGCCACGACTTGACCACCAGTCCTTATTTTATAACATAGAGTATTCCAATCATTTCTGCACTCCACAGATTCAGCGTATGATTCACAAACCCTGGTGCTGTATGGCAATAATGTGTATATATATATATATATATATATATATATATATATATCCAGATAAATAAGAACTCATAGGGATTTCTTCAAATAATTAAAGAAGTTGCTTATTACATATCAAGTTTTCAGTCTCATTATAATCCATGCCCCTCCACCCAAAAGAGAACCTCCTTCTAGGTGTTACCTCAGTTAACTGCAGCCTGATGATTTAACCCACACGTCCACAAAAATGTGTTTACATCGTATAACCAATTGATTTGTACAGAGCTCAGTTTACTGATGTCAAATACCAACAGTGACCAACAGCGATTTACCAGACACTAGTACAATGAAGGACATTTACCACAAATTATTACGTTTGAAAAAAGAGAGATTTATCTTGACCTTCAAGGTTTGTTCCTGAGTGATTATTATCGATCTAAAAAGATACCAAGGGGGTTTCAAATCAAGAACATACCTACTATAGGGAGAACTAACCTCCAGATGTGTCATAAATGAATTGCCCTATAAAATAAATGTCCACTTGACCTTATGGTATTAGTAATAGAAGAAGTGGGGAACAAATCACATTCATGAAAACTAAATAATTGGAGTATGAGATTAAACAAGTATCGATATTATCAACAAATCAAACCAATCATATAATGTTGAAATTGGTTGAAGATTAAAAGTTTGTAAGAAGGAATTAATTAAATGTAAACAACGTAAACTTGCCTTGGTGAATCACGATTTTGCCAAACATAAATTATATTGTTGGGTAACAGGTGAGATCCTGCCTAAATTGAATTGACAAAAGGGTTATTTCCACAGTTGACACCTCATCAGGTGAGTCTACATCGGAGGTTGAAACAGAACATGTTCGTGCAGGAGAAGCTTATTAGAAACCGCAGTCAGATGCTTTTTTAGCGAGAGCAAGGACAGGGTGAAATGATCTCAATCCTCGGAACACAAGGACAAGTGCAAGAGAAACATCACACGAAGGGGACAGAAGAGCAGACTCCATTGGTGTACTATACTACAAGCGGATAGCTTTCATCCACCTGCCCTAAAGAAATCATTACCTTACTCTCAATTTTTACGGGTAGTGAGGAATAATTTGGAAACCTCACTGCACAAATTACAACTCAATGAGACATATGACTGTTTCAGATTACGGGGTTATTGCAAAAATTAATTTAAGACTGCATGGGCTAAAGCTCTACAACCGGAACAGACAGTGTGTACAAAACCACAAAGATTTTGTTATTTCCTATGGCACCAAGGAAATTGTTAACGTTGTACGTGATAATTGGCAGATATTATCCTTGTCGCTTAGCATATGTTGGAAAATCCCTCTCTCTCTTTTCATCCCTGACTTTGTGCAAGTGTACCTAGAAAAAATTATGCTCTTTTGAAGACAGTGGATGGTCACACCAACTATTGATTTCATTTACAGTTTTCTTCTGTTCACCCACTTTTCGTTTTGTTACATGATAAAAAAAAAATTCTAAAGCGTTAAATAAACAGCCTAAAACATGCCATGGCCTATCACAACCACATATCTATTTTCTTCACTATTCTTAGCAATAAAAAATATATCTTTTAAAAAGTGTCAAAATTAATTTGTGGTTTTCACACAACCTCACAAAAATATAGATTTTATTAAATATATATTAAAAATTATGGACAGCAAAGGAAAAATACAACAATATTGAACAGGTAATCTTAAACATATAAATATATAAATACAGAAACGCAATCTGAAAAATACCATAAAAGTATATATATTTATTATCATGGTAAAGAAGAACTAGAACTAGGACATACAAATGCTCATTGAAAGCATATTAAGATTTCGGCACAAAATAGGTCTTCTCAAATAGAAATGTTTTACCAAATATGAATTCACAAACTATTATAAAGATGAATGCATAAAAGGGAGCATACATGCGCATTGAAGTTTCAGCTTCCCTGAACACCTTAGATTCAAGGAGCCCCATTTAATAAAAGTATGCCGCGGCAGTGGTGTAGTAGTATTCACAGAGCTCCTCAGCCCGGGGAAAATAGCATTTAAAGGGAAACAATCAGCTCTGCACAGGAGTTGACGGCAGGTATGTACTTAGAGTATTTGTCACCCTGGTGGATCCTATATGGGGCATCCACACACACTCTAAAATTAAAAATGTATTTAATACATTAAATACGTTTAAATAAATAACATTAACTGAACAAATAATACTGCTTTCTATAATAACAAAAAAAACCCACAGGTCCCGAAGTGACACCAGTCAACTTTGTAAAGGTAAATGATTTACATCCTCTGCCTTTGAGCCTATATTTCTGCAAATTGATGACTTCACACTGAGCCAGACATTGACAATGGTAGAGCATAACTTCTATCACAATACACTAAGCCAGACACAGACAGTGGTATATATAGCAAAACTCCCATTACTATATACTAAGCCAGGCACAGATGGTGGTATAGCATAGCTTCCATTGCTATATACTGAGCCAGTCATTGATGGTGATACAGCATAACTCTCATCACTATATACTGAGCCAGTCATTGACAGTGGTATAGAATAACTCCCATCACTATACACTGACCCAGTGTCGAGATGCTTGCTGGAAAGGTAGGGAGCGTAGAGCAGGGTAGCACCAGATGGAAGGAATAAGCTAAATACAAAGTCCGAGTGATAAATCCGGGTCAGGGCAGGCAGCGAAGGAGCAATAACGAGAAACAAGCCGAAGTCAAATACCAGGAGGTCAAACACAAAAAGGCAGGATAAATGGGGAATCGCACAGAGCAGAACACAAGGCACTAGAAGCTCAATAACTAAGCTCAGACTGGAGGGTGAGCTGGGTTTTTATATCCTACAGGCCAGGTTCCTCCCACTGACTCACAGGTGTTACCACCTACACCTGTGAGCATAAGTAATCCCCACCATGGGGTTAAGTAAGGTTACTTTTGTCTGCCCTGCACTACCGTGTGGCGGACAGCAGATGGCGCATGAGGACGGGATCGTGTGGGAGCGCGCCTAGCAGCAATTGCAGTGCGCGGCCGCAACGGCGTGGGGGCGCGCTTCGCGGCAACGGCCGCAGGCAGCCGTGATGGCCGAGTGATCCGCCGCGTGGCTGGCGGCACGGGAGACACGGTAGGGGGATGGGGACGCAGTCCACCCCGCAACGGAGCACGACGTCCAGCCGAAGACCCCGGTAAGGGGTATGATGAGGGGCTGGGGGCCTGACACCCAGATATTAACATGGTATAGCATAACTTCCATCACTATATACTGAGCTAGACATTGACGTTGGTACAGAATAACTCACATCACTATATGCTGAGCAAGGTACTAATTGTGGTAACTTCTATCACTATTTCCTAAGCCAGATATTGACAGTGGTACATAACACCTCCCATCACTATATACTGAGCCAATCATTAACGTGGTACAGCATAACTTTCATCAATATATACCAAGCCAGACATTGACAGTGGCACAGTGCATAATTGCCTCTCTTTATGGCAAGTAATGATGGTGGTACAGCATAACTCTCTATACTCACTATATATTGAACCAACATTGACAGTGTTACACTATAACTCCCATCACACTCTCACTCACAAGCTTTTCCACACTCTCACAGTATCTCCCTACTTCTCCCGCATGCCTGTCTCATTCCCTTTAGCTCCTCTATCTCTTCTTCTTCCTCCTCCTGCCCTCATCCTTTTCTCATCCTGCCTTTCAGTCAGTGGGCTTGACTTGAGTAATGAGCGGCGGGATATGCTAGCCCATTTAACTCATTCTCCCTAGTCCAATGTTTCTTGCCAGTAATAGGCAAGAAAGCACTCCCATAGCATTCTCCAAAATGTCTTGGTATGCTGAAGGGGACATCCCAAAACATTTTGTACAATGCTATGCTTCCAACTTTGTGTCAATAGAACTTTACTGGCCCACACATAGTCCTGATCTCAACCCCATCAAACATTTTTGGAATGAAGTGTAATAGAGATTGCAAGCCAGGCCTTCTTGTCAAACATCAGTGCCTGACCTCACAAATGGTCTACTGGATGAATGGGCAAAAAATCCCACAGAAACACTCCAAAATCTTGTGGAAAGTCTTCCCAGAAGAGAGGAAGCTTTTATAGGTGTAAATGGGGGATTAACTACATATTAATGTCTATGTATTTAGAATATGATGTCATAAAAGTCCCTGTTGCAAGCTTTGCAAAGTGTTTATTACTTAGCAATTCATTAGCCACCGGTCTTTTTTTGTTCTATTCCCGATGTCCCATGTCTATTTTTGAAACTTTAGATAGGTCATGTCAGGAATCAATTGCACAAGATCAAAAATATATTTGCCTGCTACCTAAGTCAGTCCATAACAAAAAGTCACAGAGCCCTTGGCATAGCACTTCTGATAATTACCATTCTTTTTATAAATAAACTAATTTCTGTAATTAGAATGTGTACTGAATGTATAACTGAGTGATCAATACATGTATGTCCATTATCTTGCATGCATCATTTAAGCTATTTAATGCATCAAAAATGTTTTATTAGTCCAGTAGTCTTTCAGGGTTATTTATGTTTTGTTTTTAACCTCTAATGTTGCTATTAATCCCATTTATTTTATGTATGTATAAATAATAGCTTTATTGTGTGTATTTCTGTAATTTTTATGCTAAAATACTAGATAATCTTTTTCCTTTCTCAATACTAAACATGTTTTCCATTTTTAACAACTTGCTATGTAGCCTAGCACCTCCCAGGCTTTCCATTTTCTGTGCCCAAAGAAAAAGATAGAAATATAGTAGAAAGTACTAAGGATAACAACCTTCCTCATGATGCTACTTAAATGGTACCTCAACCTCTCTCCTTGCCATCATTCAGTCTCAACGTCTTTTTTCGTGTAACCACTAACACGGTTTCTAATGTTCAGTCACACTCCCACCTTATTATATTTCAAACAGATACTATTCTTTTTCATCTCCTTACTTCTTTTTCCTGTGTCCTTACACCTACCTTAATGCATCTATGTACCGTGAAAATGGTAAGTGATTTTGCTTCTTTAGGGAATTATTGACTATTCAATTGTGCCACTGTCAACTTTTAAAAAATAATATATTTATGCAATACGCCTAAATGATTAAATACAGATTTCAAAAACATTATATCCAGAATGTAATATTAGGTGTAACTTATCCGGCTTAACTTGTACTTTTAACAGGTGAAAAAATATACTTTTAATATTTATAATTTCAATCATTTAATTAATTCTTTCCCCTGCCAAACTATTTTGTTTAACCTTTCCTGATCTTAGCGTCTTGTGAACTTGAATAGGAAATTCACCAATATGGGAATACAACATCCTCAGAAAATTCATATACTTTTAATCTGTGATTAATCACAAAAGATTTATCGTATTTTTTTGTTTTCAACAATTATTGTTAGCAATAACAAAGCCTGAGAAAGCTGAGGTACAGATTTATGTTGAGCGGTTCATGTTTATACATTAAAATGTTATAATAACCAGTGGTGAGGCACCAATTCACATTTGCACAAAAGGTTTTATTTACTAAAACGGGAGGACGGAAGTGAATTTTCAGTAGAGATTTTAAACTCATTGACTTTACAGAGAACGAAACCAAATAAGCTGTCACTGCAAGAACACCTTGATTGGCCTTGAATATTTTGATAGCAGATAAGAACTATTCAAAACATTCTAACGTTAAAACTCCTTATTAAAACTCACCTCCCTGACTGTACTATGCATAATGCAGCTCATCTCTACTTGCCACAATAAGGAGGATAATTAAAAAGGAAAAGGGGTGTATATCCTCTCTCTGTTTGGAATATATTTGGGCTTTTTTTTTTGAAGTTTCTTTTCCACCCCTTTTTACTTAATGTTGGCTTATACTATAAGTATATGAAGAGGCTCAGTGGGATTCCCTTGTTTTTCTGGGTAATTTACATATTAACATTTCCTGGGGGCCATCATGAAGGTAAGTCTTTATTAATAATCAAATAAGTAGAAGTAATGTTAAATTAACTGATATCCTTAATTATTATTACTTATTGATTAAAACAGCACCATAATATTACTGTAACAAAACTGTAACATGTTTTCTTTGTTTCCCATACATATATACACATTAGGTATCGGTGAAACATAAGTTCCATGACCATATGTATTTGATCATGTGACGTAACTGTTAGAGAGTCTTTCTGGAATGCCACTATGTTGAATTAATTTGTCCCGTAGGATTTGGAATATTCATATAGACAGATGATTGGGCCGCATATACATATAGGAAAAAATAATAATATAATGATAGTGCAGAGTGTATAACCAACAATAAATGTGATTTGTGTTATAATTGCACTCACAAACAATATAGATGCTTCAGACCCATCAATGTGTGGTAGAAAGATTCCTTTTATTAATCTTCACAGAGAGTCTATAAAAAACAAACTAAAATAGTGCAGTATCTTTAGGCAAAAACAAGTATGGATGGTAAAATTGCACTCACAGTTAGTGTATGCACAACATGAATAGTGTGCATGTGAGCTTGTAATGCCAGAAAGTCCGCAATAATTCAACTGAAGAAAAAGTTCTCCTTATTCTTTAGGAATATTCATAGACGGGCTAAATGGTTCTTATCTGCCGTCAAATTATATGTTTCTATGTTTCATATATTGTCCATATAAGTCACAAGCTATACCATAACTGATATAAATACTATTGTTTAGAAGGGTGGTGTCCCATTTTTTCAGGAACATAGAGCCTACAACGGTCCATCATCTTGTTATTATTGTCTGTCATCAATTAGTGCTGTATGTATGCTACGTTTTCTAAGAAATAAACCTGTATTAAATACATGAAAGCTGTGATTTTGTCTTAATTTTGGTCACATTTGGGTATTGCTACAAAACAAATATCTAACAATTCCACAGTACTGTACAAAGGGTAATCAGTTAAGGACACCACTGCTCAAACATTCTAGAAAGATCTTACCATCTGCACAGAGGTAAGAGTATGTTACAAAAAACCTGAGAGTGCATGTTTGAGGTGGACTAGCCACACAAGAGTATCTTAGAATAAACATGAGTAAAAAAAAATATATATATATATTATTATTGGACATGAATATAGGCTGATATAATGTATATATATATATATATATATATATATATATATATATATATATATATATATATATATATATATATATATATATATATATATGAGGTGGAAATCTGAGCAGAGGACAGGCGAAAGCCACAGATAAGCTAGGTAAGTATGTATTGGAAGATAAATGAGGTGATGGAAGTAGTAGAACTTCTACATGTGCGGATTTTAAATCGAATTTTAGCATACAGGCTCACTTTTACCACCACAATGCATTCCTATGTTTTCGAAATAAAGAGTTATGTTAAATATGCCAAGTCAAGATCTAAATTAAACTTGATGATAATGAAAACTAATCTTTAAACACATTTTTACGTTCATGAACATATGTATTACTTTGTTAAATTGTTGCAGTATAATAATGGTAAATATTATAATACTGGTTATAACATGGTGCTTAAGATCTGCATAAACTAGTCCATTAGAGTGAACAGATTATCTTTTATGAAGAAGCTTCTGCAACTATTCTCCCTCTGCACATAAAAGTCTAAAGATTTGTTGTAACAAAGTTGTTAAATCACACAGAGCAGTAAATAACAAGGAAGCACTTCATAGCTCAGAGTAATACTCATTATCTTTGTTAATTATTTCTTCATTACCCTTCTGTCCCTTGTTCTTGTGCCTTTTTGTACTGTAAATGAGCATAGTATGCATATAAAAACATCTCTCTCTCTATATATATATTATATATATATAGCTACCTTGGTCATTGAAGCTAAGTTGCTTAGTATTCTGTGACAGACAGCCACACTCTAGTGTCCCGATGGTGTATCCTTCTCTTAATTTGGTTAATTATGCTTTACTGGCAAAGAAAAATCTAATTAGTGTAGATTTTATATTACCTAGTTAATACAGTTGCACAATGTGTGATATGCCTCACAGCATGTTAATCAGAATAATTGAATGTATAAATTTTATGCAGTGCTGTTTTAAAAAAAAAGTCTTATTTACAATGCAAAGCTTGGTAAATTTACAACAATACTTTTATACAATGAAAACTAGTAAAGGCAATTTGGATATTTAGCATTATTTTTATATTATTTTATTTTTAGGTTGATCATGCATTAAATAAACTCCTATGCACAGGTGTTGCACTGGCAACTTGTTTTGGAATACTTATTCTCAATTGTCTGACATTATTTATAATATAGTGAGATATCTTGAACAATAGTATTCTCAAATAGATGCACAAAATATTAGCAAATTAACTATACTCGAGAGATCTCTTGAAGGTGAGATCTATGTTCCAGTCTATTTATTTCCACTGACGACTAATGTCCAAACAAGCTGGGAATATTGGTACCAACTGAAAAACTGTTAAGACCTCCAATATCTTTACAAAATATAATATAATGTTTTGACTGCAGGTAATGACTGGTAACTCGGCACAGCATTAGCTAAAATGGTGTATCCAGAATTGATTAAGTGATAGAAGTGAGTAGGGAGAAGACTCTTTTTGTCACCATTGACTAGCTTTTTTTAGTCATTGCAAGAGGAATAAGAGGAAACTGGAGTGCAGTTATTAATATCCATGAGAAATATAGCATGTACATGAATCTCTACCTCCTAACTACTATAGCCCCATGAAGTGATAGTACATACATATACTGTAAACTGCCTTAAAGCACTTTTTCAGCGGGTTTGTATTTTTCTTTAACAGTCAAAATAAGACGTAGTCTATTTTTTAATCTAATAAAATATGTATATAGCGCCAGTCCAGTTACATAGGCATTGCGTTCATTGCATGCCAGCTGATTTTTTTTTAAAGTTTGTTATATAAAAGGTGCATCTAAAATGAACTCTAAATGATAGCAGAACAAAAGACACATTTGAATTGCCAAAGACAAAAGTTACAGATAAAAAGCTTAATTTGAACAGCAGCATAGATGCACTTATTATAATATGCTCACTGGTTTGGAAAAGGGAACAGGTGTTCCAGGAATCCTGCACCTGTGGACCCTCTGCGGAGTCTTTATGGATAATTGTAACCACTAATTACAGTACTTAATACTTTTATCCAGCAAGGCCTATTGGAGCACAATTATTTACTGATGTGAGCGCTCATTAGATGTGTAAGGGTTAATAAAACATGTTAAAGGAAAGCAACAGAAGAAAAATGAAAGTATACCAGTTAATTTGGAGGGGGATGTGGCTAGAATAAATGAAAATGATTATATGTGCCTGTGGGATTAGGAACATTAGAAGCAGAACACTGCATGCATGAGTGGAGAACATAAATTAAAGTGACATGTCAGGTATAGAAAAAAATGACTTTGACTTTATTGTTAGAGAAAAAGATATAATAAAGATATGACAAAAATAGACACTTTAAATCTCAGCACGTATAAATCTACTATGTAGAGGTTAGAGGTAAGAATAATATATTGACTTAATATAGTGACAAACTGTCTGGAATTAAATAGCAGAGAGTGGCTCTACAGAATAATCAGAGAAATACATAATACAGACCTCCAGGACACAAGGAGATAGGCAGCGGAAGTACATGATGAGATAAGAAAGGCATGAATGAATAACAAGTTTATGATTCCAGGCAATTTCAGCCTCCTGCTTGTAATAATTATTATTTCCTAAAACCTTGAAAGGTCATGGGAGGCAGGGAATGATACATTGGTGAAGTGTCAGTTTCTTGAATCATTTCATCTATAATGCATATCAGATATGGTTCATGGACAAATTTTTCTAACTACAAGAATGTTTTAGCTAACGAGAAAGTAAATGTTTCAATACAATATCAGTTGGAAATACATTCTGTATATTAGGCCAACATGTGTGACTTCTAAGAACAATGACCCGCAGCAGGGATACTTAATATTAAACATTTTGTATATACACTAGGCTCATAACGTTCTGCAAATAAACCTGGTTTCTCTCTAGTGGAAGTAGGTGTTGCTGTGTTGACCCATTTCTTATATTCAAATAAAACCAGAAACTGTTTTCTGTGAGTCGTCTGACCTATGTTGTGACTTCCAGGTGGTATGAAAAAATTGGGGCTGAGTTGCTATAGACATATATTTCTTTAGAAGGGGATGGAGGGCTTAAATTATAACTCCCTGAATGACTAGTACATGTTGAAACTAAGCCTTCACTTGTTGCACTGTTTGCACTTCAACTTTCCCATCACAGCTGTGAAAACCATAAGGCCCTCACATACTGTACGTACAAATGAAACTAATAAGAACACTTAGAATGGTGCAATAGTAATAATAGACAAAATGTATAATGAAAAATTATAACCTACTATAATTACTACAGTAACAAAGCATACCATGTGATGCTTTAAAGTGATTGGTGCCGCATGGTCCTATAAATACCAAATGAGCACAGGGGCACAAAACAGTGGAGACTTTCACTTCCATACAAACGGCTTTTTATAAACAGTGGGTATAATTACAAAATCAAACACCTATGCACCCTTGGAACCCACAATAACTCATTTTTTGAGGCTTTTTCACCTGAACCTAGGGTTGCCATATTGGCCATTTTTTCTATACACATCAAATGTTTGCATATTGTCCATCATCACCTGTAACATGCTTCCTTGTATTATTAGGGAATATAAACTTTATTAAATTATTTATTTCTGGGAGTTTATACATCTCACATACTGAAGGGTGGGACTACAGATGACAGTGAGCATCCAATGAAAATTAAATTTGTCCATAACAAAATTGCGTATATGCAAACCGAACCCTACCTAGACCTGAAATTTAACATAGGGCACACTCTATTCATTGATGGCCAGCACTGTTCATTCATTGCAGCCCAACCTTTAGAGGGCAGACAGCATTTCCTTTACAACAAATCATCACTTTACAAAGTTAACATACTCCATAACTAATTTTCTTGATATCTCTCCAACTATAATCCTTGTTTCTGTTTGTACACAGCTAAACAAACCAAAAAGGCTATTAACCTTATCTGTTGTTGCAGTTAATATTTGTTAGTATAAGCTTAACGTCTGATTTCACCTTTAATGAACTTATGCTTCTACAAGTATTATTATTTTAAATGATTGCTAATTTTGAAACAATGAAATGCAAACTAGATTGTTTCTATGGAACTCATGAGACAGTAGAGAACAGCCTTTCAAAGCACAAGATCATCTGTGGCAGTTCTTCTGCATTATAAGCATGCAAATTCAATGATCATCTTCAAAGCGCAAGTGAAAACATTCAGAAAATAGCACGAGTGTCACATCCTCTAAACCACATCGAAAGCTTAACCCCTGGGAAGGATTTCTGTACAGATTTGCATTACCCTTCATTTTACATTTTAAGAGCAAAATAAAAGCTCAGGAATTAGTTAAAAACAAAAAGTTAAAAATGTCTGCATTTCAGTTCCATACAGACACAAACGTATGCTATATGTAGCAAAAAATGATAAAGCAGACTGTAAACTGCCTGTCCAAGGCTATTTCACATTGACCCAAACAATCTTATTGCATGCAAATCAGTCCAGCCATACTTTAGTTATTGAAATTGGAATATGAGATTTATGTGCCATTTAACCATAACCCCCAGGAAGCAGGGCCAGACTGGGAATGAAAAGCAGCCCTGGAACTATTTGGACACCAGCCCCATGTATTGTATCACGTGGTCGAGCTCTTGTGCCCACACACCACACCCCTTACACATGCCTATCTGAGCCACACTGTTTACCATCGATCTTTTTAAAGCTATATTAAATTGTTCCTTTACGATAACAGAATACCACATTATTATTATAAAAGTGTTAAAAGGTCCAGATAAGTACCTAGGAATAGACAGAATCTTAACTCCTCACCATCCATGTGTGCTGGATAAAGATGTATGAGATAGAATCTTATGTGATGGGATTGGGAGTACATCATGATACACCTGAAGCCACAATATAGTGCCACACCGACACCCAAACACACACACACCAGGACAGAGTCTGCCACACTGACACCCAAACACACACAGGCTCTGCCACATGGACAACCAAGCACACACACCAGGACAGGCTCTGCCACACCAACATCCAGACACACACACCAGGTCAGGCTCTGCTACACAGACACCCGAAAACACACACCAGGACAGGCTCTGCCACACCGACACCCGGACACACACACCAGGACAGGCTCTGCCACATTGAAGCATAACATTTTTTTCTGCCCCAGCCAGCCCCCCTTTACTATTGATTAATGTGTTCCCCTACAACCTTGTGTATTGCCCCCCCTTGTGCATTGATACCCCACCCCTTTTTTCTATTGGTTAATGTGATGCCCAACCACCCTCTTGTCTATTGATGACCCCACTGCCATGTGTATTACCCCCAGCAAGACACACCCCTAATGAAGTTAAAGCGGCTGACAGAGGTGGTCTTACATCCGCATGATGGCTACTTTGAACTACGCGACCAGACAGCCACTTTCAATGTTGGTCTACCGGCCCATGGAGTTTTCCGGTTTCCAGGTGGGCCAGTCAGGCCCTAGTTGGAAGCATAATTCTTCCACATGTATAGTAAAGCTTCCATTGAAATCAACTGGAATAGCAAATGTATGCTAGAAAACATCAGTGTTCATATAGAATACATGGTAGACTATTGCTAAACTCACCAATGGGGAAAGTTCTGTTTCTACACAACAAAATTCCTTATGTTCTCTAGTACAAAGGGTGTGTTCCCTATTGACCATAGTCAGTTGACTCATCACCAGAACAGTTTTCTACTTTACCCATGGGTTGAAAATTGACAATAACGCACATAGCCAGGTACAAGATCCCTTCCCATGCTGGCAAAATAGACCCAATGTACCAACTTTGCCCAGAATTTCCTTTGTGCGAAATTGTGTGGTCTAATTCTAAGAGACACTGCAAATGGCTCTGCGGAGAACTCCATGTCTTGTTTTTACTTCCTCCCCTCCTCTAGAGGAGCCTGAAATGGGACAGCTCCATCCTTCACAACTGAAATGCACCATGATTTGACATAGATATTATCACATTTGTGAGGGAAAATCAACAAGAGGGTTTTTAAACTGGTCTTTTGGCCCTCTGTGGTGCTCCTTAAACTCACCTCTCTTAGCACTCACATGTAAAGTGCCATTGCAGACACCTGGTGCCTAATGTGTTAGACTTGTGCATTTGAACTTGTGCATTTGGATTTGTATGAATATCAATATAAAATAAATTTACCAAAACCCAGGAGAGACCCTCACCAATACAACGAAAATGAAAAGAAGCAGAGAGCTCCGAATTTTAATTGCATTATGTTGTTCTCACATGCTCACTCTCTCACACACTCTTACTCACTCACTCTCATGCACTCTCTCAATGTCTCCTTATCTTCTCTGCCAACCGCTTATGAGAGAGAGAAATATTTAAACACTTAAAGTTCAGAAGGGATGTATGTTTTAAAGTAGGAGAAATGTTAGAACGAGAGGTCATGATCTAAAACAATAGGATTGGATGCTTAGATGTATTCTTACTTTACTGAGAGAGTGGTAAATAAATGTAACAGTCCCTTAGAAAACATGATAATTGCTAATACAGTTAAACATACATGGGATAAGAATAACACTAAGACAAGACAAACGACTGATTAAGGTCTAAGTCCTTACATCAAGAAAAATAGGCAGACTAGATGGGGTAAATGGTTCTGTTATACCATAAGATTCTATGCGTCAATGTTTCTTGGGATTGGTGGGGTTATTTTTTTCTATTAAGCTTACCCTACACTTTTTTTCCTATGGTAGATGCCTTTTAGGTTGCCTTTTAATAATTACAATTTTTAATGGCAACAAAAAAAAGTACACAGCACAGCTGGTTTTAATAAATGGATTCATTATTTGTTAAACACTTGAAATGTGAGATTTTCCCTTTATGATTGCAAAATGAGTATGCGATTTATATGTATCAGGGTAAAGTCAGACTCGTGTGCATTTGCTCACCTCACTTCGCTACAATACATTTTTAGCCATGATATCAGCTATGAATCAAAAGTTTTAAATGCTTTAAAACACTCATCAGGTTTTATTCAGCTGAATGAGAAACTGATTGTGCTATTCCACATTACTGCAAATGTTAAATAGCATCTGTTTGCAAAATGATGATTCTATGAAATATGAAAAAAGAATTGATATATGAAATAATTATCAAGGTCTTTGAATGACGGAACCATTCCCATGCTATTCTCTACAGCCTTTGTACTTTGGAACTTTGAGTTTGTAACATAACAGACATTTCTCTAAGAAATATTCTTCATGGTCTAAGAGAACAATAGGAGCAACTGCGATTATTAATAAACTTTATGTATCTTTGTATGCAATCAATTTCTTTAAAAGCTTGAATTTTAAGGTATAATTGGATGATGAATAAATAAAATACATGAACAAATGGATAAATAAATGTATTTAGCATTTGTATGGCCTTTTACTTTGTTGTTAGTCTGTGATTACCATAAGCAACAATTGTATATACATGTGAAAACAGTTGACTTGACGAAACCACATGAGCTTTTTTTTCAAGTATATGCTAAACAATTAAAACTCAGTGTGAAACATAGAAATCCCTAGCATCTTCAGTGGACAATGGCTTGCCTTGTACAATACATACTAGCATTAAACAAATACAATCAGCAATAGTACCAGAATGAGCACAAAACTGCATGGAGCAAAAAATTTTAATGGAGTCTATTATAACTGGCTCCATTTGAAAATATTTTTTTGCAGCAATTTAAAAACAATCTAAAATAAATAGCATTGTGTTGTTATTAGAACATGATCAGTATAGTATAGATATCGGTGTTAATCATAAACATCACCATCTCTCAGGGTCATCTGTCAGTACAATCAGCCAATAATGCACTCTTATAGATAATGTTTATAGTAGTAATGAAAATGATAAATGCTAAATACTAAATTGGCATAACTGAACTTTTTAGTGGCTACAACTACCTCTTGCACAGGTTCTACTCGCAAGTCCTTGCCTCTCTGTGTATATAACTTTTATTTGAGCCACTGGCCTGCCTGGTATGTATATCGGCGTTGCAATTCTGTATTTCTGTATATGAGTTACGGCACTAATTCAGTGTATTAGATTACAACTCGATACTTATTTAATTATCATATATCAATTTGTCTATGTCACGTGCAGTAAACTTTTAACTAGTTTTTCACATTGCTGACCAAAATGGTTTTAAAAAAGCATGGATAAAACATTTGTAACCACTGCAATGTGTTCTACATGATAGGTGAGAAAATTAACTGTAACTTGTAAAAATAGAGAACATGCATACTCACACACATACACACATGCATAGTGTAGATCTTGACTCTACCTGGTTCTGCATCATCACTCAATGATTCATCTAAATTAATATTTTGTGAATGCATTTTTCCTGAACTTCTGCATTGTTTTTCTAACTGATGGCATTTTTCAAACACATCCAAAGTTCATTAAGCTTCCTTTATAGGTATTCTAATATTAAGCTTCATTTGGCCCTGTTGGCAAATGACACAAGAGAAAATGTTTAATTAAAATGAATACTAAGGCCAACAGCACATCTTCTAAAAACATATTCTGGATATTTTCGATTATTGAAAATACTTATATAAAAATGTATACATTGTCAATTATATTGATGAAACATTATAATTTGCAATATATTAATAAGACACCAGTGTAACAGACTACATAGATTGATAAAATATAAAATAACATATAATTAATATTTGAATTATAATAAAAAATTATAGGGAGAGGGAAAGGGAGAGAGGATATGGTAGAAAGTAAGAGAGAAGGGGCAGAGGGAGAGTTGATGTGGACAAGGAAAAAAATGATCATTTTGATTTAATTTATAGAATTTAAAAAAAATCTACAATGTGATGTTTTGGGGTATTTCTCCCGATAGTATTATATTTCCAAACAGAAAAGTGAGTATCACATATAGACAATATACTCTGTGTAGTGTGTAACAGTACTTAACATATTCAAATGCATTCAACGTGTCTATTTTCTTTATGGTAAATAATTATATAGGAGCCAAATACAGTGAACTTGTCAGAAAATAATAAAAAACATTAAACAACAATGAGCACATATGGTTAATTTTACCCAAAGGTAAGGGAAGTAATTAAAGAAATGTGTAGCACAAATTATAAAATGTCTTTATCGCCTTCTAAGAGGCACGTGCTGCACGAACAGCTGTAACAGAACAGATATCTCACTCTTGTGACCTCACACCTGATGCACTATTGCAATATATAAACCAGAAAAACAGAGTGCCCAAACCCCAACCCAAAAGCTCTTGAAAAACGTTTAGAGTTATATAGTAAATCCCCGGAACATCAAATTAGAAAAATATAATTTATTAAACTTCTTTTGTCATTTCATCCTATAAACTTTCTGTTTATTTTTCCATTTGGGTTTAATTCCTTATTGTGTTCATGTTTTGTATTTGTTACAAATACTATTGCTCTGTAAAAATTCTTACTAATTGTGAAAATTATTTACACAAATGCAGGTAAACATAAACTGAAGGCATATGCTTGCTCAGTTTCAACTTTACTTCATTTTCCTATGAAGATTTTTTTGTGCAAAATCTTGCAACTTTTACAAACTAATTTGAAGCCAACTGCATTCACAGGGGATAAAACCATGCCTTGTATTAAAAATGGTATTCATATAATTATATAACTAGATGCCTATATGCCTTGGAGCTTTTTTCCCATTCCCATTTCTAATTACATTACCTTTGCTATTGATATCAAGCTGCAATGCCCATTATTAAACAAGGAAGAAAACAGATCAAAGCCATTTTTTTATAAAATAAAGCAGAACAAAACGAGTCATATCTAGCACAGCCACACCGTATTATGAAAAATACAAAGAATCTAGAAAGAGAGCTTTGTTTGAGACATTTTCTGACTCTAATTTGTTTTAAATATGGCTCTGAGTACTTCAATTAGTTAGTGACACAAACCTTAAGAGACACATCAATTCGGGAAACAGTTCACATGGAAATCTATTTCAAAGGGAGAAAGCGCAAAACACTATTAACTAAAACAAATTCCCTTATGTAAACTCTTAAACATGAACTATTACAAACAACAAGGTGACAAACTTTCATATTGTTAGTTGTCAGAACGGTGTGGAGATTAAGAATAAGACTCACTTTCTGGAAAATACAAGGGCCTAACTCCATTTGAAGCCTTAGAGACTTCTAAACAAGGGTTCACAACACTGGCCAAGAGACTTAGGAGATACACTAAAGAAGGAGAGTCCAAAAACACAAATGTTCTGTTTTCCAAAGAACCATCCATGATGTACTCCCATTTGCAGTCCAACAACACAGTAACATCAGAACCACCACCAGAAGCAGAAACTGTATTGGAAAGACATTTGGGAAAATAAAAAACACATAACACCAATGCAAAGTGACTGCAGGACCTGAGAGCAGATCACAGCAATTTCCCAGAACAGGAACCAGTAACCATCATAGTAGCAGTGAGTCAATAACATGAAGAACAGGACAGCACCTGGCCCAGATATGGTCCATACCTATTGGCTAAAGAGACTGACAGCAGTACATCAACACCCAGACTGGCTTAACAGAAGGAAGGACAGTGCTGATCATAAGGGTACCCTCCAACTACTGGCCAATGACTTGCCTTGAAACAACATGGAAAGTCCTTACAGCCATCATAGCCAATGGGCCAATACATGAGCACAGCTCAGAAGGCACCAAGCACCAGTTGCTCATATACAGAGCAGACGCACAGGGAAGCCTACAATCTGTGAATGCCTGTAGCTATACAAAGTCAATGGGAGTCTGGAAGACAACACTGGAAAACAACTCATGACAGCTAGCATAAATGACCATTAAGTGTAGCATATACCTAGGTGATGCACTGTCCCCATTGCTGTTCAGCATAGGCTTGAACCCTCTTAGCTAACTAATCATAAGGACTGGATACATTTACAAGTTTAAGAGTGGAACTTCCATCAGCTACCTCCTCTACCTGGATGACATTAAGCTGTATGCCAAGAGTGAACAAGACATCGACTCGATGATCCTTCTGTCATGGATTTACAGTGAAGACATTGGGATGTCATTCAGACTCCAGAAGTGCCGCTGAAAGTAGTAAAAAGAGGGAAGATTTTAAAGACCAATAGGATAGAACTACCAGCTGGGCACATAGCAAACATACAGACTAGCTACAAATATCTTGGTGTCCCACAGGCACATGGGAACCATGATGAGGAGGCAAGGAAGGCAGCAACAATATATATATTTTTATGCATTTATTTTGTATATGTCTTACTTTTACCTTAAAATTTAACACAATATATGACCTTTAACATTGGTTCTCAGCCAAACAGTTACCACAGCAATTGAAAAGTGTAATTCTAACTGGTTAATAATAACCCTTAAGCATTTTCATCAAAACTAACACTTCTTGACTGTTGCATAAAACATGTTATTTACTGTTGAGGTGACAGCACAAACTCCTGAATCAGCTAGAGGCATTTTGAATAAAAAATACACAACATGTGAAGTCAGCATTACTGCATCTGTGCACACATAATTTCAGAATTTTATAGAACACAATTTAGTTTTTTTTTCTTTTTTTCCCTTTGAACCAGTGTCTGGTTTTATCAAACTATCACAGAGATTTTTGTATCTTTTCTAAATTATCAAAGAGGCTGATTAAAATGACAGAATTGGGGAAAAGGTCTTTGAAGTATATGGGAGGGGGGGCTAGATAAGACTTATGAGATATGTAATTTATTTGAAGGCTGAAACAAGTGATCTTTGGAATCAGCGGTGTGGAAAATGTAGCATGGCAGAGAAAATATATTGTATATTGTTATTTTTGTTAATTACTGAATTAATTTTATGCTGGCACTTAAACCAAACTAGTCATGATAGTATTGATCCCGCTGCCATTTTGTAATTGCCATTTTGTAATTGACTATTTTAGGATTCACACTGGTATGCACGTAGCAGTTCAAATGCATCAATGAGGAATGAGATGGTTACAGGCATGTTTACTTTCATTTGTTTTATTGGCAATCCTGCCACAGATTCTAGATTGCTACAACCATTTATTTAAAACAATTATAATTTGCTGTATATTATATTACATGACATTGTCGTATTTTTTACAAATGCATGGTGGAGCAATTTAAAAATATGTGATTTTTTTTTATTAAGAGATATATATATATTTTCCCCTAGCTTTCAACTGAGATGTTCAGGGAATTCTCAGACATAATGTGTTATGCCAGAAGCGGATATCTCTGCCCTATATTTAAAAGAAGACACTGCTGCAATTACACGGAAGAGAAGATGCATTACATCTATGAAAATCCATTTCTATAGATTTCAGCATATACCAAAGGTTGTGTGGGATGTGTAACTTATAGCATCACCCCTAACACTGTTTAGCCTTTGGTAATCTCTGTTGTAATTGTAGCAAAATACCCATTTTGAAGGAAACTGTAAACCACTCACGCAGAAAAATGAAAGCCATCCAAGTGCTTGAAGTCAGTGTAGCTAAAACGTATTTGTTCTTATCAGTCTATACTCTGCATGACGCCAAAGCAAAGGTCGCATTAAGGTGACTGTCTCAGAAGCAGAACATCACTAGTTAGTTAACCTAAAGGCTAGTAGGGCAGACAGCATCAAAGATTGCTGCACAATGCATTTGTCTTTAAATGTTGCCACAGCTGTTAATGCATTTGGAACCAGACTTAAACTATCATTAGGGGGGTTGAAATAAAAAGAAATATTTTTCAAAGGTTTGCAGTGGAATAATTTGCTTGAATATAAGACGACAAAATCTGAATATTAATTTAAGAAAAAAAGTAAAAGCCTGAATATAAGATGACCCCATAGGAAAAAAGTTTTACTGGTAAATACTAATTCATGTAAACATTTTTTTCATATTTAATAAAAGCTATGTTTGAGAAAAATACCTCCTCTTACAATCGAGCAAAAATGGTATAAATGAGGCGACCACGAGAATGTTCACATATTAAATCTTTAGTAGTCCACCGCAAAACTTCTAATGACTAACTTACTACTGGTGGCAACCAAATGGTTATGATAGCAGTTTTAATGAAAGTTTTTCTGTGCTACAGAATAACTGGAATAATGATTATCTTCAATTCAAAAATGGTGGTTTCTTACCATATTCAAATAGGATAAACACGGACCTTTGAGAGGTAGAGCGAAAGTCCTTTGTTTTTATGGCAATCCATTTATGCCCAACCATTTTCAATGTCCAATTTGGCAATATGTAGATTTTCTTTGGCGGTGCTAAAGCCAATAGCCTTTTCTTCTCTTATTTTCCATTATCTTAACCACATTACTAAGTATATCCTCTGTTTAATTTTACCTTCATCAAATGCTGCCCGATTCTTTTCCCACATCTTAAAATTGCCCACCTAGGATGATATTTCAGAATTCGAGATGTAGCCTTATGGCCACATGGCTCTTTAAAAGGCCTGTTACATCTTTTTAGAAAGTATTTACACACAAGTATGAGGAATAATATTTCTTTGTAATATAAATCTAGAAGGGCTTTAATCACTCTGGGATATAGCGCATTCCTGCCCTTCTGCCATATCTACAAGGACACTACAGTAGCTTGCGTATTTTGCTAATTATCCACTTCATTGCCAGAGCAGCACAGAGCCCTCTGGCAATAGCTGACTTAAATTTCTTATGATATTTAGAAGATTTTGCTGTTAGCGTTAAATTTTCCTAGCCATCCTCTTTTTATTTTAAAACAAACCTTTTTAATGACTTAACTAAAATAATAAGGTTTATTGGCATACATAAATTATACACTTGTCAGTAGTATATTAAATTGTCAACATATTTAACATTGTTGTAGCATGGATGTTACTAACATAGACGTCAATAATGTTCTACAGTTGTTTGTATGAAGTAATCTTTTTGTTTTACCTGGATTGCTTACTGATTATCCAGGCAGCGGTACAAGGTGAGGTCTATTCACTACAACGGAACTGCATGTTGGCAAGTTTGCAGGAATAAACCCACATGAGATGGACTAAAGTCCAACTTGTAAGTTCACTATTGTTAGATCGAGTTGTTAGATCAAGTTGTGTGCAGGGCATAAGTAGGTGCCGTCTAATCATGTTTTGTGCAGAGAGGGGGAGGGTTGCCCTTTAGGCGCACAAGGTCGCTGGCTTTTTCATAAGAGAGAAAAGCGGTGTGTTCGTTTTTAAAATAATAAAGCTGTGGAAATATCATTGACCAATCACCATCTTTGTCTTTAAAAAAAACCTTTAGACAACTACTATGGTAACAGAGGCCTGGAAGGGTGAATTAAAAGTGGCAACATGCTTCACAATAGATCAACTGTTTGCCATACTACCACACTGTGATCAGGAGGCCACAAGTGCCCCTCAGAATAATCAAATGAGAAATAAAAACAAGAAACACATGAATGTATTTATTGTATTTTTGAACAAACAAATGAACTGATAAGAAAACAGAGAGTGTTTTAGTCCTTAAAAGCAGTTGCTCCAGAAGTGGAAAAAGGTGGGCATACTTGCGAGCATATGTATTTTCCCTCTAGAGTTGTATTTGAAATGATTATGGAATGTAACCAATTCCTATAATTGCCTACCCTGCACTATATTGGTGTCAGAACTGGCACATACCTCCATGGCATTCAGTTAGGTGCTCAGTTGGAGTTCTGTTAGTGTTATCACAGAGAGTATCCATGGCTTGTAAAAAAAGAACACTAGAAATTCAGAACTGGGTCCTTACCTATGAATAGTGCGTACCATGTTAACCCCGTATTAACCCCTTGTACAAAAACCTAAGAAAAAACAAGCAAACACGAAGAATGTACACGAATATTTGCCCTGTGTTCGGTTTGGGCGAATATTCGTGTACATTATTCGTTTTTGGTTTTTTTTCTTCGATTTTTGTATGCAGAGTATGAAGATTTTTTTCCCCGCGAAGACGACCACACGGACAAACACGAAGGGCTGGCTGGCGCCCAAGTCTATACTGGAAACTAAATAGAAGATAAAAAACAAGTTATTGTGCAATTTTAATTAGGTTCCATGCCTAAATTACTCAAATGGCCATGTGGGGCATGCTAGGAAGATAAAGATTTATGGGACATGTAATCATCCTACCTAGTTGCACCTTTCTCTGTTTCATTGGAGTACCCTTCTACAAACCCATCCAATGACTGCAAACTGAAGAGGGAGTAAAAGTTTAGTGCACCCACATGACAATTACTTTAGGCTCACTTTTGCCTATTCCACTGGAAGTGGGATGGAGTAAGGGTAAGGGGAATGTCTGATTGGGCTTCTTGCCCTCCTGGACAATTAATTATGTTACCCTTCAGCCCATTGCACACAGGGTAGGAGAATAGGAGATCTTTTATAACAGGGTGTATAGGGGTCCTGGTTTGTATTTAAAAAAAAGTCTTTGTCTGCCATTCAACTCACATGCTCTCGTCTGCATGCAAAATGTAAATACACTAACATTAACTCGCAAGCGACTTATATATTAGTCTGTGTCCAAGATGCTTTCACAGTGTTAGCATCCAGTTCATATGACTTGAGTCGAGTCTGGTCGGTTGATTTTTTAAATTATATTCTATTGAATAGACCTGACAGACTCCATAGTCACATACACATACAAAATCTATGCGTAATTAATTGTTTTAGCAATATGTGGGAAAGAAATCATATAGTGCTAAATTATAAGCAAGCTTTTTTGACTGGTGTGAGCTACAGAAAACAAACAGGGCTATAAATTCTCTGTGACTCATGTGTCCTAAAAAAATGCTCTTGCATGTCAAAATCTATAAAGTTGAAGAGTAGAGGCAAACGGGTTTGAACAGAAAAGTCCCTGTGCAGGTCATTTCCACATACTTAAAGCCCAAAACTTCCCCAGCTAGATACATAGCTCAAAACATAAAAACATGTTATTTTGCTCAGGGTGCCGCTGGAAGGAAACATCTAAAAACTGTATATTTAAGCTACTGTCATCTTATGATGATTTATCTGTCTATTAAAATGACACATTAAACAAATAAATAAATATAAACAAGTGTTTATAAAACAATTTGCAATTATATCTTTCACATACATTAACTGCTACAAAATAAGTTGATCCTCAGGGCAGGCAAAAAGGTGCCAAGGTACAATAGGGCCTGTGTCCAACTAAGCTGGAGGGAAAAACTTAACATTTGCATTGATGGAGAGATGTCAGTGTAGAAAAGAAAACAACAGGCATTAATAGCAAGCAAAAGTCTATTGTGTTTTAGGCTAGCATGACTTTATGCAACATAAACTCTCCAGTTTGGGCCCTTTAATGTGGTAAGATGAACCCAGGGAGATATGACTTTAAAAAAGTTATGTAGGTAAACACAGGCAATTTATTTTTACTTGTTTTTCTTACAAATTTGGCTTTAACATTGCTATGTCTGTTGAACAATAACAATTCTTACATTTGCCCACTTTAGGCCAAAAGGAAATAAATTGAAATACATTTATGATCCCTGTGCGCTGTTGAATGCAATGTTCATCCTGAAGAATACATTCATTTTGTTTTGATGCGGTATGCCAAAAATGTGCATTGGTACCTAATAAATAAGTTTCCAAAGAGGTAGAGAGACAAGCAGACGTGTTTGAAATAACTGGGTTGTATTCATCAAATAAACAAAACAAATAACAATGTTTCAGAATTGCATATGTTGGCTACAGAAAATAGTGATTTTTCATGAACACTATTTTTCATTACAATGTCTTTTAACCTCTTCAAGATAAGGAAATGGCGTTTTCATTATATATTGTATGAAATGGGGTTACTTTTGAAATCTTAGTCATAACACTATGATCATATATATACTACCGTTCAAAAGTTTGAATGTTTTTTTGATGTGCTAACATAATTGCAAAATGGTTTTCTAAAGATCAATTAGCTGCAGGGACAGCCTAAGACATTGTGCTCCCTGGGTCTATTATATCATAATTAGTAAATTCACTCTCTCATGTTCTCTCTCAATGTCTTCCTAACTTGTTCACCGACTGCTTCTGTGTCTGCAGCTCTACTTCTTCTCTTGCCTCTTCTTGTTTTTCAGTCTTCATCCACTTCTCCCTGTGTCTTGTTTTATCGACTGCTTCTCGTGAACCTGGCCTTCCGGGGAACTTCTGCAACATGGGATTGGAGGAACAGGGGAGAAGCTGTCCCTGTGGTTGGTCGAGTCAAGGGTTAACTACTAATTTAGTTACACAGAAAAAAATGTATAATGTAGTGAGATAGATATATAACATTTACACTAAGTAACATACGTTCACCTTCAGGTAACGGATACCTAATTGTCCTTATAACTCTGACTAAAAGAGGATAGACATTAATAGAAAGTGTGGATGTATTGACACCACCATCCATATACAAAAAGACATTCAGAAAGAAGTTATAGGCATTTTAAAATGTAAAAACCCTTTTTTTAACTTTTCTTTGAAAAATCTTTTACTCATCTACAAAAGAGAATGAAAAAACCTGCTAAAAAGATACTATTTGTCCTGAGTTTAGAAATACCAAATGTTTTGCAAGTTATAGGGCAATAAGTACAAGTAGCGGCTTGCTGTTACAAAGCCATTTTTTTCAAATCTTTTAATCCTGCCCCCATGTTCTATTTTATCTTTGAATCTGGCTGGATTGATTTTACCCCCATTAAACCATATATTTTTGAAAACTAGACACTCCAGTGTATGTTAAATGCTGGTATTTTAACCCTTTCTATGCACTAATTCTACCACCAGCTGTAGTCAAAGTTTGTGGTAGTGATTTTTTGTGTTTTTTTCCCACACACATTGTAATATTAAAATTAATTTGGTATATGTCACTGTCAAATAACACCCCAATATGTGTTCAGCAACATCTCCTGAGCACAGTGATCCCCATGCATGGGTTTGTTAGGTTGTTTGTGGACTAAAAGGCCACATTTAGGAGGTATGCACTTTTTAATTTGGAATTTTGATCTTGCTTTGGGCACTGGGGCACAGTCATGCTGGTATAGAAAGGGACCTTCCCCAAACTGTCCCCACAAAGTTGGAAGCATAGCATTGTCCATAATGTCTTGATGTTCTGAAGCATTATGTTTTCGCTTGACTGGAATTAAGGGGCCTAGCCCAACCCCTGAAAACCAGCCCCATACCATTATCCCTCCTCCACCAAACTTTGCAGTTGGCACGATACAGTCAGGCAGGTAACATTCTCCTGGCATCCACCAAATCCAGACTCTCCCATCTGACTGCCAAAACAGGGAAGGGCAATTTGTCACTCCACAGAACATGTTTCCACTGCTCCAGAGTCCAATGGCGACGTGCTTTACACCACTCGATTAGATACTTGGTCGGCCATGGAAATACATTCCATGAAGCTTTCGCCACACAGTTTTTGTGCTGATATTAATGGCAGTGGACATTGGAACTCCTCAGCTATGGACACAGCAGAGCAGTGACTCTGGTCCGTGTCTTTACCTGGTCTTCTGCTTCGTGGCGAGTTGTTACTTTTTCTAAACGATTCCACTTTCCAAAAATACCACATTCAGTTGACCATTTCATGAACTGACTTATTGCAAAGGTGCCATCCTATCACAGAAACACACTTGAATTCACATGTAGAATATTTGTTTTAGCAATTTTTAGCACCCAAAAATATTTTTTTTTTCAAAAAAGCACATTGGTAAAACATATGGAAATTCAACAAAATTAAAATCAGAAAATAGGTTTATATTTTGCACAAAAATGCAAATTAATTAACACTGTACACTGCTGTATTAAAATATTACATGACATGATCTATGAATACTTTTTCACATGGATGATATAGGTTTCGATTAACGTGTAACAAATGAAATTATAATTTAAAAGCTGCATTTTGTGTTTAATCACATTGTCTTTGTCTCACATTAAAATTTGTTGGCTTATCATTTAAATGTGACAAATAAGCAAAAATAGAAGAAATCTTGCATGCAGATATATTTAACTAAAATCCACATAGAAGCTTACATATGTAAAGCACTGGATTTTCAAATGTAGCTGCTATACAAGATCATAAAAGGATAAACTAATGTTAAACAGATACAATAAATGAACAGTGTGCTAACCAGCTTGCTTGAAATCTCATTTAGGAAGCCATATTAAAGTCATGCTGTCATTGGCATTCTATCTAATATAACACAATTTCAGTAACTGGTACAGCATATGTTATGCATTTCTTTTTGCTCCAGCAGGCACGTCTAAAGAAAGTCACCCAACCAAAAATGTACTTTTTTAGGAGAAAGTTTATTTGGAGAGGACTGTCACCCTTGATTTAAAAACACACTTCAACAAAATTTGATATAACTGCATTGATATATAACCCATTATATCACTTTTCTTTTTAAATGTAGCATGGCTCATTTAAAAATTACCTGTTACATATGCTACAATTGGTCCAGCATAATCATCTGTATTATTTCAATATTTCCTCATAATAATTATATTGATGGGCCATATACTGAATAATTCCTGAAAGCATTGCATCTATTGCAGATATAAAAGTTACAAAAGAAAACCACTGTTTTTATCCTGGGGCAAGAAAACACTGTTTGGCATAGCTCATAATCTGTATAATCCCTGCCCGCTTCCCCTTCGACTAAAGGATTCCTGAGGCTCGTTCCATCCTATTCAAAACAAGCCCCAACCGTTCATTACTCTAAAAGACCAGAAGGCCTGAGTAGCCTACTCTGTGAAGCTTCCAGATATGTATATGCTAACTTCGTATGTCATGCACTAAGAGGAATAGAACAAGGCTATTCGAGTATAATATTCTGACAATTATCCAACATCATTTATATTTATACACCACAGGGAAAAGTAAGCAACTAGACAGGATGAACAGTTCTTATCTGCAGTCTAAGTTTCTCTGTTAACCTTGTTTTGCTACTAACCTGTATGTTGACTGAGATTTAGGAAACAGTAAATGTATTTGTAATGAACATGAAATTCACTATAAGGCTTGGCACAGGAACTCCACTTTCTTTATTGCTTTGCAGAACATTATTGCTGACGGCTTTCTAGAACACTATTCGTAATACAACCCATGGTATTATTGATAGCTCTTGTAAACACGTTGATTGGTAATTATACTAAAAAAGGAAATATTACATTTCCAAAACACGAGTGATTAAAGAAATATATTGATTTCTTTATGCAAAATGTGACATTTCTATTGCACATATTTCATGCAGAGATGTAATCAATATCATGCAGTGATGCTATTAATGGTGTCTTGCGGTGCAAAGGCAATAGAGAAGAGTCTAGCCTGAGGTCTACAACTAAATTTCACACCTCCTGATTGTCTATCAATAACATTCTTTTAATGATGTTGATTATTTATGTATATATGGATAAATATGAGTTAGAAGCTTGTCTCATTACTATAATGCTTTATCTTAATTGTTCCTTCTTATGCAACAGCTATAATATCTAATAGTAAGTTTTATAATATATAGGCTGTACTGTGCAAACATTTTAGGCAGGTGTAAAAAAAAATGCTGTAAAGTAACAATGCTTTCACTAATAGACATTTAACAAAATGCAAAGTGAGTAAACAGAAGAAAAATCTAAACCAAACCAATATCCCGTATGATCACCCTTTGCCTTTAAAACAGCATTAATTCTTCTAGCTACACTCGCACACAATTGGCAAAAGAACCACAAGGATGAACCAGCCACGCTAGTAAACATATTGCAGGAAAGATACTAGGAAAAATTAGCTAAAGGAATATGGGAGGATGTTAATGTGTAATGTTTTAAACATCCTTAAACAAGTCGGTCTTGAGTGATTTTTTGAAGGACCAAGGGCAGGGGGAAAGATGGATAGGCCAGGGGAGGGCATTCCAAAGGATGTGCAGATGTCCACCGGCGGCCCGCTAGACACCCGGGAGTCTGGGGATGTATTGGTAAGTCTGGGGGGGGGCAGAGTGGCATATCAGAGGGATGCATGTGGCCTTTTAAGGGTTATAAAGCATATCAGGGGGGCAGAGAGGCATATCAGGGGTTATAAAGCATATCTGGGGGCAGAGTGGCATATCAGGGGTCATAAAGTATATCAGGGGGGCAAAGTGGCTTATCAGGGGTCATAAAGAATATCAGAGGGCAGAGTGGCATATCAGGGGTTATAAAACATATCAGGGGTGCGGCCTATAATCGAGCCAATACGGTATATGCCTACAAAATCCCTGACTATGTGCAAGTATACCTAGAAGAATTGATGTTGTTTGGAAGGCAACCAGTGGTTGGACCAAATATTGATTTGATTTAGAATTTTCTTCTGGTCATTCACTTAGCATTTTGTTAAATGAGAAAATAAACTATTAACACATCTATTTCTGAATACATTTACTTCACCTTATTTACTTTTGCACAGTAGTGTGTGTATATATATATATATATATATATATACACACGCACACTCCAAAGCATAATATAATAATCTCTAATATTGTACATGGATTCTTGGGCAAGGGCAATGAGATGTGACTTTTCATGTCATTTTAATGAAGTGCCTTGTGATTATTTTCTTGTATGAATCATCTTGCGGTCTAGGGATGTCAACAAGAGAATTTATAGTAGAATTAAACCACATATTTTAGAAGGATATATCATATTCTGTATATCAGTATGTCATCTATTTCTCTCCACATTGTCAAGTCTGAAATACAGTAAACCTCCCTAACATCATCAGTAACAAGTGCTTTACTGAATTCAGTCATTGTCAGATTTCCAGAACAATTGGCACATGTAATGTTTTAGCTAGAAATATATTGTTTTAAGATCTCCAATCTTTAACTGTATCATGAACATAAAATAAAATGCACCTAATAAAATCATGAACTAGCATTATCTGAAAAGAAAATGGAAATACAAATTAACACTAATTTAATTCATCTGATTCTAGGTAAAAAAAACGCATACATATTACTTTTAAAAACAAGGTGAAGTTCTAATGCATTTTTCAAGCACCAACTGTGATAAAATGAGAAGAACACAGTACCATGCCTCCATCATCCATGTTTCTGCAATAATTGCACAACACTTTATCCACAAGTACTAGGCAGTATATGATTAGAGGTTGAAAACTAGGTAACAAATCATGGACTGGAAATAAACTGGAATTAAACATTAAACTACAATAAAATAAGTTAAACTGGTCAAGTTCTGCATCACTTCCATACATCATTGTGGTGCTTGGAGGAGTGGATAGCCTCCTGTTGCTTCATAGTGGTATCTGCTACATCACCATGTAAGTCTCTCTATGGAAGATCACTAATAAAATAAATAAGTAAAAGGAAAATGTGTTTTCCAGGACCTACTATTATATAAGCGGGGCCAATGTGTCACTGTCCCGGCTCCGGACGCCGCCGGGAGTGTCACCATCCCGGCTCCGATTGCCGCCGGGAGGAGGTCTGGCCGCGGTTCCCGTACGCCGGCCGTTCGGGACGGCGGTCGGTCCTCCGCTCGCGGCATTAGCAGCGGTCGAAGGGTTGTCCGCGGGTCCCGGGAAAACATCTCCCCGGACGGCGGACGACCCTCCGTCCGAGGTATTGGGACACGGGGAGGATTCGGCTCCGGGAACAGTAGTTCCCGGAGCCTGTGTACTTACCCGTCCGCCGGTCGTCGGTCCACCTCCCGGGCACGCCGCAAGTTGCAGGAGGAATGATGGACGGCTGGGGGGCGTGGTTTTGTTTCTGCTCCGGGAGGGGCTTGTGGAATAGCGCCAGTTTTAAAAGGCTGGCTGTGCCTTTCACAAGCACCCTGTTGTGGTCTTCAGTTTTCGTCTTAGGCTCGTGCTATCAAGTTCCTGTTTTTTGACCCCTGGTTTGTTTGACTCTCCCTTGCTCTACGATTCGGTACCTTTGCTTGTGATCTCTGGTTTTGATGCCTGGCTCGTCCGACTACCTGCTCCGTGTATCAGACCCCTGGCTTGTCCGACTACCTGCTCCGTGTATCAGACCCCTGGCTTGTCCGACTACCTGCTCCGTGTATCAGACCCCTGGCTTGTCCGACTACCTGCTCCGTGTATCAGACCCCTGGCTTGTCCGACTACCTGCTCCGTGTATCAGACCCCTGGCTTGTCCGACTACCTGCTCCGTGTTTCAGACCCCTGGCTTTGCTGACTTCCTGCACTGTGCTCCTGTCTCGTGCTTTGCCTTGCCGCGGCTGCTGCCGCTCAGAACTTATCTCCAGCTGGTGGGAGGTTGTCCACTGTTGGGATCGTCTAAGTCCTGGACTACTGCTGCCGGGAATTCCCCTCTCAGTAGCGGTAGTTTGGGCGGAAGAACTTCTGCGGGGACGACCTTCCTTAATAGTCCAGCGAAACAGTGACACGATGATTGCCCCACTTTTTTTTCAGATCGGTGCATGGTGTGATGGAGGTTATTTAAAAATCTTTGGGGACTGCACAAACTGCATGGCTTCCAGGAAGACATTTTGATTGTGAGGGGTTATCTCAATGTAGCTTTAGACCCACAGCATGACATCTCAGCAGGCCACTCGCATACCCCCAATCATGTATTGAGGAGGATGAAATCCCTTCTAGTGGATATATGTTTGGTGCAATTGTTCTTCTTTTTAACCCCCCCCCATAAATTTTACTTTTTTGTTATCTGCAAGATCTTTCATAAGCTGCTGATGATTTTTAAGGTTACGGAAAATCACTAAATAGGCTATTATAGTTGCAGAAGTTATTAACTGTTCTAAAACAAGTTGCTCATTGTAGGTTTCTCTATTGATCATGATACATACCTCCCAACTTGTACCCCTTAGCAAGGGGGGGGCAGAACTTGGGAGGTAGCGCTACTGTACTACTTCTGTGTATCCCTCAGTCCCGGCAAACTCTACCTCTGTCCTGAAAAGAGGGAAGGTTGGGCGACATGTGTGATATTGCAAGATCATTGTCAGACTTATCATACAGTCAAGTGAGCTTTAGCAAGATGTTTTAAAGTTTTAGTATGAGTCCTAATTTTATAAATCTCTGATGCAGGGGCGTACCTAGAGTATTTGGCACCTGGGGCAGATCCTGTACACTTTAAAACTGTATAGCTTCTATCTTTAGGCAAACATTGACAGGGGTACAGCATAACTGTTATCATTATATACTGAGGCAGACATTGACGAGGGTACAACATAACTGTTATCATTATACACTGAGGCAGACATTGATGGGGTTACAGCATAATACCTATCACTATATACTGAGGCAGACATTGAGGGTGGTACAGCATAACTGTTATCATTATATACTGAGGCAAACATTGACGGTGGTACAGCATAATACCTATCACTATACATTGAGCCAGACATTGACAATAATGCAGCATAACCACTATCACTATATACTAAGCCGAAACCGAAAATTACTCCCCCAAAAAACACTTTTATTAAACATAAGTAACACACCAAAATTGGACAAAAAAACAATATCAACAACAATCACACTCATATCATGCCCAGGCAGCCAGTACATGCTGGAACCTGGGCATGATAGAAAATGTGAGTACAGCCTCCCTATGCAGTGCTACCCACACACACTTACACATTCATGCTATCACACACACACACACACTCATTCACAAACATTCATTCACAAACATTCAGCATAAACTACAGCATAACAGCCATCACTCTTACACATTTACTAATCCACTCTCACTGAATGTTTTCCTACCTTTCGTCTGTCACTGTCACTTTTCCTCCTCCTCTTCGTTCTTCCTCTTGGCTCTTCTTCTGTGTCCTGTCCTTCCGGTGCAGTGAGTGCGGAAGGTGGCTTCAGAGTTGTGCGCCGGCATATGACAGCAAATCCCGACGCACAGCATCAGTTGATGAGCGCATCGTGAGGGAGCAAGATCGGAGGTCTGCAATGAGCAGACACTCGGGGTGGACTGCCCCCCCATCCCCCGCTACTGCTCTGATATTTTTTACATATTTTAAGTGTATGTTTTATGTTTCTATTTATTATGCCTCATCTTTGCTGCCTATTTGTGTTCTTCAATTGGACTTTTTATTGGTTGAAATAATTATAATAATTATTTGTTTTATATAATCCCAAGACTTTCTTTAGCACCATTGTTAGAATATTCTTTGTCTTGAATATCTAAACTTCTCCAGTGATCAAACAGCAATCAAGACCACAGCTTCTATGTCTTATTAATCAGATTTATTCGATAACAAATTATCAATTCATACAGTACCAATGCTGGAACAAATGGTGATAAAAGGTACTGTAGGCTCAATATTCTTGATGAAGGTGAGAGCATAGAAAGAGACCTTGCCCTTGTAATCATGCCTATTTATACCCTTTTACATTTGATTACGTTAAGGAATCCTATTGGAGCAGTCATATGTTACACGGGCATTCCACATTCCTCTAAGCTACGTCACTTAATTGATACCATATGTTCATAGCACTCAAGTTGCATTCAGGCCTAAAATGTGCAGGACAAAATAAAAGTATAAAAATTATTTCTTACAGCCATACAATGGGCAAATAGTACATAACATGTAGTGCATAACATAACCATTTTGAGTTACAGAAATAAAAGTTATGGAAGGCCCTGCTCAAATGAGCTTAAAATCTAAATGGAGTTAGGATATATTCAACAAGAGCAGGGCCTAGGGTCACTGACGCCTGGGTACAAAAATTTTTTGGGTGCCCCCCCAGATGAGTGTGACAATATCGCTAACTCCTCCCCTTAACAAACATAACCCCTTTAATCACACCCATTTACTACTCCCCCTGTTTGGGCCCCTGGCTTCACCATGTAACATGTAACTCACAGTCCAAAGTGCTAGCTTTGTCCCCAAACAGCTTGTCAGTGCCATTTTGGGCCCAAACAGCACCAACATTGCACACAAGGGACTTGCCCCAGCAACCAGGTTGCACTCAGAGGGCTTGCCCAGCACCTAGATTGCACACATGGGAACTGCCACCTTTCTCACCTCCTCACCTCCTCATTATATATTTTCATATATGTTTCTCTTTATTTATTTCAATATTCTTACTACCCCTCTTTCTCACTAGCTACCCCCCCTTTTTCACTATCTACCTCTCCCCCTTTCTCACTATCTATCTCCCATTCTCACAAACCCCCCCTCTCCCCCTTCTCACTATCTACCCTCTCCCCTCTTCTCATTATGTACCGTCTCCCCCTTCTCACTATCTACCTTCTCTCCCCACCTTTGTAGTTCACTTACCCTGTGGTGGGAGCGCAAGGCATCAGTCTCGTTGCTATGCCATGGTGCATACAGGTTGGTGGTGGCAGGGAGCGGAGGAGACAGAGGGGCTCCGAGAAGTTGCTGAAAACTGCTCGGCACTTCTCTCTCTCTTCTGCCCCCTGCCGTCTGGGTGCCTTGCACCCATGCATCTGCCTCGGCGCACCCCTGGCCCTCCAAATCAGCAGGACCACCCACTGATATCAACGGAATGCTGATGTCAGTGGACAGTCCTGACCATGTCCGGCAAGGGTAGGCTCCAAGTAGCCACAGCCCAGAAGTTACCAGGTATGACTGTAACACACACAAGAAACAGCATAAAGCTTAAACACACAGGCCCCACACCGACATAATGGTCCTCTGCATATAACACAAAAGCACCTAAATGAATAACAGATATTGGGGAGGGTCACTTCGGATTCACTTAGGTGTCACATCACTTCCAGGTTCACTGTAATAGCACTTCCATATCAGCATCTAAACAAAAAGACACTGCTGCGCTGTTGTGGGAGAGAGAGGTGCTGGATGTAAAGCCGATGCCCCTCTCACAACTACAGTCCAATTCAGTTAGCCTTAAAATGTCTACATATTAAACACCAGTTGCCACAGCTCTGATCATTTTTCCGTTTACCTAAGTCATTTGTCATTTGACTTATCCCTCCAGGAACATCAACCCTGTTACACATTTTTGTGCCATCAGCAAAAAGACATACCTTGCCATCATTTCTTTTCCTCAAAACAACTAGGTAATAAAATGATAGATAGTTAGTTTGATCACTATTATGGATAATGTTACCTTTATTTTATATATAGTTTGATCTCTATTATGGATTATGTTACCTTTATTTTATATATATGAAAACTGTTTGAATAGCTCCTGGGTCTTGTTGCTTCCAGAGGCAGTTTGGAACTCTGTAGTGAATGATGCTACAGTGGACAGGCACTTTCTACGCACTGTGTGCTTCAGAACTACCACTTTGTGGCTGAGTTGCTACAGTACCATGCTTAAAGTCACTGAGCTCTTCAGTACGACCCATCCTTCTATCAATGGAGATTGCATGCCTATGTACTTGATTTTATATACCTGTTACACATTAACTCAATAATTAGAGGGGGTATCCACATTCTTTTGGTCACATAGTGTATGTATAATATATATATTACCAACATATTAATAGTTCAGCTAGACTTGCAAAACACATCCAAACATGATGGAAAGTGAACACTAGTTATTTCATTCTGTACTTAACACTTATTCATCCATTCAAGAAATAAAAAACAGGGACATTACTTGGCAGTTTGCCTAACACACAATACTGTAGCTCTGAAATGTCAAAACACTTTGATGACTGCAACTCTTATTTTTTTAAACATATTTCTAAAAAGGCAAGTATGCTTATGCTGAATGCGCATTTAATTTTTCTCAAGAAAGTAATTCTAAAAAAAAAATATCTAAATAATGGTTTTAGAAAACATTTGTCCATTTTCAGTGATATGTAATGTACTTTTTGCTTGTAAGGACTCAACCACCTTCTTATACACAGCCTAATCAAAGTTGATTCTGAAATGTGCTGAAATGCAGGAAGATAGCAGCTGAACTTTGCAGTGAGTAATTAAGACAGGAAAAAAAGAAAAAAATGTTCAGCAAGGTTTTCAAAGTCTTGCTGCAAACTTCTATAGTCCAAAAATATTTAACTATTTGATTTTTGGTTTTAGAGTAGAAGAAATAATCTGCACAACCCCAAGACACTCGGTATGGTGCACTTAGTATAGGGTAAACATTAAACAACACTGAATTCAGGACTGGTAATGCTAAATGTGATGATGCAGAAAATAAACAATAATTAAAATGCCTGTTCTCCCCCACGTCTTACCCATTTCTTTTTGTTAAGAGATCTGACTGGTTGACTCCCCACATACTACTGTCTCACTGCTGCTGTCTGGTCTTTTCTCTCATCAATTTTTTTAACTTTAGTAATATAATTTATTGAAATAATATTCCAAATGGAATATAGTAGTGTGGCACTTCAAACATTCGTGCCATGTAATATGCCGCCACCTCCTTCTAGAGGGTAAGCTCATTTCAACAAGTAAACAACTGCCAATATATAATGGTGCATATACTCTATCACCACATGAGCAGCTAACCCAGGCATTTGTAGCTGACTGTTCTTTGCCGATTTGGGGGATTTCTATAATTTGGCAGATATTCAGATCCAGAATCACCATCATAACTTCAATCAGATTTCATGCAGTAAGCATAGGCTTCCTCTGCAATATACCTCTTCTCAGATATTATTTATAATCAACAGCAGGTATGAAACTACTTGGTAAATAAAGGTGTCTATAAGAAAAAATTGTGTCAGTGGAAAGTGCATAGATGTGCAAAGAAAAGAGCAGGTAATACCAAAAGAGGAGGTCATGGTGTTTGGGAGTTTGTAATGAATGGAGGTAGAAAGTAGGAAGTGAATTATGTCTGTAGAAATAGGAGGTTGCGGAGATAGAATTACTAATGACATAGGACAGTGGAAGTAACAGTGTAAAAGATGGGACAACAGAAAAAAGGAAGATGGGAGTAAAAAAAAGGTATCAGCATTTAAGAAGGTGTAGTGAGGTATAAAAGGGTACAATTAATTAAATCAAATATAATTAATATACACTATCTGGACAAAAGGATTGGGATACACCCACAGGTGTATAAAATCAAGCATCTAGCCATGCAGTCTGCGGAAGTCCACATAAAGTCACATAGCGAGGTCACAGAGTGCTGAGGTCCATGGTGAGTAAAAGTCGCCAACTCTCTGCTGATTCCATAGCTGAAGAGTTCCAAACTTCCACTGGCATTAATATCAGCACAAAAACTATGCAACAGGAGCTTCATTGAATGGGTTTTTGTGGCTGAGCAGCTGCATGCAAGCCCCACATCACCAAGTAAAATGTCAAGTGTCGGATCGAGTGGTGTAAATCATACCGCCACTGGACAATGGAGCAGTGGAAACGTGTTCTGTCAAGTGAAGAATCACGCTTCTCTGTCTGACTGGATTGTGCCAACTGTAAAGTTTCGTGGAGGAGGGATAATGGTATGGGGCTTCCCAAAGAAGCATTCCAAAATCTTGTGGAATACCTTCCCAGAAGAGTGGAAGCTTTTATAACTGCAATGGGGGGACCAGAGAAATGAATGGCCTGCACAAGTCATATTTGCAATGCTGGGTGATCCACTGACAATCTGTTCCCCGGCATTGTTCTTATTTCGCAACGATGGGGTGAGACCATCTTTTAGGAGACATGTGTACATGCAGCAGAAGGAAGCAGAAATGCAAAGGAATACTGGGGTCTCTATAGACAATCAGAGCCTATAGACAAAGGATAAAAGATCGCGACTACATTGGCACGTCACATGACAACTGGAAGCACAATGCCTATGTCTTTGAAAGAAAAAAAGCAAACTTCTCCACTTCTACCTACAATTATTTTTTTCTTCAGCTTCAGAGCTGTGAGTTGGATGTTGCTATACCAAAAATTGCAGCCAAGTAAATTTTACTATTTGTGCTTCTTAGATGTTTTTCATAGTAAAATTATTTTACACAAAAATGTTATCTTATTCCAACAAGTAGAATGAAAAGCTTCAGAATAGTGCCAGGTCATTTTCTACTATGTACTGAGTGAAGGAAACGTATGATTGAACAGCAGCATAGGCACTGGGAAGCAATGTTCTGTTGCTAATAAAAAGTGGCCAAATTTGAAAAAGAAAATTGAAAAAAAAATAAATGTTCGGTCTACGAACTCCTGATTTAACAAACACAGCTCAGAGACATTCAACATTTCTGTGCCTATGACAAAAACAGAATGATTAACTGTCAGATTATGGTTTTTAAGTTATAGAGGGCTATGCTTTGCGTTACTGCTTATGCGTAGACAATTTCAACTAGTGGCATTTACATATAAAAATGTTTCCTTGACGTGGACAATTAATTTCACTGAAATTACATTTCTCTCCTGGATATTGAATGTCTATGCTGACATACCCAGTAGCCACATGTAATTCTCATGTATACACCTTACTCTCAGCTGAGTTATATTTGTTAAAGGTAATAAAACAGTGCTGTTTTGTAATAAAGTATCTGCTGTGCCTTCTAGAAAATATTGATTTTACGTTACGATTACCTTTTTCAAACAGGTAAAGCATTTTATTCATTTGTCAGAGTGGTGTTGCTCTGGAAAGCTTGTGGGTACTGTTTATTTTGTGTTCTAACACATTTCGCTTCATCTGGAAGGATGTCCATGTAGCATATATTTTAAGATAATATTTGTGGTACATATGTTCTTATATATAAGGATTCTAAATATGTTAAATGGATTTCAAAGTATGCGCTATTAGTATACTAGAAATGCCAGAATACAGTATGTTGGGACTACACAGGCAGTACTTTTGTTATTTTTATTATTAATAATAATAATAATACTAGTCAATGTTCTTATCTCAGGCTGCATATGAATGATGATATGATGAATCTATCTCTGGTAAACCAATAGAGTAGGGTCTACTGTCTGTCTGAAAAAGTAGATAGTAATGCCTAGGGGATAATGCCGGAATCCATCTTAGCATTTCTTCTTCATCACTTCAGGATAACATATGTATCCCATTGCGGATTACTTTTTGTTGGGAAGGTCACTACATGCTCACTTAAGCCTTCATGGATTGTAGTGTGGCTGGATTGTCAATATAATTTACTTTTTTTGGGCTTCGCCAGTGGATTGTTCCCTTTAAGAAAACGCTGATAAGGAGACAGAAGAAAAAAAAAGATGCAAGAGAAGAAGTGAAGCTGTGAGGCAATAAGACAGGGACATGGAAAAGATTTTAATTGCACTCTTTCCCCAGAGCTCGATACAAGCTCAGTTCCAGGTTATTCATGTAGGCGCTCATGGCACAAACTGTAGTCATTGATCACATGTTTATTTTCTGCCTGTTAGCTGTATAATATTTGGAGACTGCAACATCCATTGGGTAGAGATTGTTCCTTCTTTTCACATAAGCATAAATCATATACTCATATTGATTATTTCTCACACGATAGATGCACATTAGACAGATTGATAGAGACAGGGACAGGCTCCATTACCTGGTATCTTGTAACGACACTCCTGATACTGTATATTGATTCAATTATAGGGCAGTGATTAGGGGTCGACTTATCCAGCAGCAGCCCAACTAAAAAGGGAGAGGACCAAAGGGATATTTACAAGGTTTGAGAAAGCTTAGACTGCTGGAAAGGCAACATAAATTAAACCCTACAGATCAGGTATTGGATGAGATTCAAAAACTGAGGATAAAACTATTTAGTATCCAAAGGGAGAGATTAGATTTTGCAGTTTGTAAGTTAAACATGTAAAATATTCCAAGAGCAATAAGGCAGACACTTTGTTGGCAAACAAGCTTAAACAACGGGAGGCAAATATTTATTGAATAAAGAAATTGTACTATAGATCCTTAGCAGATTGCTAATGCTTTTGCTCAGTATTTTGAAAGCATATATAACCTGTTACCTAAATGTAAATAATTTCTGGGTAAAGCTTTAAGGAGTGATTGCTTGCCCTCGTGTCTCTGAGTGAAATCCTGGGAGCCACCAAGCATATTAAACTACACAAGGCTTTGGGTCCAGACATGTTCTCTAAATATGTACTATAAGACTTGTAACCATACCTGGGAACTCTCCAGGTTTGACCCGGAGATTGCCGGATGAGCTCTGCTCCTCCGGTTCTCCAGGTCAAGACCCAAATCCTCCGGGTTGCCCATTTTTTCCTTGAAATGGGGGTGTTTCCCGCTGCCGCAGGATTTCCATTTTATTCTATATTCATAACTGTGTGTTTTAGTCATTTGGTTTATTGTAAAATATCTGTAGTGAAGCATGTAATTGTATGTTATTTCCTAGCTGGGCACACTGTCTTACATCCCCATTAGATAAGACAGCTAGGGGGAAGCACTGCCAGTCTGAGACCCCTGGTCTCCCAGCGAAGCTGCAGGATTTACTTGATGCAGTATCAATTTAAGAGGTAACTATGGATAGTGACTTGGTCAAGTACTGTCCTGAGGTGATTACTGGCTGTTATAAACTCTCCACATAAAAAAGAAGTAATAAAAACCAGTGTGAAGAGAGGTATATAGAGAAGAGACAATGATCAATATACTTCCCTTTTATGTCACTTTACCAGATACTCAGCTGCAGCCCGTACAAAACACTCTCCTAGTGATCTTTGTTTATAAACTCTCCATATACCTACTCAGCTTAACTGAACATCGCAGTGATGAGGGCAGGTTCCTGTCTGACATTCTATCAGCCACTTTCAAAGCCAGGTAAGTCTACTCACATGTGTTCCAAATTTTGGCCAATATTGTTACTTAATACAGATATTAAAGTGTATGCTAAAATTATTTCCACTGGGTTGACTAGTGAAACCTCTGCACTGATGTCTTGTGAACAGCCAAACTTAATTTAGGGGCAGTTATGGTTGATGGGATGATTAGGGTTAATTTAGGGGCAGTTATGGTTGATGGGGTGTTTAGGGTTAATTTAGGGGCAGTTATGGTTAATGGGGTCTTTAGGGTTAATTTAGGGGCAGGTATGGTTAATGGGGTCTTTAGGGGCAGTTATGGTTGATGGGTTCTTTAGGGTTAATTTAGGGGCAGTTATGGTTGATGGGGTGTTTAGGGTTAATTTAGGGGCAGTTATGGTTGATGGGGTCTTTAAGGTTAATTTAGGGAAATGTATTTTAACCTGTACATTACGTCGTAAATGTACATTTCATTTTCAAAATGTATATATTGTGAACCCCCATTGGAATTACCCACCAGCCGCCACTGCTACAGCCTGCAGACACCAAAAGATCTTACCTTATCCGCACCAGGGAAGATCAAGTTCTCCATCGCAACTGATGAACCCTAGCACAAACACACAGAAGAACTGAAGAAAGACACTGACAACCCTGAAAGATGAACAACAGGTTTTCGATTTTTAACGTCCTGGACATATGGTGAACCCTAGAAACATTTTGGACCTATATAATAATATATAAATGTGTTACTTTATTCAAGAAGTTTATTGTTGATTATCTGTTTTTCTTTACAATATAATCTTTGTGTGTTTGCTATTTATATAGATTCTATAATATAATAGTGAATGTGATATTCTAAAACTTCATAAAAAAGGAGATGTAATGTTATCAACATGTCATGTGTCATATTTGTTTATTTACATACAGAATGTTAATTAGCAGTTGGTCTTTGAACCATATATGTGAACAATTTCAGTTAGGATGATAAAAAGTTGGTGACTAGATGCATCTTGGTAAGACGCTAATTTGAGTATCTACACAAGAACAATATACAGTTACCAGCACACCTTGTTGTCTCAGTTTAATCGAGGTACTCAGACCTAATTTTTGCATATGAGATAAAGAACATTGTAATGTACGTCACAAATTTTGTTAGTTTTTAAAACACTTTAGCTTCCTATTAACCCACTGAAACAGTGCTGATAATTGTGAGTGTGACTGTCCATGAATTTGTTGCAAAGTGTTTTTTTGTGGCTTTCTCTTTATTTCCCCTATTAATACTAACATTTGCAGTCTTCTTTAGCCTTTCTTTGTATGCTAACAAGACACCATTATATGTAGATAAATGAACCATAGAAAGTATCAGTCACATGTTTTACTTCATAATTACTTAGCGAGTATGCTCATTTTATTATTAAATGCCAAACCATTTAAAAAAACTGCCCATTTATCTGAGGCTGCATAAAAAAAAATTGTTTTTAAGTCACGCTAGCTGGAAATATACAGTTCCTGCTTATTGGAGGTTATCTTTACTTGCTAAGGGAATATTGGATAAAATGCAATTTCAAAAATTTGCTCTTAGATCCCTTTTATAGATGACCCCCAACATCTTTAAAGGCATTTTCCATATTTATATACCCAGTTAAGGGGTAAGCCTAGAAAATACAGATGTATGACTATTAACCATGTATGTTAATAACCCATATGACATGACTTTCACATACATGGAAACCCTCTGACATTGGTCCTGAGGCTTTGGCAATCAGAGATGTGTTTTAGGCCCTCAGGATCTGGATTCTGCCTTATCCACATAAACCTGCCCTGCCCATGCACATTAACTATTGTAACCATTTTACTTAAAGACCTAGTAAAATTAAAAGGACAACATTAACTGCCAAACCAAGAATGACAATACATACTCTACACGCCTCTGTCGCTGAGGTGTTAGTCATGCTTTCCAAAGAAGTAGAATTTCATTACTATACATGGTATAAACTCTATGTGACATTTTGCTTCGGGGGTTTGACCTAAGGTATTTTAATATATAAATATTTTTGTGATTTATTGCAATACCATTCTCAACAAGGCATTTCTTCTATTAATCATTAAGAAATCAGCTTGAAAGGCCTACTGCCTTAGGGATAAAAAGACTATGTAATACCAGCTGTTTTTCCACATATTACTTTAAATAGACATTTAACTAAAGACTTAATTAGTATTTATAGTATCAAATTATATTAAATCTGTTTTATGTCTGCTGACCATATATATTTAACTAGTTTCAGAATTAATTAACGTACCACTGACAATATGCATTTTAAACACAATATCTGAATATATAAAAAACATATTCAGTATTTGTTTGTTACTTGTTGCCCCCATATATGACCATTAATTATATAATATATCGATTAAGGGATTTATGTCAGTGACAGTACTACGCTTGCTGGACCTTTCTGGGGCTCTGCAGTTCCTGAAGCTGTAATATTAACTGTTTTGCAAATAGTGAAAAACAACCCTAAATCTGCCTACTTTTTCCTCACTGAGCACAGGGAACTAGTACAGGCAGTTGTTATTAACCTTTATTGGAGAAGGCTGCTCTGTGTTCTCTCACATAGACTATAGCCAGGTGTCCTCAACCCCCTCCCCATAAATATTGAGAGACCTGGTAAAAGATACTAAATCTCCACTGAACTGCAACACTAGCACTAGGTCCAGGATTCCCTGAATATCATATGAAAATATTATTCTACCTGAGCATCCAGTATATACAGTTATAGCTCACAAAGTGAACCATGCCTAGGGAATCATGTACATAGCTCCTCTGGAACTTTTTCCGGCCACTGTCTGGCCAGTTCTTTGTGTGTGAGCAAACTGATGGGGTTAGACCAAGTTGAGGATGTCTCTAGTGTCCCTTTAACCCCTTGGCAGGCTGTTCATTTAGCAGTAGAGTCTGGGCATGGTGTCTATGGTTATTGGCAGTGACAAATTGTCAGATGAAAAACTTTTGCAATCCTTTTTAGAAGATATAGGAAAATCCAGAGGTAAGTTCTGATGGTACTTTTCAAAAGACAGTTGCCAGTCTTCCCAGGAGTGGACATCCCAGCAAATTAATCCCAATGCTCAGAGAAAAGTTACATCGTAGACTATACATGTCTTATACAGCATGTTAAATATTAAAGTTCATGACAGTACAGTTATCCAAATTGTCCATATTTTGTGTGGCCACGATTATTTTCCAGCACTACCTTAACCCTCTTGGGCATGGAGTTCACCAGAGCTTCACAGGTTGCCACTGGAGTCCTCTTCCATTCCTCCATGACGACATCACGGAACTGGTGGATGTTAGAGACCTTGCGCTTCCCCACCTTTCGTTTGAGGATGCCCCACAGATGCTCAATAGTTTTAAGGTCTGGAGACATTCTTGGCCAGTCCATCACCTTTACCCTCAGCTTCTTTAGAAGTGCAGTGGTCGTCTTGGAGGTGTGTTTGGGGGCGTTATCATGTTGGAGACCCAGTCTCTGAAAGGAAGGGATTATGCTCTGCTTCAGTATGTCACAGTACACGTTGGCATTCACGGTTCCCTCAATGAACTGTAGCTCCCCAGTGCCGGCAGCACATATGCAGGCCCAGACCATAACACTCCCACCAACATGCTTGACTATAGGCAAGACACACTTGTCTTTGTACTCCTTACCTGGTTGCCCCAACACACGCTTGACACCATCTGAACCAAATAAGTTTATCTTGGTCTCATCGGACCACAGGACATGGTTCCAGTAATCCATGTCCTTAGTCTGCTTGTCTTCAGCAAACTGTTTGCGGGCTTTCTTGTGCATCATCTTTAAAAGAGGCTATTGAGTTATTTTGAGGGGGCAGCTAATTTACACTGTCATACACTGAGTGTAATTTCTTCAGTGTTGTCACATGAAAAGATCTAATAAAATATTTACAAAAATGTGAGGGGTGTACTCACTTTTGGGAGATACTGTATATAGATCAGGCAGACCAATACCATAATCTGTATGATCTTATTTGATAGAATAGAATTCTATTCTGCTTGCCTAAATGTATGAAGTTATGAATATTCTAAATTCGACAAATTGGTAATTAATACTAGAAGACTGATTAGGGTGACTAAAAGGTAATCTGCAAAAATAGGCTCAACGGTTTCATATGATTAAGGGAAATCCATTTATATCTAAATTATGCCTATTAACGAAGCTTGCGGTTCTGGTGCTAAAACATAAAGCAAAAAGTATAGGAGACACCCTTGGGCCAATAGTACTTTGAAATACTCAAGGTAAGGAGCCATTGTTTAACACTGAGCCTGTGGGAATTGTATACATAGCCATAGACAAATTGATTGAGTACGCCCAGGGACAGAAGCAGTCAAAGCATCTTAATAAAAAACAAAATAAAAAAAATAAGGACCGTAGCATTCAGGTCTCCCCTGCTCGCCTGCAGTCTCCACAGAATCTCACTGACATCGCACATGCAGCACAACAACAGGAAGGTAGGAGACTTCCACAAAAGCTAGCAAATAAAGGTACAAACCTGTCAATATTCAAAAATATGTAACTAGTGCAGGTTTGTAATCCACCGCGTAGCACACCGATGGGGTATGTCGCCCAGAGAGGAAACATGAAAGTAAACACCTAACACATTTCACACTTAACTTTGTGTTTATTTATAGGCATTTATGAATATATGAATTTACAGCAAAACCTGTTATGCGTTTACTTTTATGTGAAATCCTCCATCCATGGAGAAGACTCAAGGTATAAACCATGGTGTTTAAAATTAGCAGGTTTGGGCAAAAGAGGGTGAATGCTTACCTGTTTCTTAAGTGTTACAATTGGTGGATTTTGCATACATGATCATGTAAAAAAAACTATATGTTATTGAAGACAGGAGGAAAATATTAGGTTCAATCTTCCTTTACTGTACTACCAGCAATAAAATCACCCCAGAACAAAAATGGTTAAGAAAATCTTATAAAATCTTATTTTGCTGATCCTAGGAAGATAAGACATTTTGCTGTACCAACCTGCATAGGCCATATAAGATGAACACAATAAAAATTGAAAAAATGGTGCTATCAGTAAGTAGTGGTAATAGGACAACTTTTCAAAACTTTGCACATGATTTTTTTATGCATAACTCCATTATGTCATGAGTGTCACACCATATACTGCTGAGTTTCTTTCACCAATAAAAGCAGCATATTTGAGACACTTGGCTGTATCCAGCAGGACCAAGGGGCCAACTGATGCAGCACCAAGTAGATAAGGGTTTTTTTTACATGCATGCATTTTTGTACCTGTTTCTCTCCATATTTATCTTGTTGAGAACAATGAATGATTTCTCATTTTCATTGCAAAGAATCCTAACCTCATACATATCCAAATTATACGTAGCTCACATTTAAATTATTCAAATGCAAAATTCACCAAAAAACCTGCTATGCAAAGTTTTTTTTGCTCAAATTTTTTTTTTGGCATCAATTGATTTTTGTGAAAGCCACAGATCTTTATTAAAACAGTTCATTAAATGTTTTCTGCCATTTGCAGCTAAGTGCTCATACTTTATCTAGATAAGCAGGGCAATAAAATGTGGCTCATATTCTGTCACCAGTATGCAGCACAGAGCAAAACTGAGGTTCCATAAATTTAGCCACTCAAACGTGCAACTTGACATATTTTGAAGATTGAGCAGGAAATGTCTCTCAATGCATGAATTTAAGGACACAATCTATTTTTAGATTAACATGAGATATGGAACACTGAATGTGACATTTCAGAAGCTGATACTATACTGACATCTATCATAGGAAGGCAAAAGTTTCCAAAACCACATATACTGTGCAGGATGCTACTTGCTAATGAAGAATTCTACCATGTTACATTTTTTTTGTAGATTTGTCGCTTTACTTATTTTCAGCTGCAAAAGTAGGATATATATTATGCATATGGGAGATGTACTAATGTGTCATAATTCTGAGAAATGTATCTTGAAGAAGTGACAGCCTCCTCGTGGAGCCTATATACTAACAGAAAAAAGGAAGCAGAGGAAAAGCTAATACACTTGAGCATAAATCTATAAATCTTACAATACCAGGTGAAACACGGAGAGAGTTCCTAGGTATGTGGATTACACAAACTTTGCAGATTGCATGGTCTACTTCTAAAAATTGCGACCATCACGCCCTTAATATATCGTGTTAGAACATACTGTATAGTTTACTAGCTGCAAAGATATTGTAGAGGGCCTAGAATTCCGGCTTAAAGATGAGCACAGCAGAGTCACTGCTCTGGTGTAGGACACCAATGCCTGATGTACATATGCACATATAAGCACATGTTTTCGCTCCACATGTGTCAGATCCAGATTCCCATTTCTTCGGACCTCACATATATACAGAGCTTCAATTATTGTGGATACCACACACCAATATAGAATCATACCAGCTCGACACCTACATCAGACTGCAACACCTTGCATGGGCACAGAACCATTCAATCTGTTATTAAGGATGAGCTTCATAAGTATGTAAAAGTAATGTCAAGGCTCTCAAACATAGCTGACTGACTACACATATGTTGTTAGTTTGAACATGCACAGGCTTACAAACAGAAATAAGCCATTCTAACCATGTGGCAATTCCAGATAAATGGTTATTTTTCTACCAATGTCATCTTTTATTGAAAGATTTTTGATTGTTTCCTACCTGAAACTGCAGAGTTTGTTAATTTTTGTTTTGTACTAGCTGCGGTGCCCATCCTTGTTTTTTGCTCATATTTCCAACTGAGCAAAAGCTGTTTCAGTGAGAGTTACTACAGAAACCTCACAATGTCTCATAGTCTGCCCTCAGGACCATCAAAACCATGTTGAGAAGTCAGGCATAAGCCAAATGTAGACACTGGAGGAAGGTCAGCAAACGGTGTGGGTCAAGCACGGATAACAACACCCCTGTTACCTGTACAACAGAAGATATGAAATAAGCCTAACAATTAAGGACAGGTTACTGCACTGAGCAAGGCTTTATAGTAATGTTCAGTATGAGGTAATATGATTCAAAATATCAGTTACTGATAAAGTATCATAAAGCTTTAGCCCATTTATTGGAAAACTAAAACCTGCACATAAGGCTTTTTGAAACAGAGGAGATCTGCTCTCGATTTAACATTTTAAGAGGACAGTTTTAAATAATATACTTTTTGTCCTTTTCCAGTTAATGTGAATTCATTTTATTATGAGCGATGAAATAAATTGTGCCAGGATGTGAAACAATACACTATTTACTGCACTTAACTAATAATTATGATTAATAGTAACTGTGTCGAGTCTGCAACTCTCATGTAATTCCCATGCATATTACTGTAAAGCTAAATGCTGGTATTTATTATAATGCTTAACATTTATCAAAAACTATTTTTTTTCTTCTGTCTCTGTCTGTTTTTTATTGCTCATTCCTCTCTTAAAAAAATAACCACATTCTTTTTCTGTTCTCCATTTCATCCTTAGACTACTGCTATCGATTTATCAGTGTCACATTCTGACCTCTTTTATCTGGCAACAGAGCCTGTAAATCTCCCCCTCTTCTAGCCTTTAGCAGTTCACAAACTGCATGTTTGTCATCTTGCTTTTTGCTTTCATCTTATTTTTATGTAGTCTTCTCTGTATAGAAAATAATGATATTGTGGAGGTCCAGTAGAGAAATCATAGATTTGCTGTGTAATCATGTGAAGTAACAGACTGTGATGTAAATGCTTTCTTTAAAATTAAGTGAAATGCAAAGATCTGATTTCATTCTTATATGAGAATGCCTTCTTTTGCTAAGGGGTCTGGGTACTTAAACAATTCAGGTGTTTTCACTAAACAGGGTAAGTAAAATATTTTAAAGCATCGACTTTACTTCAATCAGATTTATCATGTTAGATCATCCGTGAGAGTCCTGGTTGCCCTGGGAATCAATGGGGTCTATTCACTAAAATGTGATTGCCTGTAAGCTGGAAAAAATGAGAACAGAAAATTTGCACAGGTTGGGCAAAAGTCAAACTTTCAAATCTGCAAAAGCCAATTTGAATCAGCACTCAAAAACAGTCACTCACAGTGTGAGTAGGCTTAACTGCAAGAGAATTGGTTGAATGTGAGTTGAAACACAACCTTGCAAATGCAAGCAGGAATTACGTTCCAAAATTACAAATATCACCTTGCATACAAAAAAAGACTAAATTATGAAATTTGCAGGAGAGGTTGTGTGTGTTGCACTGCAGCTCTGGAACTCCAGGGTCTTTAGCGTGTTTTAATATTTAATAATTTAATATACACTCATTGTTGCTGAAGCTGTTTGGGCAGTAGATGGCCCATTTCACAAAATTATACTGCTACATCTCTGCTTTTATTCCAAATTACTCTCCTAACTACTTTTCTCTGACCACAACCTATGTTTCTTCAGGCAAGGTACAAAGGGCAAAAGAGGAAATAAGTCAGAGGGGATCCACAATAATGCAATGTCAGAAAAATTATACTCTTGCAATAGAACCTTGGAGAAACTCTGGTTCTAAAGGCCCTTAATAACAGGTGTTACAGGAATCTGACACAAACTTGACAGGGATATGAGGGAGACAGGAATACAAGCCACCATATAGCCTCTTAATGACAAGAGCAGTAGATGCATGGTCTGCCATGCTCAGGGTCCAGCTTGGTTCTTAATAGCAAGTAGGGCTGCAACTAACGATTATTTTAATAATCGATTAGTTGGCCGATTATTTTTTCGGTTAATCGATTAATCGGATAAAAAAAATTAATGTAAATTTTTCATTTATTTAAAATAATTTACTAAACAAATGATGTTAAATACAAACAGCAGAATAAAAAAACTTTGATAATACATTTCTTGTCTTTATTTCCCAACCAGCCCCCCAATATATGCACATTTGAGCCCAGGCTTGCCATGCTGCCTCTCAGACATGCCATGCTGCCCCCCCACATATGCCACGCTGCCTACCACAGCACTCCACGCTGCCTCCCACATATACCACACCACGCTGCCTCCCACATATGCCACTCCACGCTGCCTCCCACATATGCCACTCCACGCTGCCTCCCACATATGCCACTCCACGCTGCCTCCCACATATGCCACTCCACGCTGCCTCCCACATCTGCCACGCCACGCTGCCTCCCACATCTGCCACTCCAATCTACCCCCCACATGCCACTGTGCCTGATACACCTTATACCCCCTGAAACACCACTCCATCCTCCCCAGACATGCCACCCTGCCCTCCCCACATATGCCACGCCATGCTGCCTCCCACATCTGCCACTCCACAATGCCTCCCACATATGCCACGCTGCCTCCCACATCTGCCACTCCACGCTGCCTCCCACATCTGCCACTGTGCCTGATACGCCTTATATCCCCTGATACCCCACTCCATCCTCCCCAGACATGCCACTTCTCTACCCCCAGATATGCCACTCTACCCCAGATATGCCTTATACACCCTGATACACCACTCCGTCCTCCCCAGACATGCCACACTGCCCTCCCCACATATGCCTTATATACTGTATATGCCTTATACCCCCAGGATTTAGATTCCCCTAAATTAACCCTAAACTCCCCATTAACCATAACTGCCCCTAAATTAACCCTTAACACCCCCTTAACCACAGCATCCCCTAAATTAACCCTAAAGACCCCATCAACCACAGCATCCCCTAAATTAACCCTAAACACACCATTAACCACAACTGCCTCAAATTAACCCCAAACACCCCATTAACCACAGCTGCTCCTAAATTAACCCTAAACACCCTATTAACATAACTGCCCCTAAATTAACCCTAAACACCCAATTAACCATAACTGCCCCTAAATTAACCCTAAACACCCCACTAACCATAACTGCCCCTAAATTAACCCCCACCTCCCCTAACTTTCAGTAGCCCAAATATATATATATATATATATATATATATATATATATATATATATATATATATATACACATATACTTACAGTTAGATAAGTGTCACAGCCATGTGGTTCTGGCCTGGAGAAGGAAGGGGCCAGTTGTCACAGTGATTACAGGGAGGGGGAGTAAGTAGGAGCTGCTGCTGTGAGACGGTAACTCAGACTAAACGGATTATATAATGAGGGGGATTTTTCAGAGCGTTTGCTCTGAAAAAACCCTCATTTTATAATCGATAATAATCGATTCAACTAATCGATAATGAAATTCGTTGCCAACGAATTTCATTATCGATTATTATCGATTTTATCGATTAGTTGTTGCAGCCCTAATAGCAAGCATCACCTGTGGAGGGTGCCATGAGGAGAAGACATAAGAGGGCCAGGGGATTAAGGCTTCCTTCCAGGCTTAACCCCAATCCTTTCCACCCAATATGTTCAAGAGAAAAAAACATCTGATCGTACACATGATGTTGCTGGTGCAGTGCACGTGGATGTCAGTGCGGAGAGAGGCTTGTATTCGGTGCTTTAGTGGCTACTGAGCCACCAGGCCTGGGGAGGAGGCAGAGAGACAATCCTGATGTCCGTTCACTCCTGTGCGTACTTACGGCGATGTGATGTGTGGCACACATACGTGCAATTCCAGAAGTACAGGCATGCTTGGTAGAGACAGTGAAGCTGGATGAGGCAAAGGCAGGAGGACATGCAGTCTTGCGTGGAGGAGGATCCTGCAGCTGCTCTGCCTGTTGCAAGTTCAAACTGGACACAAGCTCAGTTCCATTGTGTGAGCTGGCGGGTTGAAGAGCTTTGGGTGGTGGGCTAGGTTAGCAAGGGACAGAAGAAGGGGTGTCAGGAAGGGTGAGCAGCAGGGTAACATTTTGAAGGTTTTGATTGCAGTTGTAGGTAGATTGTCTGGTTTGGGTAAGAGTGAGTTGCTGGGTAGTTCTTTAGAGGCTGGACCAGTGTCTCCAGCAAGCTAGGGGACACCAGTCATTCATCTCATGCCTCGTTAAACACGAATGCACGCATTTCGTTTGATGAGGGGTAAGGTGTAAAAAGAAAAGCAGCCTGGTAAGGAGCAAGAACCTCCATTGGGAGGCAGGATGCATTGTTATTGGAGGATGGGTTCGGCAAGGGGTTCTGGATTCCCTTTGTCCCATTTGATGTTCCACTTTTCACTGAGAATTTGCGTTCAGTTCAACTTAAAGAGAGGATGGTTCCTCATAAGTTGTTTAGGGAAGTAATGGCAGGCAAGGTAGTGGAGCCATATCCATCACTTCTGTTTTCTGAACTCAGAGTCCCCCATTGAGTTTGATACCTAAGAAAGAGGCTAGGAAATACTTTCTTATCTGTCGTGTTTGGCAGAACAATGGGATAGATAAGGCTGTCAGTTGGGAGTTCTTGTCTGGTGGCTATGGATTCAGCTAGGGCTGCAACTAACGATTATTTTAATAATCGATTAGTTGGCCGATTATTTTTTTGATTAATCGATTAATCGGATAAAAAAAAACAATATGCAAATTTTTCGTTTATTTAAAAGAATTTAATGAACTGGATGTTAAAAAACAACTTAAAATTTACATTAACATTCTTATTTTGTTATGATGTAATAAAAAACAATATTTTCAAAGTACAAGAACCCAAACACAATATTTATGAAACAAAATAACCCCAAACATTCTGAAAAGAGGTGGACTATTACTGTTCAAGAAACTTTGCCCCAGCACTTTGCACTTTGCACCCAGCACTTTGCACCCAGCACTTTGCACCCAGCACTTTGCACCCAGCCCTGGCACTTTGCACCCAGCACTTTGCACCCAGCACTTTGCCCCAGCCCTGGCACTTTGCATCCAGCACTTTGCACCCAGCATTCAGCACTTTGCACCAGCACTTTGCACTTTGCACCCAGCCCTGGCACTTTGCACCCAGCACTTTGCACCCAGCCCTGGCACTTTGCACCCAACACTGGCACTTTGCACCCAGCACTTTGCACTGTGCCCCTGCACCCAGTCTCTAACTCTGCCCTGCACCCAGCCCTGCCCCCACATTCTGCCCTGCCCCCACACTCACACTCTGCCCTGCACCCACTCTGCCCTGCACCCACACTCACACCCTGCCCTGCATCCCCACCCCCACTCTGCCCTGCACCCAGTCTCCCACTCTGCTCTGCACCCACACTCACACCCTGCATCCCCACCCCCACTCTGCCCTGCACCCAGTCTCCTGCCCTGCACCCCCCACCCCCACTCTGCCCTGCACCCCCACCCCCACTCTGCCCTGCACCCCCACCCCCACTCTGCCCTGCACCCACACTCACGAACCGCTCTGTGCGAATGGAGCCACTCGCACAGAGCGAACCGCTCTGTGCGAATGGAGCCACTCGCACAGAGCGAACCGCTCTGTGCGAATGGAGCCACTCGCACAGAGCGAACCGCGATTCGCTCTGTGCGAGTGGCTCTGTGCGATCCGTGCACATAGACATGAAGAATACTTACCTCCGGAACGCGTCACATCCGTCACGTAGCTAAAAGAAGGCGGAGACTGCAGAGCGTGTAGCAGAAGCGGGGAACGCTCGCGGAGGTAAGTAAAAGGAGCCGAGTGCTCCAACAACGAATTGATCACTCGATTAATCGATAACGGAAATCGTTATCGATGATTTCCGTTATCGATTATTATCGATTTTATCGATTCGTTGTTTCAGCTCTAGATTCAGCATTCTGGAAGTGGCCTATACACTCTGAGCGTTTTCATTTCTTAGAAATTATTTTATGACATTTTTTCGCTCAAGGGCTGTTTGATATCTTATTATTATTTTGAGGTGTTTGAAGTGGGTTGTGACTCAGCAGACAATTTTCTGTTTGTAGGCTTGACAGACAGTGGAGAGTGATTTACACATCTCATATAATTTCTTTGGAGCAGTACAACAAGCGGACTTGTTGGCAGAGTGAGGAATGTGATATTCAGGATTTAGAGCTGTTTACAGATGCGTCAGGGTTTGTTGACCCCAAACTTTTGAATGGTAGTGTATATATTCAACCACATTTGCTGTAATCTGTTGTAGGGGGCTTCCTGGCTTGTGTGGATTTTGGGGCATTCCTATATTTACTGGGAAGCCCAGCATGCCGAGCCAAGGGAGTACAGAAGAATTCTGAGATGTTTACCGGAAAGAGTGCGGATCCAGTGGCTCAAAGACCAGATTTTGCCGGCTTTGATTTGACATGCTTAGGCAATAAAAGCATCCCATTCATGCTGTCTGTACTGTATGTTTTATACACGAAATAGTGATATATGAATTTAATTTATCGTAACACAAAGAATGAAACATTAAATTAAATAAAGGTACAGGTTAAAGGTCAACTGAATGACAAACATTCTATCATGTATTTACTGCAAAATAAATAGCTATTATAAGATCAATTGATAGTAACGATGTGGTATTGGTCATGTATGTTTCTATGAAAAATCCATTCCCTGAGCTGTTAAAAATTCTTTTGTTTTCTTATGAACTAAATAGACTAACCAGATGAAGGTCGCAAGGATTAAGAGAAATCAATCCAAGCTTATATTGAATTCAGTTTAATAGTCTTCTGTCTTGTGCTTATATCCTGAATCTGATATTTTTGTGATATATGTAAGAGGTATGTAACAAGGGGTATGTAACAATTTCATCAGTATTCTTGATCGACAATCTTAATGATTGGTATTAAAAGCAAACTACACATTTCATGTGGCTTTTTATATGACTAAACATAATTGCTTGTTTGGTTCTACAGACGCTACTTCTTGATTTTGTTTGTTTTTTTTTTCTACAGAATAGTATTTTAAAGTTCCTTTTGCCTATCGTAAATTGCATTACTGCTTGAAAGGTTACCCATTAAATATTATATTATATTTTCAGTGGTGTTGAACTCTAAATAGCACAATTTTACTGTTCATATTTTTATGATTATCTAGATACTTCCATAGCGTATTCTACATGAAAAATCTGTGACAATTTCAAGGTCTATATATAACTCCATTAAAGTGCCACTAAGCTTAAAAAATGTTTTTTCCGTGGTTATTTTTATAATGAAGCAGTTTTTGAGAAAGCAGCTTCCACAGAAATCAAATTTTTTTAACCCTGTTTAACTCTTTAACACTTCCTTACGTAAAACTAGCACATTTTCAATAAACAACAAATGCTGACCCGTATAAATACTTTTTAAAAATGGGTTTTACCCAGACCCCTTCCTAACCAAGAAAGGTCTGACCAGTAGCCCCCTCCCCATGTTCTACCATCCCAGGTGCTGTGCGGTAGAGAGGTAATAAAAGAATAACCTGTGGGTGATAACTCCACCTGTAACTCATTTCCACTAGGAACAGTGTAACAGGTTCACCAAGAGAGCTGTAGTAGCTCCCAGAGATACCCAGATGTATCCTCCTGTTTGTCCCCGAAATCACTTCCAGCACCAGTCAGCATGCGCACCTTGGAACCCTGCTATGTGTACCCAATAAGTAGACACAACTACCTTGAATTGAGTACAGCAAGAATTTAAATTTTATTGTTGTAAAACACAGCCTTATATATCCACAGAACTGCATTAACATAGATAAACAGATACATGTATATAACCCTATTGATGGGATATGTTAAACAATGGAGTTCCTACCTGTGCTATCTTTGTTTGGCAGCCAGGCTGGAGCTGAGTACCTTGGGGCCCTGTATGCCAGGTCATTCTGTCACCAACAGAATGGGGGACAACATGTAAAAGAAAAAAAGGGAGACACAGAGCTAATGCCTTCCCCATGCCATCAAACCCAGTAGGATGAGGTGGTTTAATAAAACAAACTCAGGAGCATAGAGCCCACCTATGGCTCAACCTCATCCCCTTCTTATTGGGATGGGGGAGGCTAACATAAAGTTAACCCTTTGGAAAGATACATAGCTAAATTATGCCCCTGCCATTTCCTCCAGCACTTGATGGCAGGGGATAATAAAATGTCCCTAAGTGGCCGAAGGACACATTGCATTCTCTTTTTAACGGAGTTCTGTGGAATTCCTGATCAATGTCCCTGTTTCTGAAACTGCAGATATGCACATATGCATACCAAAATCCATGTGTTTTTTGGTTTTGTCTACCCTTAAAATTCAGGGCCTCATGAAAGTCTTGGGGGTTTGAACAATTCTACCATTTTTTTTTTATATACAGGATAGGGTTAAAAGCAAGTGTCTTACAATAAGCAATATGCCAATTTTCCCAAGAATGAGTTGTAAAAGAAATTAATGGAGACATATTATGTGCATAATTGAGGATTAGAAGTGTAATTATATTTTTAATATAACTTTCTAGTTTTACAATTCTGAGTCTATGTAATCCATCTAATTGGAAATTGTAATCGTTAAACTTAATGACAGTCTGATTAAGTGCATTGCTTCCTATACAAAAATTAAATAAAGTATACTGTATGTTGAGGAATGTAAATGTAGAAAATGTATTTACATCAAAAATATTTGTTTTAAAACCTGATTAAAATCGAATCCACTATGCCTTAGTACATTAAAAAGTGGAACATTAGTTAGGATGACCACAACTGACCTTAATTTAGGGATAGCTTTGGAAAATTGGTTTTTCATGGCTGCATTAAAATCATAGCAGAGTTACTAACTTCCTGACATCAGTCACTGGGACATATATGAGAGGACATGACATAATATTAATTAGCCTAAAATACGCGAGCAGCTTTATAAAGTCGCATAATGCTAAGTACTTGTTTTAGCATTGCACATCTGGAGCTGCTAACTAGCAGCTAGGGAATAAAGACGGTGGTCCAGATTGTCCTGCAAAAATCAGGATTGCTGACAGCTATGTTGTTACTATACTACATTGTGCTTTTTGAATGCCATATGCTGTATGCTATTGTATGTCCATAATGCTGTATCTTATAAGTGTTTATATTAATTGAGCTGCACTGCGTTAGTAATGTTTAATAAGATTAATGTGATTTTACTGGAGATGCAATATCCTCAGGGTAATCCAAGTCCTAGAGAAAAATATAACTTGAAAAGGTAAAATCCCTATCAATATCTTTGAAAAAGATAAAAATCTTTATCCACTGAACAAATGTCACTATACAAAAACTTTTTTTTCTGTTCGTGTTTCTAATAAATTAATAACATAGTGTGTTGGTTGTTTAGTTTTTGTTAAAAATACCACTTAATGTTCTTCTGACTTTTGTTGTATATTTACTTTACTTATGTAGTACAAATCTAACATACAATGGAGCAACCATACACATACAAAAAATGTGCTTCATATTTCTAAACCCCTTATTAGCATGGAAGCACATTGAATGACCTTGATGAATTAATCAATAAGGTTAATCAACTAACATTATGCCATGATATAAAACAAGCTTGAACATTGGTATGTTAGAAGTGTGAGGTGCTGTTTAATTACGTTAGTTTACCAATGTGTAAAACAGAGACTTTCAAGGGCACACACTTCCCCCAAAGGAAGGGCCTTATTTCTGCCAGTGAACGACACAATAAATCTTATTATCGATACAAATGATCACATTCCTGGAGATGTCTAATTTAGTTGAAACTCAATTACACATAGTATGTAGTTTTACAACGCAAGGACCATCATCGCATGGTAGGAAATTTAGAAATTAATTGTATTTTAATTAGGTACACTAATACATACAAAAGTATCTTTATTAAGGAGAAATCCTTCAGATGACTTGATTTTCTAATATAACTTGACAAAAAAAATATTTTAGAGCATTGCAAAACCAAGCACATATTACAGGATCATAAAGATGCCTTTACTAATTTAGTTTGAATTGAGTTAGTATGAGATACATTCTGATGTCACAATAGCATTATGGTTCATGGGGTTAATCTGTATTACTTTTTTTTCTGGGATTCAATAACTAAATAAAGTATTTTAGTAATGTAGGAAAATAAATTGTGCATGATCTTTATTTTGTATATGTTAAAAACAACAAAATGCAAATTAAAATTTAGAGCTTGCGCTTCATTTTCATTTGTTTAATTGGGGGTCCCTCCTCATATTTGGACATTCATAAGAATCAGATCTTAAATTAAAATTTGCAAGTAATATTTAGAAAAGTAAGCTGTAGGGGGTAGCCCACCATTACAATAGTTCTATTAATGTATCATATCCATTGTAGAATCATATTAGTTTTATTAGTAGCAGCCTTGGGTGTCATTGGGGGGTGTTGAATAAAAATAAAGGGGTGGTGGAATCATAAAGAAAGAGAAGATAAGAACATTTTGAAGAAAATCAGGCCCACAGGAGCAGCAGCAAGACAGGGAGAAGTATTAGGCTTTTTAGGGTACGTTAACAAGGCATAGAGAGCAGAAAAACACCTGGCAGGCAGGGGAGTGCAACAATAAAAGATTTGATTTAATTTCCATTACCCACTTGGTGTCAGAGTGGTTTAGTCTGCTCTCTCCCTTTAGCCTAGCACCATCTTTACCGCAGGATTAAAGGGGTTTCTGGCCTGGGTCCAAGCACACTGCAGGGGCTCACTGAGCCTGCTTCTTGAGCCCTATAGTTTCTGCCTCCTTTTCTTCACACTCTTACTTGCTAAAGAGGATGACATTGATAGCAGCGTACCGGGTTCATCCTTCTCATTAGGATTATTTTTAATGTTATTTGTGATTTTTATTATAATATTATCCTTTGTTATCTTAATTTTCTGTGTGTAATGAAAATGTAATGAGGTTTGCACATCCTTAAGAGGAAAATCCCAAGTAACAAACATTTTTTTTTCCGTGAGCATAAAATACAGTGATGTAGGTTAGAATTGACAAAAAAAAAGGTCTTGTCGGATTTTTCTCCCATTAACTTCTTTATCTGGAGACCTGGACGCTGCCATAGTTGTCAGTCATGTGATATTTTAGGTGACTTTCACCTCCATAAACACCACACCAAGCTGATTCTTTATTGCAATGCTAATTAACTCTGTTCTACTATAGTCATGTATTAATCAGAGCTCAGTGATTACTCACTCCTACATATGTACATTTTTTTCCCATTTTTATTGTATGGTGGTTTAATCAAGATTCCTCTTTTCTGTGTTTGAAAAAATCATGCAAATATATATAATTGTTAGTGCTAGTATGTAAAAAAAACTGTACCAAAATTTAAAAAATAGGTGCCACTGATGAACAATGACCCAGTTTAGCAACCTCCCCATTACAGGCAAAACCCATATCATTTTTTAATGTTCTTTTACATAGTACCCTATAGGTTATTATTTTTAATACTTCTTGTTTAAGAGGTTTGGGAGTAGTGATCTTGGGAGAGCAATTTTCAATTTTCTTCATTTTTGTTTTATTTTATTTACTTTTTTGCACTGTTAGTGTTATATGGATATAGATCTCTTGTACATCTTATGTATGCCAGTGATGGCCCCTCACCTGTTTCCTTATGACCGAGCTTGTGTGGATCATGTCACCTCACTGCTCACTGACAGAGCACTGGCCTGGGTGTCTACTTTGTGGGAACTGAACCCACCATTGGTTAATAAGTATACTGCCTTCCAATGTGTATTTCATATGCCAGGCCAAAATCACACTGCCTCTACCAGCCTATTCTCCCTTGCCAAGCTTCCTGTTGTCAGATTATGCTATTGAGTTTTATGAAAGGACACTCTGGACTGTTTGTGGGGAACTCTATGGTAAGTGGCCATTTTAAGTTTGGTTTCAGTTAACAGTTTGAGTGTTATGTTTACATCTGTACTGAATAAAGAACTGCTCTGTGTAAGTACTATCAAGTAGTGCTGGCTCCTGCTCTCCATGTTAAATACTACACACTGAAAACACCACAGGTATCAATCGTCTCTCTGAAGAGGAAAAGTCCTTTTGTTGCAGAGAGAGATTGTATCTTGTCTGTGGAACTAAAGGACTCTTTGCCCATACTTGTCCCAAAAAGCGAGGAAATTTCAGATTCTAGAAAGGATAAGCAGAACTACTATAGGTATCATGTCTGCTTCCTCTGTACTAAGAACTATCCTCTGCTGGTTCCTATCTCCAGGGGAGAACTCCACTCAGGCCCTCAGCGACTCGGGTGCTGCTGGAGACTTTATTGATCACGCATATTGTACTTGTCAAGGGATACACATGGTCTCAAAGAAATTTCCCTTGGGTATTAAATCTATTGATGGTCATCCTGCCACAGTAACTTTGGAGACCATACCATTGTGCATGGTAGTGGGGCTTCTTTACAAAGAAACTCTAATTTTGAATGTTGTCACCTCTACATCTGCACCGTTACCATTCCATAATCCAATGATTGATTGGGTTCCGTGAAATATCACATATCATATCTTGTATCATAGTGTTAGGGTCCATCCAGGCCGCGGAGCTGCATATCTCTGTTTTTCCCTGTCTTGCCTCAGTTCCCATGTTTTACTTGTGACAAACCATATAGCATGAGGGCCATACATGTCACTTTTACTGGTCCTAAGCACAGTCCTCTAGGGCAATCAGAGTTAGGAACAGCAGCTTTGAACAAAACAGCGCTTTATTTTAACTTCTTAAACCCCAAAAACCAAATCATAAAAAGAAAACCTAGCTCCCAATTGGAGCCCTCTCTAACTGAACTATGCTGGTCCGGACTGACCAGCCTAATCACCCACTAACTCAACCTCCCAGCCAGACCCAGCTACGCCAGGCTCTGGAAAACCTCCCCCAGACAGCACACAAAATGTCCAGGCAGGTATTGCCTCACTTGGCTCAGGGATGGTCTTCTTGTTCAGGGCCTCTCCTTGCCCTGGGAGTGCAGGGAACTTCTTCCCCAACAGTCTCTCTGAATATAAGGCTCCAGTTTTTAATGCCCAGCACCTGTGCCTGACGCCGGCCCCATAGGAATCCCGGACCTGATCCTGCGGACTTCTTGCCTCGTGGGAAACCCGGCATGGAATTTCCACAAAATGGGGAAACGGAGCATTGGCCCACCCTGCTCTCCAATTGCTCCACCCCAGGGACCCATATTTATGATCTGGATAGCACCTGTACCCAAATGCCACACTAAGCATCTCCCTGGGGTTTACACTATCACATACTGTGGTCCATTCCTGGATTTCCATATGCTCTGTTCTGTACCTCTGGTTCCTGGATTCTAGTTCTGATCTTTGCTTCAGCACCTGCACCAGTCTAAAGGTATGTCCTTGGTTTTCTGTTTCGATTCAATGTTTGGTTTCGGCTTATTAATGATTCAGTAGGTAGGGTTTAGCGTTTGGACCCACCAAATATTGGAGTAGTTTGGCGTAGTGGTGGGCTACGCATACTATGGCCATATGATGTGACGGAATCTCCAATTGTTATCTTATAGACCTAGGCTAGTCCTGTATCCATGTGTGTCTCTATTTTGTGTACCTTTGCCCTCCTACCCTGAATCAACTGAGGATTTCGGTTCCTCTCTCCTCTCCCCATGTCCCAGTTAAGTTGTCCTATCCTTGCTTAAAGGAGAAGCGTCCAAGGATTCCAGCTCCTCACTCCTTCCCCTGTGTTCCTTGCCTAGTTCCTGTCCTTTGTTGTGCCCTATATCATGTATGTCTTGTCTGGTTATGTTCCTTGCTCGGTCTCCCTGTTCCTTGCTCTGTGATCCTTGCTTGCTACATTTCTGTTGATACTCTGCTTAGCTTCCATTCTCCCAGCCTGCAGCATCCTGCACATGATTCTAGTGTTATGCCTCATGCCTGCTCCAGGGTGCCTGCAGGATATCTCCAAGTTCTGGTTAACATCAGCTGCTATGTCAGGGCACTGGTATGTGGCTGCACAACCCTAGATGCCCACCCGGGAGAGTGCAGTCGCCCTGCACCAGGCCCTGTCCTACTCGGCTACTGCGCAATAGTTCCTGAACACAATCTTTGGGCACTCGGGGTCATTACAGTTGTCTGTATAGACCCAGGTCCCTGACACATAGCTTACTTAAAATAATGTAATGCTAGACAAAAAATAAATGTAATGTTATAGAAGTATTAATTAAGAAGCACAACATAGTTTAATTTTAAGCAACCTTTTATTACAGGCTGGAAATTTGGTAATCTGTGTCACACTGTGTCTGAATATGGTGGGAAAGTCCAAAGTCATAAAAACATAAGAATTTGTTAAGAACCATTTGACCCATCTAGTCTGTCCATTTGTTTCTGATGTAAAGATTCAGTCTTTAATTAGTTCAGCGTAGCTTTATGCCGATACCATATGTATTCCCTCACTATATTACATAAGAGATACATGCTGTATTATCCCATCAGATTGCAAGCCCAGCTGGTTTACACTTGATACAATGATCCTTGATCATACCTTTGTATCTCCACACAAAAAATGTCTATCATCAAGCATAATGTTATTTAATAACAAATACACGTCTCAATAATTCTTTCATTTGCATCATCACCTTAGCTTTTTAGCTCAGGCTTTAACAATTTATATCTCCTAAGAAATGAGGATCCACTATCCCTCTAATCAACTACTACTACTCTTGACTTCCTTCTTTTTTTTCCTTTTCATTCCTTCTCTTCTCTTAATGTTTATTTCACTCGTTCATCCTGACCACTTTCATTTTCTCATTTGCCCACGTACTATTTTTCAAACTTTACATTTTAGTTTTGTTTTCTCATGTATATCAAGCATGTTTAATTTTGAGAACTAAATACTAAACTTCATTTTCATAAAAACTTAATGTGGAGGCCATGTCTTTTTGAACAAGTGTATAATATGTGCTTCCTAAGTTCCCTTAAAAGGAAGCACTATACAGGAGAGTTTCACAACTGACTACAAAAAAATATTCTTACTATGCCGTTGTTACAGTATAGTTTCAGTATTCTTATGTTACACTGTTTCCTAAAAAAAAAAAAAAAAAAAAAAAAAAAAACAGATTAAAAAAGAGCACTGAATAATGTTTGTCTGTCAAATCCTAAAGACATTTCACATTTTCCTCTAAAATTGTTTGAGGTCTTACAAAGACAAGTTTTTATGCATAATACATCATAGAAATGTGTATTTGGAGATATTATTTTAATTGCTATACATTTTTACGCCAACACATTTCTTCTTCGTAAGTGCAAAAAGTATGTCTCGCTAGTAATGCATTAACATCTTTTTTTACTTTCTTACTTTATATAGGCAGCCATGCATAGTTTAAAATTGAGTTAAAGATAATTGTCAAGAACACATCCGTGCTGTATAATGAATGCAAGCACCCATAAGCTAGAAATATTAGCAATATACGGGTTTGATTATGTGACTATCCAACTATGTGTTTACCTTAGTTTCAAGAGATATCATTATATCCACCAACATTTTATATTTTGTTACTTTAACGTGATAATTTTCAGGCACTGTGTCTTCTGGTAAAACGAATTTCTTATTTTAAAGTATCAGAATACTAGTTGTGTTGGAAACCCAATAACACCCCTTGGAATATGATATATTTTTTGCACCTGAGGATGCAAGCAGTCTCAACATTATTGTTACCACTTCATTCCACCGAAACTTCAGAAGTAGGGCTTTCATTGGCCAAAAACTCACACTATTAATACACAATTATTATTATTATTATGAGCCATAATTATTTCAAATTCTTTATGTTGGGACTGAAGCCTTAATAACACTCAGCAATTCCAAAACTTTCCTAAAAGTAGACAACTTTTTGCATATTCTTTGTAGTTTTGCTTAGGATTTATTCCATAGGATAGGATAGGATAGTGCTACTGGTGAAAACAATTTACATTTTACAATTTACATCCAATTTACATTTGAATAAAATAGAGGTTAACCTCTTGAAGGCAATTGAAATGCCAAGCACATCACAGAAATGCATCCCCTTAACAACAATTGACGTGTCTGGCATGTCATGGGGTAAAACATGCATAGAAAGCATGCTGCAATGCTTCAACATCAAGGCATTTAGCAACACCAAAAAATGTAGGGGCCCTGTACGACCGCTCCTAAGAGTGATCTTATTCACTGTATTGAAAAATGTGCTTAGGAGGCAATCAAAAAATTCTGGCATGAAAAGAATTCAAATACCAGCATTGAAATACCCTGGGGTATCTAGTTTTCAAAGATATATTTGATGGGGTAAATTCAACTGGCCGATTTTAAAGATGTCTCAAATAGGGCATGGGTGCAAACTGACTTGATGTCAAACTTAAAAAGTGCATCTCCCAAATGTGACCTTTTAGCCCCCAAACAAACCAATGCATGGGGTGTATCATTGTACTCAGGAGATATTGCTGAATACATATTGTGGTGGTGTTACACATACCAGGAGCTGTAAATTCATACCTGTAAAAAAAACAAAGAAATCACTACCACTAACTTAATACCGCTGAGGCTTTTCTAACGGAGCACCGCTGTGACAAAATCTTCCTGTGCTCCACCATAAGAGCCCCGATAAAAGTGCCAGCAGCGGAGGTTGTCTATGCTCAGCGTGCAGACGTTCACTCTGGCAGCCGGTGAACGTCTGTACGATACACGCAGACAACCGCTGCCGGTGCTTCTATGATACAGCACAGGAAGGTTATGTCATGCCGGTGCAGATGCGCAGACGTCAGCCGGCGTGCCCCGCTAGACACTAGGGAGTCTGGGGGTGCATTGGTAAGTCTGGGGGGGTACCATATCTAGGGAACAAAGTGGCATATCAGGGGCAGAGTGGCATTTCTAGGGGGCACAGTGGCGTATCAGGGGGCAGAGTGGCATTTCTAGGCAACAGAGGGGCATATCTATAAATAAGGTGCATTATGAATTAAGGGGGGACCTTAAAATTGCTATTGGTTTTTCTGTTTATATATAACAGATGCTGACTACTTGCATAATAGATACCAAAAGTGTTACAATACATGTATTCCTGTTTTATTATTATTTTCCTTTTACTCGGGTGCGACCTATAATCGAGCCAGTACGGTATATACTGTATTAGCTCAATTATAAGACAACCCCCCCAAAATTTGAATATTAATTTAGGAAAAAAAGAAAAGGCCTGAATATAAGACTACCCTATAAGAAAAAAATGTTACTAGTAAATATTAATTCACATGTAAACTGTTTTTTTCATATTTAATAAAAATTATGATTGAGAAAAATTATTTTTTTTGGTTTTTTTCCCTTTATTTGCCAACCTGCCCCCAGTTATGCACATCTGCCTCTCAGATATGCCTTTTAACCCTCCTATATGCCACTCTGCCCCCCAGAAAGCCCTTTAAACCCCCCATATGCCACTCTTACCCTCCCCCGACTTACCAGTTATTCTTCAGACTTCTCCCCGTGCTTCGATTCCTTGGTGTCTAGTGGGGCAGCCTGGCAGAGGACCTGAGCTTCCCCCGGAGCTTCTATGAATGAGTACCGGAAGGTCATGTGATGTCATAGAAGCCCCGGCAGAAGTGGAGGTTGCAGATGCCCACCAGCTGCCGGAGAGGAGGACCCAGGTCCCCTGCGGCGCTGTGGGGCATCTGGATCTTATTTGAGGTCTGATTAGAAGACGGACTCAAATATAAGACGATGGTTATTTTTCTGAAAAAACCTTGTCTTATAATCGAGCAAATGCAGTAATTTGCATAGGTACAGTAAATGAGAAAAAAGAAAATTATAGCACCGCAGAAATGCTAAAACAGGCATTGTCAAGACGTGGACACAAAAATGAAAAACAGCTCTGTCCTTAAGAACAAAATGTGAGTTGTTTGCAGGTGCATGCTGGTGCTTGCAACTTCATTTTTTTAGTGTTTTAGGTGATGGCATTCAAGTTGAATTAAATCAGTTAAATAAAGAATAAAAAATAAATATTACATTTATAAAACTATAAAAGGGTCCCAAAGGCCCCCTATTAACAAAAGAAAAGGGGCAACAGTCACCCCCCTTCACCATTTGCATGGTCGGATGTGGGGTAATTAAATCAGCCTGAGGGTTTATTTATTTCCATCCTGTGGGATATGAGTAGTGTAATAAAAACATATAAAAATAACATAAAAAGGCCCTACATACCCCACCTAGTCTAAATTAATAGGTGTTCATGGGGAACTTGCAGTTTTTAATGCATATTTATTTATATGTGGGTGGCCTGGTGATGCAAGGTGAGTTGGGACTTATTCTTGATAATCATAACAGCTATGTGCAACCAATGCTATCTAACTTCCATTCACAACAATCACCACTTATAAAGTGGTCCATCCATAACTCCTTGTAATGTAGTTATTGAACATCTGCTATGTGAACATGGTACAGACCCAACCTCAAAAGCTGGTCATTTGTGAGAGATGACCATTTTAGTTTAATGAGCAGCAGTTCAATACATTAAAACAAAAGTGAAATAGTAGGTTAACATAATCCATTCTTGAAGCACAGTGGATTACCCATCGACATTCTGGTCTTTGTTTAGCTGCGATGCAAGTCTTATAACTTCTCTATACTATCTTTTCCTTATTTTATGGCCTTTGTTCTATTACCTGTTCAAGTGTCAGTAAATCACAAACTTGGCCTCTGCAATAAAAGAAGGAACAAAAAAAATAGCATATAATGTTCCTAGGCCCATGAATATAACAAAAGAAACATTGGTAGCAAATGGTGCAGCTATAATCTGCAGGCAGAAATTGAATGCATTGATTTTTTTCCTAGGAAATTCATAGGTAGGCAGGACATTTTTGTATGATTTTTTAAAAGTGAATAAATCTAGATTTTTAACATTATGTTCTACTAGAGAAAGCTATGTTACAGATGATCCATCTGAACTTATGTAAATGAAAGAAGGGAATGATCTTGTAAATCTAAGGGTATATAGAAGTACTACAGGAACTGTAGTTTCTTTGCAGTATGAGGTGTTGAAAACAGTGACATTAATACTAGCAAGATATGGAAGCAATAAGACTATAATTTAAATCAGGACATAAAACTGCACCATTTAAGTCCTGGATATAGCTAATTTGCGAACATGGGTGATGTTAGGTGACTTTGCAGGAGGGTTTAGGTCTCCACGCGTTATGGAGGATCATCTTTAACAAGTGTCTCCTGTGAGGTGTGAGGTGGGTTGATCTGGGAAACTGGATAGATCAATAACAAGGTAACCTTAACCCCTTAATGACAAAGCCCATACATGTACGGGCTGCTTTCACGTTTTCACCCCGATTGGTGGCTTTGCAGCATCCATGAAAGCCTCACAAGTGAGGCTGACCATGGATCCGGGGAGGAAAGCCCTCCCCACAAAAAATTAGTGGCCGGCTAAAACAGCTTAGGTGATATCGAGTCGTTGTAGCAACACAACCCCCCTAGCCCGATTGCCTTGTGCTCGTCTGCCATCAACCAATGAAGTACAGGTGACCGATATAGTTGCTCGTATGGACATTTAAAATCCTGGCACCAAGGCTGCTGTGTAGTCCGTACCGCGTTAACTCTGTATTAACCCCTTCTGCAAAAAACGACCACAAAGAATGTACACGAATATTCGCCCAAACTCAACACAGGAACGGGTGAATATTCGCGTAATACGAAGATTTTTTCCCACACAAAGACGAACACGAAGAGTTGGTCGGCGCCCAAGTCTAGTCACCAGCAAAATTTAGAGATTTTAAATATATGATGTAAACCTTTTTCTCCTGTTCAATTAATTAACTGGTCTGCTTTTTTGTAGTATTATACATTTTTACTGTAAGTGGTATTTGTTCCCCTTTCTTTGCTGGCTCTAGAAACAAGCACACTGAACTGTGTCAAAACATACTGAAAATATCAGGCAATTTCAATCTACTTATAAATGGGCAATATCATTCTTATTATTTTTCAGATGCTTAAGCTGTTGAAATTCAGTACTAGCAGAAAGCAAGCAGGCTCGCCCATACATTTCCCACTTGGGACTTCATTAGTAGATGTCTCTTTCAGTTCAAAGATGGCACTTGAGACTTATAAAACTCTCTAGTTTACTAATTAGTTAGCCTCAAAGGAATGTGTTTAACATTGCACAAACTTATATTTTAATCAATAAGAGCATTTGCAATCAAATTAAAGTATCTTTGTCCCCAAACTTATTCAAGGGCAAGTGCTATAAATGACCTTTAACATGTTGAAATATATTTACTTACTAAAAGGTTAATTGTTAAGCACATCAAGAAACAAAATATATTTATTTAGGCAGATTTGAGCAGATTACTGTTTGATCTCTCCACCCATTACCCACTTCTTTTAAGTCTAACTGGGGATAGCCTTACCAACTGATTGCTGCCACACTCACAGGAGAGCAGGGATCCAGACTGCCAGGACTTAGAGGTTGCCGTGTCATTAGTATATACCAAGGGTATTTCTCTCATTCTCACTCCAGTGTCAATGTGATCACTTTGGGACTAAACAATGGTCAATGAGAAATATACTGTGTAATTATTTTTATAGTTTTGTATAGTTATTTTATTACTTCAATTTATTGTTATTGTAGTTACATAGTTATATAGGCTGAAAAAAGACATGCGTCCATCAAGTTCAGCCTTTCCCATATCTGTTAATTGATTGCTGTTGATCCAGAAGAAGGCAAAAAACACCAGTTTTGGCTCTTTCCAATTTTTCACAAATTGTATAACGTTATCATATCCCCTCTGAGGCGCCGTTTTTCTAAACTAAACAGATTTAAATGTGTTAACCTTTCTTCATAACTAAAGTGTTCCATTCGTTTTATCAATTTTTTTTGTCCGTCTCTGCACCTTTTCCAGTGCTATAATATCCTTTTTTAGAATAGGTGCCCAAAATTTCACAGCATATTCAAGGCAATATATAAAGAGGCAAAATTATATTTTTATCCCACAAATTGATGCCCCTTTTTATACACGACAATACCTAACTGCCCTTAGCAACTGCTGACTGACATTGCACATCGTTGCCTTGTTTCTTGTCTATAACAATTCCCAAATCCTTCTCATTTGTTGTTATCCCTAAATCACTACCATTTAGGGTGTGAGTTGCTTGTGCATTCCTTACCCCAAATTGCATAACGTTGCATTTATCTACATTGAATTTCATCTGCCATTTGTGTTCCCAGTCCCCCAGTCTATCTAAATCACTCTTCAGCAAAGTAATATCCTGCTCACATTGTATTACATTACTGAGTTTAGTGTTGTCTGCAAACACGGAAACATGACTTTCAATGCCTATTGCAAGGACATATATAAATATGTTGAATAAACTTGGTCCCAGAACAGAACCCTGAGGGACACCACTTACCACTTTTGTCCACCTTGAAAATGTACCATTTATGACAACTCTCTGTACTCTATTACTAAGCCAAGAACAAGAATTTGCATCTAGACCAATTTCTTTCAGTTTGAATACTAATCAATTGTGTAGAACCGTGTCAAACGCCTTGGCACGATCCAAGTAGATTACATCCACTGCCACACCCTGATCTACACTTCTACTTACTTCTTCGTAGAATGCAATTTAGTTTGACATGACCCATGTTTCATAAAACCATGCTGATTTTTGCTAATAACACTGTTCTTTCCAATGATTTCCTGAATATTATCCCTTAATAGCCCTTGAAATACATTACCAGCCACAGAAATTAAGCTCACGTCTATAATTTCCAGGCAAAGAATTTGAATGCTTTTTGAATCTAGGAACCACATCTGCCTTCCTCCAATCCTCTGGTACAATTCCTGAAAGAATGTCATACACTTATACTCATGTTCTGTATAACATTATGCATATTGTAAAACATTACAGTTTGTATTTCTGTATTCTGTTATTATGCATATTTTTCAATAAACGGAGAATTGACTCAATTCCGGAAATAATTTTTTGGGGGTTGGTTTTGCATTCTTTGACTAACACTCTCTCATTCTCTAGTTTAGCCCTTCTAACCACCTTCTTTTTGCATGCATTATTGGCTTCCTTATATCTTATATAAGCTGCCTCTGATTTAAATGCTTTAAAAGCCCTGCAATTTCTTTTTTGAGGTTATTTCAAAAGACACCATATTGTGATCACTATTACCCAAGTGCTCCCCTACTTGAATGTTTGACAATAGATCAAAATTGTTTGCTAGAACAAGATCCAGACAAGAATCCTTTCTAGTTGGTGCGTGTACCAGTTGTGACATGAAGGTGTCATTCAACAGGTTCAAAAACCTGAATCCCCTTGCAGAACTACTAGTCCCTCTGTCCCAATTTATGTCCAGGTAATTAAAATCTCCAATAATTAACATGCTACCCAGATGTGCAGCTTTCTCAATTTGCTCTAACAGCTGTTCTTCCTCATCAGTATTAACATTAGGTGGTTTATAACATATCCCAACCAGTAGTTGATTTCCTTTTCTTGCCCTAAACTGATATCTACCCATAAAGCTTCCACATTGTCCTTGTCACATTCAATTTAGTTATTTAGTCTCCTTGCATTAGTAAGCATACATTAAATATTATCCTGAGTCTCTTGTATTTTATGTAAATGTTTATTGTTACATACCTCCTCTGTTCTGATCCCCTCCCCCATCTCCACCCCCTTGTTCTGATCTAAAGCCCCTCTCCTTTCTGTGCTATCTCCATTTTCTAGCTTTCTGTGTCCCTCCCCCCTACCACTAGTTTAAAATCCCCTCCAACCTTCTAGCCATCCTGTCCCCCAGCACAGCAGGCCCTCCATTTAGGTGCAATCCATCCCTGCCATAAAGATTGTACCCAAGCGCAAAATCAGCCCAGTGCTCTAAAAGCCAAAAGCCTCCTTCCTACACCATGACTTTAGTCACACATAAACCTCCCTAATCTCCTGCTGCCATTCTACTGTTGTGCGCGGCGCAGGTTATATTTCTGAGAATACTACCTTGAAGGTCCATTTCTTCAGTTTACTTCCTAATTCCCTGAAATCATTCTTTAGGACCTTCCATATTCCTCTAACTTTGGTCCACTATGGACCATGACAGCCGTGTCTTCCCCAGCCCCACCCAATAATCCATCCACTCTGTCAGCAAGATGCCGGACCCGAGCACCCGGGAGACAGCAAACTGTCTGGTTGAGCCGATCAGAGCAGCAGATCTATACTCTTAATCATAGAGTCGCCTACCACCACAACCTGTCTAGCCTTTCTTACACTCTGAACCCCACGTGTACTAGAGGGGCTGTTCCTTTGGCTGTAAGAAGGAACAGCTTCCTCCAGTACAGCTACTCCTGAGCTGATGCACCCAACATCTTCACTCAAGCGGGCAAATCTGCACAAGGTCAGGACTAGTTAAACCTTTCCTCTTCCTTTCCCCTCTGCTACCATGTGTAACTGTCACCCAGCTACGTGCCTGTTCCCCCACTACACTCTCCTCAGTGAGCAGTAGACCCCTTTCAAGATTGTCAGTCTGTCTCACAAGTTGCAATTTGCTTCTCCAGATCTCCAATACAAGCTTCCAGAGAAGCTACTCGTCCACACCTGCCACAGAGGTATGGACCCTGGATGGATTCATTCAGGCATGCATACATGGAGCAAGATGTGCACTGAGTCCCATAACCACACACAGAAATCAACAAGTATAGGATAAAATAAATATATGAATGTCTATGTAATACTTGTTATTCAGTTACTTGTGATAATACTAGAACAAGGCCCATTTCCTGCAGTCATACATTTAGTCATAATCACTAACATCTATTTCTCAGTGGAAATATTCCATTATTGCATTGTCTTGCTCTCTGTAGAAAACAATATTTAACATAATGCAAGTACACAATCAAGGATTTCTATAAGTAAATGTTTCATTTATATAACAAGAATACAGACATATTGAATACATGTACTGTATATACGGGTAAGATAAAATATCAGTTGATAATACTAACCACAAATATGAATAAATAAAAAGTTAACATTTCAACTATAGACTTAAAATATATATTGTACAATCTCCTACAAAGTTGAATTCTGGACTGTTTTACTACCATTTTAAGAATGGGAGCTCAATATATTATCCTGCAGCTTTGTGTTTAAACTCTGACTGTGTATTATACAATAGTTATTAAATTTAGGACTATTTGTGTGGGTCATCAATCCTCAGAACATTTAAGTTGAATTAATGAGATGAGTTAATGTATGCCTACTCATGATCCCCCCTCAATGTATATATGCAAATACTTCTAGTGCAGAATGATCAGTCATAGTCCCACTCATGCTAAATGTTACTAAATACACTTGTTATACATCATCATTGAGTTATCGAAATGCCCAGAAGCCTTTCACAATGGGACAGGAACGAACTTTAGAGGTTGTGTACTTTAATTCCCATTATGTACGTGGTGTTATATAACAGCCCTCCTGCGTTTTCCACTGGCTAGACATAGACATGATGCTGTGCAGCTCAAGTGACAATGAAAACTAAATGAGGCTATCACTATGGAAATTTAACAGATCAGCAAAGTAATATTAAAGGGCTAGTTCCATTTTGGTTTTAGAAGCTATAGCATGCATGCTTGTGATAAGCTTCCAGAAAAGGTTAGATCCATGGCTAGAAATACACCAGGGTCATTTAGTAGAACAAAAAAAAAATTCATCCTGCTCATAGATCATTGGATAAAGCAAAGACCTATGCGCGTGGGTACTTTACAGTGCAAATCCGGTAATTTACAGTATAGATCATACATTGTATTTACTTGCAGGCGCTTCAGTGCAATAATTAATTAGCTTACTTTAAGAGGAAAATTGGCATGCAGCTAGACTATACAATTCATGCAAAGTCCATATCACCAGATGAAAGAAAATTACTTTAAAATAGCATGGAAATGGTCTAATTTATGCATTAAAAAATCAGAGACTATAGCTTTAATATAAACAAAAATATTTTGGTTTCATTCTTAATAGCCCATAAGTCATCCATTCAATCTATGCAAAGCAAAACCTGAAGATATGTGTAATAGAATGTAATTAAAATATTTATTAGAATTTCTTAACTATTGGTCACCTCAAACAAATTGTAATTCTTATATATTTGAATATTTTACATAAAACCTTAAATTAGTTTTTGGGGGGGGGAAATGACATAGGAAAAAAACTATCATTATAAATTAATAAAAGTGCAATGTGTAATACCCATTTGGGAATAAAAGGTGAGAGATTAATTTTACATTATTCTTTTTATTAGGTAATAACATTTGCCATTTTCTAATTGAGGCAATAATTTTTCTACTTTGTGAAAAATACTACCAAAAACGGGGCAAGCTAGAAGTGTAGCTCTGTAGCTTATATGTCAGAGAGACAAGAGATGAACATTTAGCAGGTTTGCTGAAAAAAGAATCACTTTACCTAAAGTTGTTCAAAGTTTTCAAGATTATTAAATACTGAAATATACTGTACTCAACTTGAAGCTTATTATATTTGCACAACCCACACATAATTTTCTACCTCTAAAGAACATTACTCATTTGGTGACACATAATCTCATAGGCTACCATAGAAACACATAGAAACGAGATATAAATACCAAGAAGTTGCTTTGCAATTTCTTAGACATATGCAAACAATAAAGCAACTAATCTGTCAACACTGAAAACAGGTTTTCCACCACAAAATATAATAATGGAGTAGTGGTCATTAATGGCAAAACATTACAAGATTCAATATTATTATCCTAAGTCAATGAAATGCAGCAGTGTATTGAAAATACATCTGTACCGTATAAATAATGTTTTTCTCACAAATTTCTTGCTGAAAGTAAACTAACAAAGGAGTGCCAGGAAAGAAATAGTACTAACTTTTATATTATATTCAATAAGTGAGGATTAAAAAAAATCAACATTTCAAACATAATGAAAAGTACTTTTTAAAGAACACCATTCAAAATATTCCATTCCCAAAGTCCAGTCAGAAAACACATCGTTACTTTACCTGGAGCCTTTGCTAACAGCAACACACTCTGTGTGCGAGCAGGACAAGAAGGGCTTTATTTAGATACAATTATTTTGATCAGATCATCTAAAAATATAAAATATGGTGAAAAATTGAAGCAAAGCAATTTTCTTGTTTTTATTTGGAAAATCTTTCACTCATTTACAAAAGCTAATGAAAAAAACTGCTAAATAGATTGTACTATTTGTCCTGAGTTTAGAAATAAAAAAAAGTTATAGGGCAATAAGTACAAGTAGCATGTTGCTATTTCAAAACCTTTTTTTTCAAAACTAGTCATTCTGCTCCCATGTGCTATTTTTGGGACACCTTTGAAGATGGTCAGTTCAATGTTTGAAAACTAGACACCCCTAGGTATTTCAAATGCTAGTATTTTAACTATTTCCATGCACTGATTCTACTACCAGCCTTTGTGGTAGTCATTTTTTCTGTTTTTGTTTCACACACATTTTACTTCAGGTATGAATTTTAACGCTCCTGGTATATGTCACTGTCAAACAACACTCCAATATGAGTTCAGCAACATCTCCTGTACAGTACATCAGGTATGAATTTAGAGTTCATACTGGTATAAGTCACTACCATACAACACTGTGTTAAGCAACATCCCCTGAATACAGTGATGCCACAAATGCATAGGCTTGTTTGGTTCTTTGGGGGCTAAAAGGTCACATTTGTTTAACCTTTGTCGTCAATTGTCATTAAGGGATGCATTTCCATGACGCACCTGGCAAGTCAATTGTAGTCAATGGTTAAAAAATGCTTTACAAGTTTAAAGTTCTTTTCTGTAACACTATACTGATGATGAACAAAAAACATGACGATTTCTTTCCTGCATTGCTAAGCCCTAAATGCAATAAAATACATTTATCAACAACCTATAGAAACATAGGAACGCTTCCTTACTCTGCAGTGATCCATTCTTTAAGTTTTTGTTGAATACTGAGGAAATTCAGTTATGTAACAAGGGGCTTGGTGTGCCTATCTGCCAATGTATCTTTCCTTACTCTGGGGTGATTATTTTTTATGTACAGTTCTACGCATTTTGTTTAAAAAATGGTTAATTTTGCCTTTTAATGTATCTTGCTTTATTTTGTCTCTTGGTGGATGTTTTTCATGTTACCTTCTAATGTGCAATGGACTTCTGGGATTTACAATGATTGAGCAAAACTAATATTTGTTCATATTTCTTGACAGAACTTGTATTTTCTGACGCTTCAGTTGATTTACAGTGTAATATTCCCTTTTTCCTGTACTTTTCCTCCCAAGATACAAAGCACAATAAAAAGGTCTAGAGTTATGTTAATTGAAAAGCCAATTATACATTTAAACTATAAAATGAGGATATTCTGTATGTCTTCTATTGAAGTTTACTTGTTTCACAGTATGCATTAAAATGCTATTTGGCTAAAAATTTGCCTTTTTTTAACCAAACAAATGTGTTTTTTTAGATATGCTTTTATTTTCCTCCTTTTTATTCTTTAAAGTGTTAAATTGTAATGAAACATTTATTTGTAATGCTGTTTAATTGTGGGAACTGACTATTCGGAATGAACTACTAAGCTTGAAGATGATGTAATTTATTATAATTTGTATCTGTAATTTAATGTTAATAAATTTTGTTGGGTAGGCTTAAAAATTAGAGAGATGCATAAAAAGAACACAGTTGGAACGGGGATTCGGTGGATTAGCTTAATGTGTTTGGTCTTCCAGCTCCAGAAGTTAAAGGTCCGTACGAGCGACTTTATTGGTCGCCGATGGGGACCTTCTTTGGCATCAACCAACGAAGGGCAGCGGCCCTTCAGTGGTTGATGCCAGAGGAGCTCCTTGCCGGTGACCAATAGAGTTGCACATACAAACCTTTAACTTCTGATGCCAAAACTTGGCCTGGGGAGGGCAGCTGCCCTCCATTGGTTGATGCCAGGGGAGCTCCCTGCCAGTGACCAATATAGTCGCATGTACAGACTTTTAAATCCTGATGCCGAAACGTGGCCTGCAGAGGTTCCAGGAGTTAAAGGTACGTACGAGCGACTCGATTGGTCGCTGGCAGGGGCCGATCAATGAAGGGCAGCTACGGACCTTTAACTCCTGGCACAATCCCAGGCTAGAGGCAGTGACTTGTATGGGAGGAAGGGACCAGGGAGATTAGCTACAAAATATTAACAATATCAACGTCTTCGTGTACGTTTACCTGCCACCATATTAGTTTATTCAGTATTTGGTTTGAACAACGAAAACTCACCATTCGTGTTCGTTCTCCTGAATACGAATGCACAAGTCTAATATATATATATTTTTTATTATTAAATGTTAGAAGAACAAAAGATGTTGAGAACTATTTGTAAAAGAGTCTAACACATTTAACATCTCTGCTAAACCCAATAATATAAAAGGACCATATGTAATTATTGGTAAAGGCAATAGTAAAAAATATGTCATAAATAAATATCATTGAGATATATTAATAGGCTTGAATGATAGGGAAAAAAGGTTTCCCAGACCTTAAATATGGAATGAAGGATTTGCTGAACAGACATTCTATAGATAGTATTGTAACTTGTTAATGCATGGTATAATTGTGACTGTAAAAGGGCATTACAATATGCTTACAGTGACCACCTAAAATAGGGTTTAGACGTGTAAAGACCTTAGTAAGCAGGTTTGAACACCCAATCAGGTGAAGACCAATAGATTGAAATCGTTATCCAAACCGCATATAAGCAAGGCATTGGAGAGGCATGGGAGGAGAGGTTAGGGGAGATGTACTTGCCATCCACGGACTCTTCACGTCCCAACACTCCCTCCCTCCATTCTCAGGAATGCATAGGACAGATGTCATGAACTAAATTCTTCTCAAAGGTTTTGTAAGACTTATTTTGTATTATTTTTATCTACTTTTTATATTCTTCATCCATTTTTGTGTGTATTAAATATTTTACCTTTGCTTGCACCTAAGTGAATCTGCCTATTTTTGTGACGCATATACATATATATGTGTTGTTCAAAGCTATACGAAGTCTGTGGTGGCCCTAAATTTATTACACTATTTGGTCAGGAAAACATTTACAAATTATTACAAATAAATTGAACGCAGGAACAAAACACATGGCATTCTGAATTAGACAATATATCTGACCTAACCAGATAATGAAGTCACTGGCTAAATGCATACAATAAATGCATACCTAATTAACAAATATGATAATAATGTACCGTAAACAAAGAATTTGGATAATTCGCTTGATTTACAAAGCTAATGTCCAGTAACAATAAAAACCCTATAGGCAAGAACACAACAAGGAGCTCCCAAACTGTCCTGGAACTAGAACTTGCAGGGTACTTAATGCAGCTCCAGCAATTATAGAGTATAGTATATATATATATATATATTAAAATAATGAGTCAGTTTGTTTTTTGTTTGGGTTCTGTTCATTAACACCGAGCCAGTCACTCTTCCCTTTTATTTTATGGCTAATACCTCTGGGCCAAAGGCTATCTTGTGTAATTATTCATTAAGGTCACAAGAAGCCTCATTAATATCTGACTATAGCTATTATTCATAGGGCATCCTGTATTTCACTGTGCTATAATTAAAATTATATCAAAATCCCAACCCTATACAAGATATTTTTACATTTGTCTCCCCATACTTTTAGGATGTCTAGGACTGTTCATAGCTCATAAGTGTTGTCACACCAGGTAGATTTTCATTATACAAACCCTCAATCTTCGTTCTACAGCAGCCACAGCCACACACATTTGGTTCATTTTTGAGAATATGAAACTTAACACTAGGTTATTCATGTCCATCCATCAAGCACCATCCAGTCATTTTCTCATGTAAGGCTGACATAAAAGTGCATGTCCAGTTAAAATGAACATGCTTTGAGACGCTTTATTGAAAACCATGGGTGCATGGGTAAGAATAACACTATACAGTAACACATACTCTCTAACATGGTACAATAACATGCATGCACACATGCTAAAAGCATCGTCTGAAAAATGCACTATACACTAACAAATACACATTCTACCACCATAGAGTAACACATACTCACTCTCACCATACCTGTACGCGTTCTCTCAAATCATCGGTGCAGCTTACCAGTGCTTCCTCTCTCCCTCTTACCCAGGGCCGGCCGAAGACTTAACGCCGCCTGGGGCGAAGTTTAAAATGCCGCCCCCCCGCGCCGACGCCGGGGGGGGCGAAGTTTAAAACACCACCCCCCCCGCCGACGCCGGGGGGGGCATTTTAAACTTCGCCGACGCCATAATCTACGATCCCCCCCCCCGGTACTTACCTTTAAACAGTCCTGCGGCGAGTCTCCCTGCTCTGCCACGGTGCCGGCTTGTAATGCTGAGCGCCGGAAATTGACGTCACTTCCGGCGCTCTGCATTACAAGCCGGCACCGGGACCGAACAGGGAGACTCGCCGCAGAGGAGAGAGAGAGAGGGGCGCCGAGTGGGTAAGCGAAAACCACTCGGTGCCCCTCTCTCCTCCGCTTCAAAAAAAAAAAAGCGCTTGGGGCGGCAAAGTGCCACCCCTTCTAAAGTGCCGCCTGGGGCAATTGCCCCAGTCTGCCCCATTATAGGGCCGGCCCTGCTCTTACCTCTATAGAAACCTTTTCTTCATTGCAGCTTGCACTACCCAGGTAAGCTGCTCTGCTGCTTTTGCTTTACTACCAAAGGGGTTAGCTAAACCTTCTTTATGTGAACCTGCTGTGTGCCTTGGTTCCTAGATGCTGTGCACCAGCCTTATCCTTACCATGTTTTTAAAGGATAACACACAATCATATCCAAGTAGAGAAGCCATCTCTGTTTATCCCTGTGATTACTGACTATTATGATGAAATACAAGTCCTTACGTTTATATATTTTTTAACATAAAAACACTGTAACAATGTTAAAGAATGTATAAAATATAGTTGGCAATACACAATACACTGTAAATAAAACAAGGAGCATTTAAGACATACCTTCTTTAACATATTTTATTAATTACACATTTTGAAATGGAAAAAATATTTATCTTACCATTGTTTATTTTATCATATAATTTTAGGTTCATTCTGCCTCTGACTCTGTCTAATTCTATATATTACAACTTCAAATTCTTCTTCTCTCTTTAACTCTAAGACATTATTTATCCTTAGGGATTCTTTGAAACTTCACTCGTCCTTATTATGCATTTTGTCTCTCTTTTTGCTTTACTTTACAGATACAATTTCTTTCATCTTCCAGTCTAATGTTATCTTTTTTATCTTTTGACCTGGTTTATGTATGATAGATACAAGGACTTCTACAAGATAAAAATTGTATTGAATTGTATCTGGGGGTATAAATACTCATTCAGTATCAATACTTTTTCACAGCACTGTATATATACACTTACTGGCCACTTTATTAGGTACACCTTGCTAGTACCGGGTTGGAACCCTTTTACCTTTAGAAATGCCTTAATTCTTCGTGACTACGTCTACATGCCTGCCATGGGATTGGCTGATTAGTTATTTGCCCAATTTCCCCCCAACCACCTTGGATCCCAGGGGAGGCCTGAAGGCCAAGTATAGTCAAGTGCTCCCCATTCCATACCACTGTATATCAGCTGCCATCTTATCTCGGTGTACACATCCACACACACATACTCTCACTCATATTCTCTCTCTTATGTAGTCTGTTTCAAAAACATAAGCTCCCTCACTGACCACACCCAGTACAATTACAACTTGTGTTACCTTGCTGGCATTGTCAGTCTACATTTTTGCTGCTGTTCCACCTTTGAGGGCCAAGTAATGTTGCATTATGTGATCATACTGAGCGTCTGTCTCTCAGCTTCCCCAACAATTAATAAAGTAACATTTAAATGAGATCCCTGCCTTTTGATACATACATATAGCAAGACTTCCTAATACATGTAACAAATGTAAAAAAAAGTTGTTATGCCACCATGCTGGTAGTTGATCTTTTGCTAGACCAGCTTTCCAACATGCATGTATAGCCAAGTGGTCCAACACCCACATACACACTTTAAATATAACAAGCTTACCGCTCCAGGTTTTACTCTTGCAGTCGGGGGTTCTACAGCAGGGTCACTACCACACTCAATGTGACATGTCAAACTTGAAGTCAGTCCGCCCCTGCTTAATAAATATGACCAGCACTTTGTGAAGTACTGACTGCCTTTGCAATAGCCCTACTCTTGATCCAATCCCTATTTTGTAGGGATTAGTAATTGTGGAAATATTTATTTTCTGTTTTTGTTTCTTTAACCTAAATATGAAATCTAACCCATTCATATGTGTGTGTTCATACCCATTGGTATGTATGTGTGTAACCTACATGTATGCATCATTACAGATATAATCTAAATTTAGTACTTTTCAGAAGATACTTAAATTATTTCACTTATATGCATGGTTTGCCCTAAACTAGACATATTTGAACAGGGAAAAATTGGTGTCCTGACCATCAGCCTCTAAATGAGTAAATTAACGATTAGTTATGTATAGAAATCTGAAAAAGTTTCTTGTGGAAACTTAAGTTTTAGTGTACAGTGCATTCAGTAATAGAACATTTAATTAACTGACTCAAATCAGTTAATTACACTGCTTATATATTTATTTGCATGAAATAATTAAACTGTATATTGTTTTGTAAATAGGCTAAATATTCACTCAAAAAATCATTAATATACGTCAGCTAACTCACTAACTTAATGAACATATTTAATGATTTTTAGGAGTAAAAATAAAACACAAGGACATTTAACACAATCAATGAGGTCAGTTCCATAGTGAGTAAGTATGAAATTAATTACACATATACAAGAAAAAACTGACATGTTATGCTACTGTTCAGGTTTTATTAGGTCCCAAAGCTGTAGAAAATATTTAATATATTTGATCTTATTTTGCATGTGTGTATTCACACCAACTCCAATGTTCTGGAAAATGTGAAGACTATATGTGAAATTTTACAAAATAGTAGTTGGTCTAGAGGGGTCACAGGTCTTATTTAGGAATAACATTTACTATAAACTTAACTTTTACCTGTCACATAAATCAGGAGAGACTAGAACTATTCAGAAAAAAAACCCACAATCCTTAAATCCTGCAGGCAAGATTTTAAGAATCCCAGCGCAGGTAAATCAATCACTGGATCAGTAACTTTGACTTGCCTGTTCTCAGTATATTTGTTGTATTAGATGCACACGCACAGTTAACAATTGTGGGGGTTGTACTGCAAATACAGTGAAAAACGTAAAGTAAAGTACTGTAGGCTACAGTATGAGTGGTGCATATGCAAAGTGTTGTTGTTGTTGCTGTTTTCTTGTTCTTTCATTATTCATTGTCACAGCTGTGGTAGAGTTTCCTGTTGGCCATCATAAGTTGTGTTACCTGAAGAGGCACCCAAACTGGGCTTGTTGGGGGGGAGGGTCCAACAGGTGGCTTATGGCACCCACTGGACTGGGACGCTTGGCAAGTTGTGGTGAGAACCGCCTGCAGGGCTAGTCCCTGCAGCTGGGGGATGCTTGTGTTGTTTGTGGGAGTAAGTGGATTTGTATTTAAATCATTTTAAAAAGGAAAAAAAAAACTGTTTTATATTTGTATTAATGTTGAGTTATTCAGGAAACAATTACATTTATTTTAATATTTATGGTACAGAGTTTTAGGACACCAGTGATTTGTTGGTTCTCTGAATTTATGTTTGGCAATTTAACAAGTATAGGGATATTTTTTCGATTGGCGCTAAGCATTTTCAGAAGTTAAACAATGCTATTTTTTGAAGAAATGGCTTTTCTTATTTTTTTGTATTATTTATGTTTTACACAATGATAACTGATTACATTTGGGATCTTTCATAATTATGTTAAAACATGTTGAAACATGTTAAAATTGAGGGGATTTTAATGTTTATCATAAAATGATTTCAGAGCTGAAGGGATTTGTCATTATAAGGATTTTCTTTTCATTAAAAATCACTTGAAAATAAATGTGTTGCACCTTTATATTTTAAGAGAACATTCAGTAAAAGTACATCTCTTTTCTGAACAATATTTTAATTAATAAATCATGGAAACTATAATTGGCTAACACTTTCTAAAATTATTACTACCCATAGTATACTATTTACTGGCAACTGTACCTAACGTCTTTATATAAAATATTTAATCCAGTTTATTTAACTAGTTTATCTAAAGCAAGTATGAAATCTGGCTATACAATATTCAATGATTTTGTTTTTTTAAGTTTGCCTGTCAGGCTATTAAATATTGCTTATGTCAGATGATAACAAGTTGGCAGTATTACCTTTTTTGAAAACCATTTATGCATCTTTTCTTATTCAGTAAGTGTTTTTTGCACTGAAGAAATCTAGGTGATAATATATACTGTATATATATATATATATATATATATATATATATATTGCCTAGCTGACAAGTATCAAAGCACATATGATGATGTAAAAGTCCAATTTCTCTTTTTTTATCACCTATGAGAACCCTTGAGTATCATTAGACTTGTTATAAGTTTATGGTTGAATCTATGAGTCTTTTGTACAGTAGTCAATCATCATCGTTGTCACCACAAGAATTGCTAGAACAAAGATGAAATGTCTCTTTCAAAGCATCAGTCGCCCCTGGCATAGTATTTTTTCTAATGGTACACATCATCCATTGATCTCTATGTACAAGCTGAAACAAACCATGTAACTATGTAATATAGAATCTATATATTTGCAGTTTAACAACTGTGATGGAAAGTACAGTACATTTATTAATGGAAGGTATATTAGACCCGCTTTTATGTCAGTTAAAAGAATGTTCCAGGGACAGGTGTCGGGTTTGCATACAAAATGCATTTCTGGTAATTTGCAAACCATGGTAAAGGGTCCCAGCGGCAGAGCATCTGTAAAGCCGGATGGGCCAAGGCTCCAACGGCACTAATTGCTGTTTAAAATCCAATCCAGAGCCTGTATTCTAGACAGGATTTCCACAGGTGTGGACTAATTAGCAGGTAGTGTATAAATAGAGGGGATCGGACTGATGCAGCAGAGAGAAGCCATTGTTATGCCAGGAGAGATAATAAACTGATGAGTGCGGTTGGTTTATTGGAAGGTGGGAAAGCCGCTCATTGGAGATCAAGCAAAAGCAAGAATCTTTATTATATTTTGACTTATATCCACAGCTGTTTATTTTCACAGAATAAGCATTGAAACTGAGCTGGATGTGTTCTGGGCATTATTTAACCTAAAAGACTGTGCTTACTAAAAGATCCTTGACAAAATCCTTACATATAAAAGGTTTGTCACACATACATCTTAGGTTCATCAGTTACAGCATCCAGCAAATTACACAGAATTGCATGATCGTGTATGAGTTAAAACACGTTTGATGTTCGTGTGTTTATGCTGATTAAGTCATTATTACTTCCATTCCTCTAAGGCAGTAAGGTAATTGCACTTATCCTAGTTCACTGTGTCCTGAGAATAATTTACACGTAACATCTCACAATTAGAACGCATTTTCTACTGTACACATGCTGCACATTTCACACTTTCATTAGTACCTTTTATTTTGCAGATTACTTTGACTTGGATCATTAGTAAGTCATCAAAGGCGATTATTGTATTAAGAAAAAAACATTTTATATTGCATTTCTCAACTTTTGCTTTGTCTTATTCATTGCAAATAACATTTTGTCTATTAAATTATTCATAAACTCACATTGTGCCCACAAAGCTACACCATTAGAGTTACAAAAATGAAAATGTTATTCTCATATTATATTATTAATAAAATCAATATTTTATAGTAGGAAAATGTCTTCACTCTGCTTTAATCTGCTCATGGAATGCTTTTCTACTCTATTTACTTAGACAGTTCTTTCTTTCTGGTCACCATTAGGTTATTTTCAATGAGGAACCGTGTGAGTTGAACACTTCAAACTAATTTCTTCTGGGACAATATTCCCTCTTTTTTGCAGGATAAAGACACACCGGGTGGAAAACAGGGGTAACAGCAGGAAATGAGGGGTTCAGGTGAAAGGTGTGATAGTCATACCTGGTGGAAAACAGGGGTAACAGCAAGATAATGAGGGGTTCAGGTGAAAGGTGTGATAGTCATACCTGTAAGAGAAGGAGATATGGCAGACATTAGTGATTGCCAGAGGAGTAGTTGGATGAAAGCATGAAGACCAGGGATGGATGTCTGGATAGTCCAGTGTAACTCTTAACTGTCCACTTATGAAGAGTCAACTTATGAAGAGGCCAAAGTAGCTACATTTCCAAGAAAGTTAAGAGGAAGAGTGAATGAGAATGAGAGTGTGAGAGAATGATTGAGAGAACGAATGAAAGTGAATGTAGGCACTGGGCAATAAAGTTTGTTCCCAAATTAAAAAATGCCCCTCAATTTTCTTCCAGACCAAATGGGCAGGGAACTTGTTACCAGAAAACGAATGGCCCAAAAACAAATTGTTTTTGCACATGTCTAGTATCCAGACACAGACCTCCAGTATACTAGTATATAGTATACTTATATTCATATGAATAAAAATGTATATATAAATATGTATAAATATCCATCCACTTTACTATTTATATATGAAAATCATTGCATGCATGTTGCCAGACTAGTAGCTATACTGGTAAGGTGCCCATAGAATTCTAGCCATGTCGGATATAGACAGGAAGCTCTTTACAGCCATTTTTAAGGACAACATGTGTATCTTTTCTTGATCTGAACTGATTCCTAGATCACATACTGTATACCATATCATGTCTTTGTCAAAGTAAATAATACACCAATTAGTCAGACCAAGACAGGCTCAGCCATATTCACAACCTAGACAGTCATGCTTAACATCAAGCCTAGTTATGTTTATTACAATGGACGTTATCCAAATTACCTTTGTAAAAATTTAAAAAATTAATTAAATTAAAAACTGAACCATTCACACCTTCAATGAAAATCCTTTATATCAAAGTCAATAAGCGTCGTATTTCCTATACTAGGCAATCGCAATGGATGGCAACATATGTGTACAAGTGAAGTGTTTCTGCAATATATGAGATAAACCTTAAAACAATGCAAGTACTCAATTTTCATAAAATACCAATCACAATACATGTATTACCAGTTGTATAATGAAACTCAATACATATCATTCTAATTCAATTTAAAGCCACTGAAGTTGTATCCAGGTACATGAGTCCCCATAGACACATCTTGACCTTAAGCTTCTCATCTGAATTACAAATCTATATTTCAAGGTCGGACAAAGATTTTGTGAAGTAAAAATAGTCATGGAAAAACTATCGTAGATCACTTTCATATCACATGTTCAGTGTATTGCTTTCTTGCCTTAGAATAATAATAATACCAGTATTACCCTTTCGTATTTTTTTTAATACAAAAGAATGCTATTTAGTGGTCAATCATGGAGGAACTGTACTAGATTTGTTTTATTCCTTTCAACCCTGTCTTATGTGTGCCTACCCTGTACACATACTGTCACATGCATTACTTGCATATGCAGTATACGTGTATGTACACCTGCTTTATTGCATCATCAATATTCCTGTCTACAATAAATGTAATACAATAATCATATGGGTGCAAATATTTTTATATTGTTTTATGTAATTTTATTGTATTGGTTTTTTTTTAATAAACACATCGGAATGTCCTAAAAGATACAGAAGAAAAACAAAAGAAAAGTCTGAATATCCAGTTTGGGCGCTCTCTAGTGTCATGATCCTTCAGGATTCAAACGCTGACTTCTGGGTTTGCTGGTGCAGAAGTTTTGTCTCTCTCTCCTTGCCCCTCTCTCTCCCTACCCCCTATCTCCTCGTCAATAACACTATAAAATGATAAAAGCTGCTCTGGTATATTTATTCATGAAACAAGTCAAGTGAATAAATCTTTTGATTATTTTATTGAGCTTGTCATTGGTACAAAACACTCAATTTCCCATACAACGCAAGTAACGAAAACACTATTTCTCATGGAGCAAATTGTTTACATGATATCCAGAGCAGAGTTGATCATTATTCTACTTCCATTCAGACATTATAACTGTAGCTCATGACAATCTATCATATGTCTGCTTGGATGTCTAGAGAACATGTGTGACTATTAAAGGTCGGATATGCATCTAGATTTCAACCCTCTGATGCTTGAGAGCGAGAAAAAAGAAAATGGGTAGATAAAGTTTTAATGATTTGAGAACAAAAGGAACAATCTGAAAGGTCTGCTATTGTGATGTATTTTTGCTCTCTATCACTGCATTGAACTTTGTATTTTTTATCATTATGTCAGCTGCATAATATGTTAATTGGTCCCTTAGCCATCACCATCTCCTCCAGGGGCTTACCAAAGGCAGTCTTCTTCAAGCCTGGAACAAACACAGGTGTATATCCAGTTTAAGAGTCAGGGGGAAGAATAAGGACACCAAAGACACATACATGACATCAAATACGCATGCAGGGTACAATGCTGAACATCAGCAATCTCAATTACACCAGGACCACATTGCTAAAATGACCTGTCTAATCAATTTTGTATATTGTAATATTATATATTTGGTCAGTGCCAACCGTGACCCCTTAGAGAGATATCAGACTTTGGTAATAGAACAGGAAATACCTATTTTCAGCTCCCAAACCCATATACCATGCTGGGAGCATCAATAGTGTATAAAATTGGTTGGATACGACCAAAGATTCACATCCCCGTCTCTATGACAACATTTCTGCCACTATTCAATGTAATGTCCGTGCCAGTAACAAAAATTGTCCTTACGTATAGTACCACAGTAGCTTGAACAAAAGGACTCTTGTGTAGAAGTGTAACCTTTCATTTGCCTTGCATACCTGGAAGACCTGTGTATACCAAGGCCTGTGTTTACCCTGTGCAGTAAGAAAAAAAGAGGTGTTTGAGCTCCTATTTTTATTTATTTTTTTTACATTTTTTAACTTTTTTTTTTTTTCATTTTCTTGGAACTGGGTGGTTCCCCTTATTATGTCATGGTGACATCAATGAAGTCTTTATTAATTTTAATGATTTATTTTTGCCCTAGACCAGGAATAGTGATAAAACAAATATCTACCCTTAATACCACCCACAATTAACTATAATGATATAACTAATATCATAACGCTGCCACCACCAAGACAATTTATAAATGGGGTGCCTTGGTCCCCCAAGCAAATCAGACTAAAACTTTTTTTTTTCAATTCTCCGTTTATTGATACATCAGTTACAAAAGATACATGAGCAAGGATACATAGAGTGTACATTAATATACGATCAGACAGACATAATGCAATGGTACAGGCATCCATCGGTATGAGGATGAATACGAATGTTGACAAGTCGCAATAGGCGTATCACCTCGAAAATCGAAAGACATCGATTGGCCCATGAATCGGAGAGAATGAGCATCACAAGGAGAGTATCATGCAAGCATGCATAAAATAAACAATAATATGAACAGGGAAATAACAATGTAACTGCCCTCAGGGAATATACACAGAGTATACATTGTACTGGAAAAAAGAAAAGAAAAAATAAAGTTTTAATGAAAAAATACCATGCCATCTATCATGCAATGTATGTGTATGAAATATATGAGTGTATGTCAAAACCAGGGGCATGAACCCGTAGCACAGTGGTGTGAGTAAAAGGTATGCCAGCTAAGGCGCGTTCAAATCATCGGGAGTACCAAAAATAAGTCGAAAGTCGGGGGACGATACAAAGGAGACCAGAACCATCGGAGATCATGTTGATGGCCTTTACCCCTGGCGGACCAAGTCAATTCCTCCATTTGGGCAATAAACATACTTTTCTGAAGCCAGGCTTGCAAAAGTGGAGGGTTGGGAGACTTCTAGAATCGTGAGACAACCGATTTTGCGGCATTAAGTAGATGAATCGTCAAAGAACGCTTGTAAGTAGCATGCGGGTGGGGGTTTATGTGTAGGAGCATGGTTGCGGGGGTGAACTGTATATCAGGAGCTCAAACCATTTGTATAACCTTCCAGACAGTCCCCCAGAAGCCTTGGATCGTAGGGCATGACCACCAGAGATGGTAGAGTGTACCCTCATTAGCCCCGCACCGCCAGCAAGAGAACGGGATGGAAGGCACGAATCTATGTAGGTCTGCGGGAAACCCATACAATATACTTTAACACAATAATGTGATTTAAAATTACCGATAAAATGGTCTAATCAGGTAACGTGAGTCTTTACCAGACAAAGGCAGAACTTAATAAAGGAACATCAGGAAGATCATAAACAGATTATTTACCTCAAACAGATAAAAATAAAAAGGAGAAATTACAGAAAACCTAAAATTACAGATTAGACCGCACCCTATTCTTGGTAATTTAAACACAGGATAAAGCAAGTCATACATTTTATCAACGTTTAAACATAAAAGGCATTTGCTGACTGAGAAATCTTATTCTGCCTTTCATTTGGATACAAAAAATCTTTATCTAATGCTCTCAATGACCTTCATCAATCTAACATTCAATTCTTATTGAATCTTTTTGCTGTTTGAACTATGATCTGCCACATGATGGATAATAGTTTTTAGGATACATTTTCCCAAATCTGGAAGCTTTTCTTTTAACTACCTGGTCACTTTAACCCCTAGCTATGTAGCCATGAGGTTAAAAGAGCCATATATTTTCCTGAGGATCCAACTGACACTGCCACAATAAGACAACTACACTACTGGACAGTACACTATTATAGTCAATGGCATTCATATTATAAAAATAGGGCATGCAAAACCAAGGGAATATCCTGATGTGGATTTTATTTATTTGGAAGTACTCTAGATGGCTACGAAGAATCTGATGATCAACAGTTTCAGATCATTTTTCAGACAAAGCAGACATTTGTAGTTTATGGATATCAAAGTTGAGATATTTGTCCAACTCAGTCATGCGAAAACAGAAAAAGATTTGAGTTTAGATACTTTAGATGCTCATTCATTAGTATATAGCCGAGGTAGCGTGTTTAATGTATATGAAGCTCTCAGAAGCTAAATCCTGCCACTCAACCTCAGAGGTTTAAAATGCATGGTTTGAGGTTAAGAGAACACATGTGTCTGGGTGGGATTTATGGCTGTCTGGCGCTTTCACAGAGGTTTCTTGCTAAGGTATTTCAGGAGAAGGAAACAGTCTTCTCAGGATAGAGAAAGGGTAGGAATTATTTCAACCTTATTTTATGAATTTTCTGTAGAATTGGTTTAATTTAGGGAGTAAATACATTAAAAACCAGGCAGCCATAACTTATGATTGACAGTTTTAGCTATACCTCTCTGGAACATTTGCTAAATATCTTGGGAAGTTTACCAGATTATTGCAAATAAGGAAAATAGCTAAAACACACAATGCATTTTTTTTGATGATTTCTATTTCTTGAAAGCACATCTACTTTGTGTGGCTTCATGTTTCCTAGTTTAGGATTATGCCATCCTAAACCCTATCTATAACCAGATCCGCCATCCGCCATGGTGGACTACTCTAAATTCCACCATATTCAAGTGTGAATGTTATTTCATCCCTCTGTCAAAACGTGCCCCATATAAGAATATTCTGCAATGAAAGTGGCCTCCTCTCTACTTTTCTTCCTTGATCGGAAAATAAATTTACAAAATCATAGTTATTTGTTGTTAGATTTATTATTTTATTTAAAAGAACAGAGATAATTTAAAATGTGTCGCATTGTACTGTATACAGATTATAGAATGTAGATTAATTAAATTGTTATATAAATGAGTGAGGCTTATCCATATTTTATAATCATATTGTATAAAATCATCATAGCAATAAATAAACACACATCTATTAGCCTATAAAGTTCTTTCCTTTTAAACTAACGGCTGCTGAAGCATAAACAAATGTGTTTTCATGCTAGCTAGAGCCACAGATGTTTCTCTGTATTGATCTTCAGATGTAATGATCTGTAAGCGTCTCTAAACATGGGTTTGTTGCAAAGCAAAAGTAAAACGGAAAACAGGTTATTGGTGATTGGAGTCCAATCAACAGTGCCAGCAGCCAACACAACTTTCATCTTTCCAAGTAGTCTTAGATATGAAAAACTCATATATTATTTAGATTTTTAATTAAAAGCAAATTCCTGCAACCGTTTTCTACCAGCCTCAAACATCTGCCAGATCTGCCAATAGTTTTGACAACAGTCTAACTCTGCTGGAGAATAGCAGAAAATGGAAGTTATTGTGAAAACAAAGATATCTTCTAGATATGTGCATACTAGTCATTTTTCTGATCTTCAAATGCTGCTTCTGGTCCTGCTGAAATAACTGTTGACGTATGTTAAAAGTAAAAGGTTTCTTAATTGTTTAAATGCATGCTTTATCTGAAATATGGTTTTATTCATTTTTAGGTTATTATTTAAGAATGACATTTGATCCCTATGGGAAATTTAGATGAAACTCAAAGATTAGTAGTTTCTGTTGAGGACTTGTGAAAATGGTATACTAACAATGCAGTAAATTATAAATATAACCCCTCTGAAATACCGCCCCAAAATAAAACAGGTCATTTGGCAGGTATAGTAAAAGTACAATTTGATCTCAAATAGCTTCCCAGTGCCATATTTGTCTCCAGACAGCTTGTCACTTGCTAGTACCATTGTTGTCTACAAACAGCTTATCAGTGGTATATTTACATCCACACAGCTAAACAGTGCCATCTTTATACCCAAACAGCTAATCAATGCCATCTTGGTCCACAAACATCTAAATGGTGCCATGTTGCTCCCCAAACAGTACCATCTTTGCACCCAAACAATTAAACAGTGACACGTTCCATCTTTTTACCCACACAGCTAAACAGTGCTAAATTGGTCCCAAAACAGATAAACAGTGCTATCTTGGTCCTCAAACAGCTAAATAGTGCCATCTTGTTCCCCAGCGCCACGTTGGTCCCCAAACAGGTAAACATTGCCATCTTGGTCCCAAAACAGCTAAACAGTATCATCTTGATACCCAAACAGCTTCCTACCACCATCTTTGTCACGAAACAGCTTCCCATTGCCAACCATGTTTCCAGTTTGACAACTTACCTTACTGAAGACTTCAGAACATTGGGCCTTGATCCCACCATGCACCCCGACGCCTTACTGGTTTTCTGCTGCCATACCGGCGCCACACATGAAAATTATTGAGCGATGGTGGTGCCACCCATAAACATTTTTAAGCTGGACTGGGGGCACAACTGTTTTATAGCCTCTACCACTTCTCCTCAGAGGCTGTTCTACATATCCACCACAATCTCAGTAAAGTAAATCTTCCTGACATTAAGTAAAACTTACCTCATTAAATAAAAGTAAAAATCTCAAAGATTCTGTGGACCTTAAGCTACTAGTTTTGAAATTTTTGTCTGCACTACTATTGCAGTGTAGAATTAATTAAGCTTGTATTAATATGTGTGGCCTCACAGAGGGAATGTCCTGATAATGAAAGTACTGGCTGCTGTACTTTTTTCAAGCTGTACTTTGTTTCCAGGTACGATTCCAGGGAGATGTGATTCCCAGGGACATAGGCATTGATCCAGGGATGGTGTCCAGAAACTGGGAACATCTGATCATCTTAGCTACTAAGCCTGTAGCTACCTACCATGATCTCCATATACTGTGTCTGTGAGTCTTTACATCATGAAAAGTGAGCAGACTGGATGGACTGAATGGTTCTTACCTGGCATCAAATAATGTGTTTATATTATTTATATGCTCTTTGGAATATTTGGATGTTTTCTAAATAAATTTCCAAATACTACAGTTAAAAGGAAAATGAAGTAATGTTAGTACACATTATTCCCGCTTTGCCATTTTGCATCAAGCAGTTCATGTGGTATGTCTCTTGATTATTCATCATTTCATTGAATCTACGATCACTTTCAAGTGTTTTTGCCACTCGCAAAAGTTGGGAAAGTTCGCTAGAGGGTCTCCAGACCCTCTTGAGAACTCTGGCTCCACTTGCAGGTTGAATACAGGTACTGCATTCCACCATGCAAGTCAATGGAGCCCAGCTTTCTAATCACTATGTGATCAGTAAAATAATTATGCATCAGAGGAACCATCCAGTTACAGCAAAATGTAAAAAAAAAAGGCCAAAAAGAATAACATAAAAAAGTGCTAAAATTAGCGCTCTATCTTCCCACAAATCTTGACATGGAAAGAGTTAAAGTAAAACATTTCAAATACCCAAGGGATGTCTAATTTTTTTTAAAAATGAATGGTTATGGAGTTTGGAGTGGACGGGTTCAAAGATAGGGCATAGACACAGACAGACCAAAATGGGGGAAAAAGTGCACTTCCCAAACACCAGACAAACCCATGCATTGGGGTTATCACTGTACTCGGGAGATGTTGCTGAACACATATTGGGGTCTTGTTTGAAAGGCACATTTACCAGGAACTGTAAATCCATACCTGAAGCACAATTTTTGTGATAAAAACACAAAATAAATTACTACCACAAAGTTTGACAAAGGGTGGTAATAGAATTAGTGCAGGGAAAGGGTTAAAATACCAGCATTTGAAAGTAGGTGTCTTCAAAAGTATATGGTTTGATGGGGTAAATTGCATTGACCAGCTTTAAAGATACCCGAAATAGCACATGGGGAAGATTGACCAGATTTGAAAAAAAAATGGGTTTGAAATAGCAAAACGCTACTTGTACTTATTGCCCTATAATGTGCAGAAAAATGCAAACAAACATAAAAACATTGGGTATTTCTAAATTCAGGGCAAATAGTAGAATCTATTTAGCAGGCTTTTTCATTAGCTTTTTTGGATGAGTAAAAGATTTTTCAAATAAAAGTGAGAAAAAGTGTGTTTTTTTCATCATATTTTATTATTTTTGTTATAGGAAATTAGATAATATGATAACAAATGGTATCTGAAGAAAGCCCTTCTTGTCCTGAAAAAAAACAATATATAACTTGTGTGAGTACACTAAATGGGTGAGGAGAAAATTACCTCTAAACACGAGCACCGCAAAAGTGTTAAAACAGCCTCGTCCCAAAGGGTACAAAAAGTAAAAAACAGCCTGGTCCTTAAGGGGTTAAGTAATATGGGTATATAAGTGTAAGACAGGTGGGATGAATTTTGTTTGCACTAGGCCCGAGGATCCTGTTAATCCCACTCAGAACCAGGTAATGTTGAACTGTTTTACCTTACTATTTTCAGTGGCTGAGCATGTATCTATTTTACTATAGATCTTTAGAACAATATGCTAATTTAAACAATTTGTCTTTTAACTTAGTATAATCAGAGAGAGGTTGACCTTTAGCTTACAAACTTTGGATCATTTCCGTTAAAGTTCTTCTTTTCCTGAGTGCTTATGTCACAAAAGGACCATTTAGCACAGTTTTTCTTGCCATGTGAATGCCATTAAATAGCATTCACCAATTGTTGAGAACAACGCTATAATTTACTACAAGTTGATAACTGACTAATAATGCCAATTGTTCTCTCACCATTCTCTTGGTTGACTCCTCCAAATAATGTTTTGTAGTAGGAAGAAATAATGTAGTTAGTTGTTTAAAAGACATGATAATTGTATAGCATTTTCATAACAAATTCTTTGTAACAGCTGTGTGTGAATATGGGTATCAGCTGCTACACCATTGGCATTGCCCACAGGATAATGTGCAGTTGACCAATTTTATTTCAGTTTGTTAAAAATATATACATTTCCAGCAAATACCGTTTATTTTCTCTGAGGAGAACAGTTTCTTCTAATATGCTATACATGTCCAACCCTTTTGAACATTTACTTCTTAGAAAAAACATGGTAGCTTTGTATAAACAAACTATATGGCTGGGAATCATAGCAAATGTCTTCTAAAATAGTAAATAGTTTAACAGGTAAAAACATAGTGGATGTTGTAGTTCACGGCAAGTTCATATGTACCAACTGTCATGAGCTAGCTGAGGAAAGGGCAAAACGTATAAATATACAAAAACAAATAGTATTACAATGTTATACTGTGAAAAGATTACAAGGAAAATTGCTGTAGTGCCATTTTATAGTCTAAATTAGCTAAGAACAAAGAGCCTTGTGAAGTAAAACAAACCTGTCTGTGTGGCCCTTAGTTTTACTCTTCTGTCACACCTTTTAGACTAACTGCTAATAAAAAGTGACTTTAATTGAGGATGTAGTTTGACCACAGGTAAGCAGACCAATGGTTGTGCTATTGGATGAGCATCACCATTGGTAATTTTGATTTTGCCCTGACAATTTTTTGACAAGAAAGATAAAATTTGTGCCTCTTCAGACATCACTCCCATTGTGCCTCACAAGACATTCACAGTGTAGAGCTATATGCCAGAAAAAATATCGTCTCACCACACCGAACCACAAGGGAGAGTTCATGTCCCCATACACAGAAAACATATGGACAAGTTTTATAAATATTAAAAAATATATTTTTATTGATAAGAGAACACCAACAGTAGAATTTTGATGCTGGTAGAAGAAACAGGGAGAGGCTGTTCAGAAAAACATGTGTGAATGGGAGCAGTTGAAGGAGTAAAGGAACCAGAGTTAATAGAAAGAGAACAGGGATTAAGATTAGGTGGCAGAGAGTTGGAATAATTAATGATTTTGTAAGACATATGAAAACCTTCTTATTTTTTGCATAAGTAAATAAAAATAAATTTGAATGTATATTCGTAAACCCAAACCTTTATTCTTGTTGTACTTTATTTTGGGAAATATTTAATTTAGCCATATGATAAAAAAAATGTATCATTTACTGGTGGTGAGGTGGGTAGTTATGAATGTTTTACTATTTATTTACTGTATTTGTAAAATATTTTATATTTAGTTGTTTTTTATTTCATTTTTTATGTTCCTTTTCAATTTAAAGGATTCTTCTTTGTGTTCACCTTTTCATGAGGTGGTCTATCTGGAGTACTCTAGGTCCTGACAAAAAAACATACCATACCATAACATGCCACTTCCAGCCTAATAAAATGTACATTTAGATCAGAATCAGTATGGCCATACATGCAGCAGATAACGAGTTATACAAGTACTTGTAACAATTAATAGCTTTCTCATTTAACCACAACACTTTCACAAGGCATGAAAATGAAAATGCGAAGGGTATTATTCCCTCCTGCTGTGTCTTCAAATCAGTGCAAGAGAAAAACAAACAGAGCTGCCAACATCTTAACTTCTGTAATCTGCTCAGTCACATCATTTCTGCACAGCACTAGATGAGTCCTTTAAAAATAGCCTGCAATTACCAAATGTTGCGTAATGAAAGAAATGCATGCTTTTGAGATGAGCAGCATTAATCTTAGCATGTGTCTCTGACTAGCCTCAGTAGAATTAAGTATTAGAAGTGGAGGGAAAATTCTAATGTGAGGTGTACAGATGTACAGTTTCAATTAAGTCACATATCAGAGAAGCAGGGGAAAAATGAACTTGACTTATGTACAGCCACAACCTGACAACTCCTATATATTGCTTTCCAAAATGACACTGAACATCTTAAATGCTTCCTTTTAATTAAACGCTTAATTTAAAAGTGAGCAGTCAAACAAAATATGGCAATTTTTCAAATGGAGTATAATTACTAGTAAGAAAACATTTGGAATAGATGCAAATCTAAAACTAAAGAAAAAACGAAAACTTAATGGGATGCCCACAAAAAGAGTGTTTAAGTGTTTAATTCATTTGCATAACAAAGGTAGATACTAAGTTCTTAATAGTTTTTCACCAAAACATTTTTCTAGGTTATGTTAGTCACATAAATAATCAAAGATCTGTTTGCAATAGCAGAATTCTTCCTTCATTCACAAGTGTTTAACAAGTGTTTGCTAGACATTTCTACCTACATAAAATATCAACAATTAAGTCTGTGCCCATGCATCTTCATACCCTGGCTTGTCCAAAAGCTCATCCCAAGGTCAGACTTTGTAACGGTCAAAGACAATGCAAAAACCCAAGAGTTACAGCTCAGACTACAGGCCTCAGTTAGCATGTTAAATGTTAAGGTTCATGACAGTACAATTAGAAAAAGACTGAGCAAGTATGGTTTATTTGGTAGCATAGTCAGGAGAAAGCCTTTTCTCTCTAAAAAGGAACATGACAGCATGGCTTAGGTTTGCAAGGTTGCATCTGGAAAAAAAAAGACTTCTAGAACAGAAGAGACCAAAGAAGAGATGTTCAGCCATAATGCACAGTCCCACATTTGGCAAAGAAACAAGAACAGCATATCAGCACAAACACCTCATGCCAACTGTCAGCCACAGGACCTCGGAACCTTGCAGTCATTGAGTTGACCATGAACTCTGTCAGCCAAGGTATTCTCGAGCCAAATGCGAGGCCATCTGTCTGACAGCTAAAGCTTGGCCAAAGTTGTAACAGGACAATGATCCCAAGCACACCAGCAAATCTTCAACAAAATGACTGAAAAAGAAAATAATCTTGGTGTTGCAATGGCCCAAAATTCAACCTGATTGAAATGCTGTGGCAGGATCTTGAGAGAGCTGTGCATCAACTAAAGGCTTGCAAACCTCAATGAACTGAAGCAACACTGTAAAGAATAGTGTGGCCAAAATTTCGCCGCAAAGATGTGAGAGACTCATAAAGTCATAAGAAAACGATTATTTCAAGTTATTTATGCTAAAGGTCATTTTACAAGCTATTGAATCATACATTGTACATGTTTTTGTTTACTAAATCATGACATGGTATAATATGTCATGTTTAGTTGTTCATCTAAAGTTGTATTTACCTAATTTTTAGATCTGCTAGGGAACAGATGATTGTTTTGATGTCCTGATATAATTCAAACCATATAATTTAAAGAGGGTGTACTTTTCTTTTCATACAACTGTACATACTATATATATATATATATATATATATATATATATATATATATATATATATATATATATATATATATATACACACACAGTATATACAGTTGTATATATAATTCAAACCATATAATTTAAAGAGGGTGTACTTCTCTTTTCATACAACTGTATATACTGTGTATATATATATATATATATATATATATATATATATATATATATATATATTACTGTCCACCTAAATTTACAGTATTTCTCTTGTAACATAAATTTGTAATTGTACTTACAACTCTGTCAACTTGTTTTGTATCAAATTACAAATACTTTCCCCCTATAAAATATATATGTATGCACTAGCCTGCTTTGTGGAGGCATATCAATAATGTTTGGCCTATTTTTCATATAAAACAATCAATTTGAAATGACCTGTTCCTCATGAAACCCTGAAAATATTTAGAAACATAGAATTTGACAGCAGATAATAACCATTCGGTCCACACAGTTTATTCATTTTGTTCGGAGGAAAACACTCCTAATGAAAAAACTTTAATCAGTCTTTGGCCTGTTTTAGATTCATGATAGCTTTATTCATACACCATGCATGTTTGAATTCCCTCAGTGTATTAGCTTCTACCACTTCTACTTGGGAGGCTGTTCCATTTATCTACCGCCCTCTCAGCTAGTGGTACTGTACAGAAAGGAGTCCAATTGCATGTGTTTATGCACTGTAGGTGGAGATTCACTAACTGTGGTGACTAGTAGAGTAGGCAGGTTAAGCAGGTAGTGAACAGATCCACAGAAGCACCCAAGGATAACACAGTGCCAGTCCAGAGGTCAATACAGCCGACAGGAAGCAACAATCAATCCAAGGCAGGCAATGGCCAGAAATCCAGGAGGTCAATGGGACAAAAAGGGTAATCCCTAGGCAGTCAAAGGGTCAATAGGGAAGACATCAGGCAAAGGCAGGCAATGATCAAAAATCTAGTAGAGCCATGGGACAAAAAGGGACACAGGTAAAAGGGTAATCCAGAGGCAGTCCAAAGATCAATAGGGCAGGCAGCGGGCATACATAAATCTAAGGCAGACAATGGTTAGAAATCCAGGAGAGCAATGGGATAGAACATAATGCAGCACACAGCATCAGAATGTCTCAAGTGCCATTTGTCGGGAGCCTGTAGTCTTTATAGGGCTGCTGGGCGTGACACAGAGCATGCTGCTGGAGGCCTCGCTCTCCTGAACAGCCCTTTTGATGTCTATGACAGGCAGCAGCATGGCATACATAGTCATAGGCTGACCACAACACTCTCTCCTCTCCATGATCTCCATCATTATAGTCTCTGTCATTATAAAGACATTAAGGATCTTGAATTTTCAAGTTTTTACATGACATAATATATTTTATTAGTCTGCCAAAAACATTGATGTTTGTCAATATTCTTTAATAGTTGAAAGTGTAAGAAAACTGGGGTAAAATCTACCCTGTGAGAAAATATTGTACAACCATTTTCAGAAATAGAATGCCATAGAACCAACACATTATTTCTTTGTGAAATACCATGTGTCAGTTTATTGATCTAAAGATGGTATTCTGTGGAGCACAGGAAACATATTCTGAAAACTTTACAGAATGTATATCTTCCAAGAAAATATTAAGAATAATTCATCAGATATTTAAGTATTAGCAGGATTATATTTGGAGTGCTTAAAAAAGAGAAGAATCAAATTAATTTATAAAGTGGCTGAATGTATGCAGTCTTGCAGGTATTATAATGGTAACTTCTTATATGAACTATGACTCATTAGATGTGAGATTTCCTCCCACTGATTGATGCATTACTTATTGATGCCTTTTCGAAACGACTGCTTGTCTAATGAAGTATACTCAACAGAGTGCATGAGGAGTAGCTTTAATTTTGTGATTCTGCGTAGAAAGTACAGATAAGAAATGCCATTTCGGTGTATGGCACAAAGTTTAAGATATTAAAACAATTTTAAAGTAATATGTATTTCTCTATTCATGTCTGGATTTTGGGGAAGATCCAGCGCTTATTTTAGCACTTGCTCATAATAATAAACTTTCTTTTTTTATTTTATTCTTTTTGGACTTTTTTTACATTTTGCTGGAACTGGATGGTTCCTCTGATGCATAATTATTTTTAAATGTTACCATATTTTTCTTTTTTTTTTTTTTTTTTTAGATATTATTTCCATATTTTTTAAATAATATTTAAGGCACGTCATTGGTCGTTACTTGACCGTTTTTTTTGTGTGACATGCCTGGCCCATCATTGGACATTAAGTATTGTGGAGTTGTTTGGAATTGTTGTTTTATTTGTATAAAGAAAATAAACAGTATGTTTTTATGGAGCAATTAAACTTGATACTGCATATAAAGATGATTGTTTTGTTGTTGCTGGGTGGTTTCTCTGGGATCTTGCCTAGCCCTAGCTCTAGTCTTTTACATTGCATGCTTAGTTTAAGCAGCATACTGCTTTTGATGGTGCTCTCTCTGCAATAATCCTCTTAAAACCCCATCAAATCAAAAAAAGAGGAAAGTGAAGAAAATACTTTCTCCTTCTCACCGCTAAAATATATCATACACTGTAGATGTATACTCATCTGCAACTAGTAAGCAGTTATTAGAAGCAGGCAAACACAAATGTATCCTTTTGGTGCCGGGATAACAGACATCTCACTTACTCCACTGACGATAAAAGATATAACACACATTATTCAATTTTATTAGTTCTGATCCAAATTGATCTAAACTGGATCTTGACTAAAAGCATTAGAAAAAGGTCCACAACTGGTTTTCTGTTTGTTTCTAACCATGTAATGCTATGGAGGGTTGGAACATGTGCATTGGAGTAGAACTGTAACACTGGGGCAGTGGATGACTGTAATTAATTATATGTCTTCTGAGCCTGGTCACGACAGGGTTAATTAGCCAAGTATAGTCATATAACATGTAACTTAGGCATCAGACGTCAACAAGTACAGACCACTGTGCCGAATAGATAAGGAAATGCCCAAGCACATAAGAACAACATGGCAAAGGACCTCTGTTTAAAGTGAGGGCCAGTCTGCATCACAGGACAGAAGCCACCTAGAGATAACACCACAACATAAAGACACTCGTCCCTGGGACATTCTGGAAAGTCTCCACCATGGCTGTAAAAACCCCGCGACCACAAACTTTGAAGCCTCACCTGCGGTGTTTGCAAGAAGGTGCACGTGCAGCCCAGGACTGATCGAGGGATCCTTGCATCCGAGAAAAGTGGCTCTTCGAAAGGACTGTTCTGCTGAGTGTGGCGAGTTAATAAGCTAGAGGAGCGATAACTAAATGGCTCGGTGATGTATTACTGTATTGACATTTGACACTATAGCATTGATTGCCGTGATATTGATTGCTTAACTCGTTTTACACACACAAATATACGTACCTATACGTTTACACACACAACTATTTTCTATCTGCTGTAGTAAGAGTTCTATATTAAAGTTTTGCTTGATCAAATTGCTGTGTGTTGTGTCATTCCATATCATCATTAATTGGGCAAAACAATGAGCATATGGTTTTGAAATTAAACAATCAATATGTGTAGACTTTCAACTTATATTTGAGTGTATTTACATACAAATTGGGTAAGTTGTTTAAGAATTACGGCAGTTTTTATACATAGCCCCCTCAAAAATAATTGGACAAACTAACATAATCAAAAACAAAATCATTATTTTTAATACTTGGTTAAAATCCTTTAAAGTGCCTGATTGCTTGATGTCTGGAATACTTGGAATACGAGAATCCTTAGCAATACTTTGCCAGCTGTCTTTGGGGGTTTTCTGCCTTCAGTTTTGTCTTCAGCAAGTGAAATGCATGGTGAACTGGGTTGAGGTCAGGTATTAAAATCATACAGGGTCTTAAGGAGTTAATGGAAAAAGGCTTCAACGGTTCTTTTTTGTGTTCCCCGTGTTTTATTGCAGAATCTGGTGGAGCTCTTTCCATTAGCTCATCGGATCTAATGTACTTTTAAGGAGAAAGCACATATACCACAGTATATGCTTGCTCTAACACATGTGGGTTTATTCGACATTTTTGCACTATTGGTGAAATACTACATCATATTGTTTCATCTGTATGTGTTCTTTTTTGCGGATTGTAAGCTCATAAGAGGGCCCTCTTCTTCTTTGCACCAGTTTGTTATTGTATGTGTTTCTAAATTGTTCTACCGACTGTAACTGAATCTGCCAGCGCTTTATAAATAAATGTAATGTAATGTAATGATGTATCAACCTACATTGGGAGTTGACTATGTTGTACACTATAGAGAACGTATAAGTATACATTTTATTAATATACTGTATATACATTTGTATTTAAAAACATACTAGTTAGACAGCCTACAAAGCTAAATATTAAAGTTATTATTTGGTCCACAGTAACTTCACCGCTAAATAAGTTACTTCATGGTTACTCCTGTGGCTGGCACATATTGTACTGTAAATGTCATCTACTTGATCCATAGTCACAATACATTGGAGTTCTCTGCCATGTTTGTTTCATTGGCGCTCCTCCTTGTTTTGGGAGATTCATATGTATTGACAAGTTTAACAAAATTTGTTAAAAATAACATTTGTATGAATACAAATGCACAAAAACTGTGTCTCTAGATGTGTTAAAATATACCATAAATCTAATGCAGAATGTCTCAATTTTGTGGCTATTGACAAAATAATTTTAATTCATAGAAAGGGTAATATACATTGTAAATTAATACAGCAAGTATTGTATTGAATTTATGAAATTAATTACCCCTTGTAGTAGGCTGTTCCATTTATCTACCACCCTCTCATTAAAATAAAACTTTTAAAGCTCTGATTCTCCAGTTTGACTATGGATTTTTGTCCTAACACTTCTTCACTAAAATAAACTTTCATCTTGTACTTTGTTAAATCCCTATATATATATTTTTATTACATATATTTCCCTATTTCCTCTTCCCTCCAAGCTATATATATTAAGATCCCTTAGTCCTTCTTCATAATTTGTATACTACTCCTAAACACTTTGGCCACTTCATGAATGCCCATTTAAAATATATTCTAATGTATTTGATGGAAGCAAATTTCATATTTTGATTCTGAACATGATTCTTTCAAGGAAAACCATACAGGTATATAATGTCCTGTACTATGCATATTTTAGTTCTAGTTAAAGGCATTTAAAGAGGTTTTATTGCAACAAAGTACAACTCTTTATATAAATGTTATATTTTAATAATAGTCATGAATGACCTGAAGCTACTAGTCTTTCACACACGCAAAGCTGTGGCCAATATGTGACTCAGCTGGAGCATATTCCCCAGCATGATGCATTGTCCAGTCATACTCAAATACAAAATATCTTAAAGCAAAATATACAATTGTGGGTTCTGTTCTGTCAGTGACAACAGAAGAGATGGACTTAAAAGTAAGTAGGCAATGCAACAACGCAAAAGAAAAAGCAAGCAGAGTGCCATGTTATACAGCTAGAAAGATCACTGGTCAAACCTCACCTAGAATATTATTTACAGCTCCGGAGAACTGATCTCCAGAGGGATACTGACATTTAGAATGTTGATATTGACTGCAAAAATGGTGGATGATCTGCAGGATAAAAAAATATAAGAAAAGACTGATGGATCTAAACAGCAGAGGGAGCTTGGAGGAGTGAAGAGACAGAGGAGATACAATTTATTAGGTACACCTGTTCAATTGCTTGTTAACACAAATAGGTAATCAAGTAATCCAGTGAGCGGCAGTTCTGTGGCCAAAAATGCCATGTTGATGTCAGAGGAGAATGGGCAGACTGACTTGAGATGACAGAAAGACAACAGTAACTCAAATAAGCACTTGTTACAACCAAGGTATGCAGAATACTATCCCTGAGTCCAAAACACCTCGAACATGACGCAGATGGGCTACGGCAGCAGAAGACCACACCGAGTGACACTCCTGTCAGCTAAGAACAGGAAACTGAGGCTACAATTCACACAGGCTTACCAGAGTTGGACAATGGAAGATTGGAAGAACGTTGCCTGGTCTGATGAGTCTCGATTCCAGCTGCGAAATTCAGTTGGCAGGGTCAGAGTTTGGCGTAAACATGAAGGCATGGATCCACCCTACCTTGTATCAACCGTTCAGGCTGGTGGTGGTGGTGTAATGGTGCAGTGATACCACCCATGCATAGGTTTGCGTGGTTGGGCGCTAAAAGGCCACATTTTGGAGGTTTGTATTTTTCAATTTAGGATTTTACCATCTGGTCATGCTGCCCCCACATCCTATTTCAGACATATTTGAACCCAACCAATTCAAATATTCTTCAGAAACTAGACACCCCTTGGGTATTTCAAATGGTTGTATTTTAACAATTGTTGAGAGGATACAGCTATAATTGTAGGACTTTCTCATAAAAATATATACATATATATATATTACATTTTATTGTAACTGGATGGTGACATCACTGGAGAATTATTTTTACGTTACCACATTTTTATTTTTTATATTTTTTTAATATTTTAACAATTTTTTAGTAATCACATTGTGATTCGAAAGCTGGGCTCCATTGATTTGCATGGTTTAATGCAGTACCTGTATTCAACCTGCAGGGGCGGGAGAGATGCTCTTGGAAACTTGTTTATTTTGTAATGGAAGCTGCCATCTTGCAAGAGGCAAAATCTCTCGCAATGGCACTTCTGACCACTCTTCAGAGCGATCATATGCAGACTATCTTATGCGTGCTCGACAGCCATCGACATCTGAATTTCAAGGTGCCACGCAGAGAACCACTTCCCTTTCCTAACCTAGGATTTATGTAGCCTTTACAGAATCTCTAAGTACTTAGATTCTGGACAAGAATTTCCAGAGTCCAGAGCAGTTTCCTCAGAGGAGGGGGGAGGGGAGATATCAGACTGTTCTTGTTTGTTTCCGGCAGAGGAGATTAACACATTAATTAAAGGGGTCAGATCTGTGATGAACATATCTCAGGGGCAGACCTCAGACAAAGAGGCCTTCTTTGAGTGTCTCTCTAAGCATTCTTCCTCATTCCCTGTTCACAAGGTGGTCTCTAACATTATCAAGGAGGAGTGGGACCATCCAGATAGAAAATTGGGCCTGGCCAGAAGGACAAAGATCTTACTATTCTCTACAGAACAGCTTCAACTATGAGAAGTTCTCAAGGTGGATGCAGCAGTGGCTAAAACTGCACCCCCTGCTAGAGGACAGTTCTCGCTTTGCAAATCCGACAGGAAGGCTGAGCCGGCACTTAGAGCCACCTTTGAGGCAGCAACAGCAGCCTTCAGGCAAAGTATCGCATCTGCATCTGTGTCCAGAGCATTGAGAGCCTGGCTGATATAAATTGAGAATGATCTAGTAGCTAAAGCATCCAAAGATACTCCTAAGAACACTTTAGCTGTCAGGATAGCGGACGCCTTTGATGATGCTTCCCAAGAAAGTGTTCACATGTGAGCCAGGACCTCAGCCTTATCTGTGGGGGCTAAGAGAGCACTATGGATGCATGGTTGGAGCGTAGACACTGCCAAGTCAAGGTTGCTTAAGATACCCTTCTCAGGGAAGGTACTTTTTGTGCAGAGTTTGAGGCCTTACTAGAAAAGACGACAGGGGGCAAGTATTGGATTCCCAAAAAATGCCGGTAACTAAAAGATGTTTTCATTGTTTTTGACAGACCTCGGTAGGAAGAGGAGCAGTAGGAGGAACTTTAACTGCCTTCAATGACACCTGGGCTACCCTTACCTGAGATGTGTAAATAAGCAGCATCATGTCAAGGGGATATTATTTCTTCTAACTCAGAGAGAACCCTCTGAACATAGTTTTGATCTCCCACCTTCTTGCAAAAACACAACAAATAACCATTTTGCTGCAGATGATTGGTTCCTTTCTACAGATGAAAGTGCAGGTTGCATTACCAAGATCCCATGAAAGACAGGGTTTTTATTCAACTATTGATGAATGCTATCTGTAGCAATATGGCAGATCATGGTATTGAAGTAGGCCCAGCCATCACAAATTAATGGCATATGTCAAGGACCTTTTACTTATTATCACTCAATTATGGCCTCTTATCAGGTTTTAAGAAGCACTGAATATATCTTTACCCACACACACATCTGAAGCACTACAATCTTTCTTCCCCTCCAAATCTTTCTTCCCCTCCAAAGTTAAACACTTTGTCCTCACACCAACCTCTGTTCTTTATTTGAACATAATTATTTCAATTTACTAATTGTGAAAACAGAAATGGCTAGATGGTGTAAACAACACATTTCTTGTTTTGGTAGAATCTCTGTAACCAAGATGAACATCTTCCCCAGACTCCTATATACAGGATGATGCATACTATACCAATACATGTCCCAAAGACATTTTTTCTTGATATGAAAAGTACTATCTTTAAATTCATTTGGAAATCTAACAGTCCCAGATAGAGAATTTGGAGATCTGGGCCTCCTGGATATTGAAACTTATTATAGGGCTTCTGCTTTAGCAAGGGTTGTGGAAAGGACTATCCCGTAACCTAAGCTATGGATATCCCTAGAGCTGAGTGCATTATGGGTTCCTATCCCCACCGCTGCATGGTCGAATGGTAAACAAAACATTCTAGGTGATTCATCTCATCCTACAGTCCTCCCCATGACACACATCTTGAAATAGGACACTGTCAAACCAGGACTAATTAACGACTCTTCTCCTTTACTATCACTTTTTGGCAAACACCGATTTTCCACCAGGTCTCCAGGTTTATTCAAAGAGAGGGTCATTTCCTCTGATTGGGCCATATTACACATGATAGAATGTTTCAACCACTAGAGGATATCACTAGCACACTCCAAAATTCGTACTCCAATGTTTTCCTATACCACCAGTTTCAAGATTTTGTGAGATATTATCCACCAGCTACCATTGCTGTGTCTTCACTGACTGCATTTGAATCCTGTTATACAGCAAACTTATATCCACCATTCATAAACTTCTCAATATTGAAACCATAGTTATACATACAAAAGAAAGAATGATTGCAACATAATTCTAATGGAAGATCAATAGCTACTTTAGCTCATAAATGTTCCATATCTATCCACATTCAGGTAAAGGCATTTAAGATTCTCACTAGACAGTATAAAGTCTTCTCCTTAGTCCACAAATTGTTTCTGACAAACTCTTACCGCTGTTGGAGATGTCTCACACAAATAGGAGATGTTCTGCATATATGGTGGCATTGCTCCAAAATATAACCCTTCTGGCAGGCGGTTTTTGGACACCATTCGAAAATTGCAGACCATTTGACCCCACGATTCATTAAATGCAGCCAAGCTTCTAACTTCTGGATTCTGGAAACAGATGCAAAACCCTACATTCCAGGCATGGATGTCCTCTATTGAATCTATTCCCTCTGTAGAGGATCTTATTCACTACTCTCAAGGAAGGGGATCGTAACCTGGTGGGTGAGGCCTCTTAACATTTCTGTTGAAATGTTTGTTGCTCATTTTTTTTAAATTCAATAAATAAATATTATACTAAGAATAAAAAACCCTGCCTATGCCCCTTGATGGAGTGAGGAGTCCATCTAAGTACCCTTTGGGTGCCACAAGGAGGAACAGAAAAATTACTGTTCAATCCCTTAGCACTCAAAGGGTGCAAACCTGTGAAGGTAAAACCAAGTCTGGTCAACCCTTAATTTTACTGGCCATTTGAAGTCATACCCAAATATATACCCAAGAGACCAGCCCTGACTACATAGCAGCTTGTTAGTCAACTCAATTTCTATTGTGCAGCACAAATAAACAAGTTCATGCTTTGCAAATAATAAATAATTCTAGTGTACAAATACAATAAAAATACTTATTATTATAAAAATATTTAACATTATAAACACATGAAAAATGAGCACAAAAGCTTTTTGTCCTACAACACTCACTAAATAAACTCAATTTCCATTTTCACATGAGACAAACATAAATTTTACACATGCTTTGCATGTCATAAAAAGGGAATCTTATTTAAATGTTTAATATTATGCACAGCATGCTCTTTGCTTAAGAAATCACTTAAGCCATATGTTCCTTCATCTTCAATAAGCTACAATGACTACTTTTTGATAGTTGTTGGCCTCAGAGGAAACAATGGAAACGTGTAAAATACATTTTAAAAAATATGGGCAGAGTATGGATTGTAAGGTGTAAATAGATTTTGTAATAAAAAGTAAGATCCATTTCATCAAATGAGCGTTCCCTGGTGGAGGGGAACAGTGAGCAACTTTACCCTGAACCAGTCCAAATTCCTCAAACAGGTGCTAGCACAAATTGGGCTAACTCAACATTAAGTTGTACTGCTTTAACAGAAGGGCTGAGGCCAGGTGGTAGGAATTTTGATGTTTGTTTGGAGCTTATTGGAAGGAAGTGGATGTGATCCTACCACCCTCATAGAGAATTAATTCAAGCCTCTGACCCTCTCGTTTTAAACACTGAGCACTTGCCCAAGGATTACTTTACCCTGTTCAAATCTTGTATGTATTTAAACATGTTAACTATTGATTTTATTGCTTAATCTTTATAAAATCCATATTTTTTTTACTTTGTGCCATGCAAAGAATGTACACTCTACTGAAGACGAAAGACTATTAAAGTTGCTGTCCAATTACCATAACACATCCAACAGGATGGCCTCATTTAGATCTTTGTCTGCCCACAGTTTAGTCTCACAGAACAGCAGTTCTTGCATATTCATTGAATAAGGACAAATTTGCAATTCATTACTGTGGCTTTTTATTCTAATTCACAATCCAGTTTTATGATCTGGAAATGGTACTTTAGCAGAGGCAGATAACCCTTAACAAATGCTTATACACTGGATTGTCTGCTTGATTATTTTTATTTTTGCAAAGTAAGTATTTGAGAAGGACCTTTTATGTTTACTGGTTTGGGACAGAATGTTTGGAATTATCTTTATGTGAAATTGTGTAATTAGTGTACTAAACAATGCCAGCAGGGGAACACTGGCACTACAAGGTCCAAAGGTCAAATGGTTCACCTGGCCCCACCCCCACCATATTAACACTATTACCACACAAACACTAACAAACACATATTCTCACTCTAACACACTCGTCTACTTGAGCTTGCCTTTATAGCAGTTCACACGCAGTGTCACACTACTACCACAGGATTACTTAACACTGTGTTATGTGACCCAACTAAGCTCCACCTCCACTAGAGGTCTGGCTAAGTTTGGAGAATCAGAACTGGCCAGGGGGTAATTGCACCCCTTCTCTATCCCAGACACTCTACTCCTTAATGCTGAACAGAAAACGGTATTTGCAGATGAGATGTACCTCTCAAATGGACATTACTATGCATTATGAAGGGTCAACCCTAGTGGGCTTCTCTCGCAAAAAGCACTGAATTGGTTATAAAATTAGTGGGAGGACTTTGAGAAGTCTTGTCACACTAACTGCACATTAAGCACGGTCCTTCAGAAAAAAATGCTGTTTTAATGATTATATTTTCTATAGAAATGGTAAACAGAGAAAGCTCAACATTACTGTTTTGTTAGTCCTTGTGTTGTTCTTTAAGTACTATAAATCCATTGTAAGACAAAGCATAATTTAACTTGTTTGCACTAAAAATGTTATAATAAACTAAAAAAAAGTTTATTAATGTTTAATTAATTAATTAACCTTTTAAAACCTTTAAACAAGAAATTAACTGGTGAGCTTTATTTTATATATTTTTTTACTTAATGTTAAGCATTTTTTCAGCAAATAAAAAAGACAAGCATACAAGCATTTCCTTATAAAAGTAACAATATAAAAAAGAAATACAGAAATATATTTTATATTCTTATACATAACATATAAGACAGTTACATGTTAATACATAACATATAAGAAAAGTGGTGGATATCAATTTATTTCAATAATAATCCCTCAAAATCTATTTTTGTATTTATAGACAAGGATCATCTGTCTGATATGACACTTTCTCTAGACATTTCTCCCATGCCTGTTTATTTCTAATTGCTGTATTATACTGTATATCCAGCTTTCCCCTTTTCCCATTTTAATTGAAAAGCCAATTGTTTTTTAAATGCAGCCATGCAATTTATTAGTGAGATACATCTGTTCTACATTTCGAAAGGGCCGGCCTAAATGTAGTAAAGCTACTTCAGGCTTTTTTTCCAAAAGTATATTATCTCCCTTTACCAGTAGATTAAAGAAGATATCCCAAAGCCTGGTGAGCATCAATAGGTTTTCTTACAAGATTAAAAAAAATGAAGGATTCTCTGTCTAAAAGAGCTCTGTGGTACAGCAATAGAATATTGTTATATTTTATTCCAAAAAAGCATAAAGTGAATGTATTGCACTCACATGTGATACAATTAATAATGGAATTTCTACAGTATTCTGATTCTTCAAATTAGTCTGCTAAATCAGGAGCTAAGGGGCTTGCTTTAAAAATCCATCTAAACCTTAATTGGTCTAAAATCTACAAGCCATGACTAAAGAAAGCATAGTAGAAAGCTGAAAGAAAAAAAAATACAGAATACCAGTGACAATTTAACTTCATGAATTGTACCATATGTCAACACATGGATTGTACCATACAAAGAAGTCACAGAGCTAATCCGACAATAAACGTTCTGCCACAGAATTAGGTGTTTTTGTTAGAACATAAAATGGACCACTTTATTTCCGTGGTATCCGTTTAGCAAATGCATGGGAGGATTCTGCAGAATTTCCTCATCTGCACTGGCCCCATTGCTTGACCCCGAGTTTTTTTCCATGCAGGAGATCGCCCAAACATATCTCTATGCACGTGATATATGTGCCACCAGTCAGCTCAAGAGGGGTCTGTTCAGACCTCCATGTGCAGAAAGTCCTCCCATTGATTTACCCCAGGTAAGTCTTGTTTTCAATTTTTGAATGATGTTTGAATAGTTGAATAATCATTAATATCTGAATTGCTCTGAAATTCATGTGAGGGCATCTGTGAGTGTCAATTTTGCAAGTAGTAGTCACATTCATAGAATTCCCAATTCTAATAAGCATGCCAGCAACTTTTAAATGTTAAACTAAAGATTGAGTTAATCACTATCTTATATTAATAAAAAAAAAACAATTTAAATATAAATAAATAAACAGATGTGTACTCTTTCCCAATCTTATGTGGAGAAAATGTGAGCAGGACTTTTCTAGCCCCTGTTCTATCCTGTAGGATATGAGTTGAAATAATGTTAAAGGGGCAAAGGTTGCCCACAACTCTGCCCAAATCATTTCATCACTGATGCCCTGAGATTTGATGCCCTGATGCCCTGAGATTTGGTTTATACATATGCTAAGGAAACAGATTAACTAGCCCTAATGGTAGCAGAGAGGCCATGTATTGGCTTCATTAAACCCATGGCCTCAAGACCTCAGAAAAAAAATATTGGAAAATTATGAAAGATAAACTTGGTAATTCTGGTCATAGTTAATGCTCAGCTAACAATTAATATGTATTTCATGTTTCACCCTTAATATTGTTCTGTTATTGTAAATGCATCCAAACTTGTGAATGCACATATTTGCGTATTTTATAGAATTAACACACGCACTACTTACTAGTTTACATAACTGCAAATGTCTGTAACTGTAAGCATATGTATCTCATTACAAGTACAATGTAATTATCTTCAGGTCTTAGAGCACTATTCACAGCAGTACGGACATGCACATCAGTTCCAACAGAGACTTCATTTTCTTAATGGCTTTTAAGTTTACAGGGATAAATAACCATGTACCATAGGGTGCTATACCACTTGCCACTCTACTGTTAAGGTTACATAGGTCATACTATTGTAAATCACTTTTCTGTAGCAAGATTGGTACATGAAATAAAGGTGTTAAGATATTTTCAAATCTTTGTGTATGTCAAAAACTGGGAAGGATTATTAGGCACTGGCCCCTCCGGTATATCGACAATCATCTTCTATTGGGTCCATGTCAAGCTGGATATCAATGTCTCATCAGAGAAATAGCAGGTAGAATGGATTCCACAGCTTATCAATTTACCTAACTAAACATATACTGTATGTTAAAAGCATTTTCTACCAGATGTAGCCATTTTAGCATTTTTTATAATAATTCTATATTTATACAATTATACCCCGCATATGCTGTGTCTTATTTGTTCTTTTTATAGATAAAAAAAAAAAACACTGCCCGGTCCAGTGGATAAAATATATGAATTTTTCTGAAGTTATGTACATTTAATATATCAAGGTAGAGTGCTTAAGCTACAGTGTTTCCTGTTTACTGGAAATGCAGTAGCTGAAATTACCAGTTACTATGCATAGAAATGGCACAATATATATATATATATATATATATATATATATATATATAATTACCAGCTTATGCACCCGTATGTGCTCCTTTCCTTATTTTCTCTCCCACCCTATACATACACACATATACATTTGCCTGGGCAACATCCACCTCTTGAACGAAGATAGCTAAGAAGGACAATGTCAAAATGGATTACATGAAATTTGGGGAGATAAGTGGAAACAAAAAAACAGTTCTGAAATGCTGGCAACAAAAGAATCTAAATATCTGTGTAGAGACTGTAATATTGGATGACATTTTATTGCCAGTGGACACTACAAATAGTGCTCAGACATAACCAGCCCTGTTTACATAAGAATAATGTCATAAGAAATTTGACTAAAATATCTTCACCAGTCAAATCAATTTTGGTTAGCTTTTTCACTGCAGATTTTCTGCAATCAACATTTAAAATAAAAAGTCTTGAAACATAATGGCATGTTCCATACTTTCTGTGGTTTCACACTCTTAGAACATTTTAATTTAAAAAGGAACATTGCTACAATTAAGTTGTCCATATGTTTGTTATTAAATATGTAATAATTTTGTTATCAGAAGGTTTGAAACCTCAGGGCACACTCTCTCCCCCAGTTGGCGGAACGGGAGAGATGCTGCCACTGTGGCTCTGCCCTTTCGTGGAAGTAAACAGAGAGGCCAGGATAATGCAGACAGAGTCATGGAGAAAGAAAAGTGCAGAAACACTTCTCTTCCTCTCAGAATCTGTCTTCATTATTCTGGCCTCTTGACGAAAATCCGCACAATGGCAGAGCCTCCAAGGTGCAATTGATTGGGATTTGGACATGTGGATGGCGCTACTGCCACTGCTGATGGTAATTTCCATTTCCAACTTTTGCATCTATCCTTCGCTTGGCATGCCTCTTTTGTGCAGAATCTCACATAACCTACATGTCCCTCAGTTTTAAAATTATTTTTAAGGGCTAACATACTTTTAACCCTTGGGTCACAGAAGGTGACCAGCATGTACTTGATGGTTAATGCTGACTCCCAGAAATACATCATTTTGTTCCAGGAAGTCATGCACTTTCTATATAAGGAAGGTAAGTAGAGGGATGACATGGTCTAAAGTGGCAGCGCTTTGGCCTATATTCTCAGTCACATCCCTGAATAACTTCAGGGCCTCCACCTGCCCCATCAATGCTATTTTTCCCAGTGGGTTGGATACCCCAATGTTTTACTCAGAGTACATGGACTGAAGAGCTGCTGCTCTAGGATCTGCTCCATCATGTCCAGAGCTCCAGCGAGTGACATAGACTGTGATGAAGTAGACCCGCCTTCTCCTCCCATAGCTGCAGGTAAAAGTGCCCAGCAATCTTTTCAATCAGTTTCAACAGCCTATATTGGAATACAGTTGGAATAGCTACCCTTACCACCAAGTGTAGTATGTGTACTAAGCAAGGCAAAGCAATAAAGTCCCCATCTTTAATTGCTTTCACCATTCAACTGCTTTCACATTTCTACTGCTGTGCATGCGCTGCTCATCCATAACCTCAGCATGGAGTAGAAAAGATCTATAACCCCTCTGCCCTTCTGCCCCAGTTCCGCCCCTCCAGTCACAATGTGTGCCTTCACCAGCTACAGTGGTACTGTACTCAGGGCCGGCCGAAGACTTAACGCCGCCTGGGGCGAAGTTTAAAATGCCGTCCCCCCCGCCGATGCGGGGGGGGGGGGGCGGCGGCATTTTAAACTTCGCTGACGCCATTATTTCCCCCCCCCTTTAAAGAGTCCTGCCGGCGAGTCTCCCTGCTCTGCCACGGTGCCGGTTTGTAATGCTGAGCACCGGAAATTGACGCCACTTCCGGCACTCATCATTACAAGCCGGCATCGAGACTGAACAGGGAGACTCGCCGCAGAGGAGAGAGAGGGGCGCCGAGCGGGTAAGCGAAAACTACTCGGCGCCCCTCTCTCTCTCCTCCGCTTCAAAACAAACAACCAAAAAAAACGCTTGGGGCGGCAAAGTGCCGCCCCTTCTAAAGTGCCGCCTGGGGCAATTGCCCCAGTCGGCTCCATTGTAGGGCCGGCCCTGACTGTACTTCAAACAGTTGGACAGCCACCAGTGTCAGTGAAAGAAAGGCATATTGTGCACTAGTTGCACTCCATATGTCGGAGGTGAAGTGGATGGTTTGTCCAGCTGCCTTGGACAGATCTTCCTTCAACAGTGAGAAACAAGACTGGTAAAAGGAGGACACTACATTACTACTGAAGGGGGTGCGTGTCAGGACCCAGCTTCTGTGACCCAGAGAGAGAGAGTTCCCAAGTATGCAGATGAGGAACAAATTTCAAGAGAATTCTAGGATAATTTCAGAGGCCAAAATAAAGAGTTCAAGAGAGGGAAAATCTCAAATTCAGTTGTTATACCAACTCTGCTTTTATGGCCTCAAATTGGCCTTGAAATTCTCTTGTAAATATGTGAATATAGAATGTCTATTGTTTTCAAGTTTAGGACTGTACAAATCTTTTGTTTTTAATTAAATAAATTATATTTTCATTGTTTAATCTATTTCATTCATAATTGTGTCTATTATTAAAAGAATTGGGAAGGATGGGGCTACAAGCCTTCGTGCTCCAGGGTGCTTAACTTACTAGTACCACCACTTTTTTTCATAGTATTAATTCCATAAAAAGTATCATAAAACAGCACTCATTTCTTTGCATTAAAATTAATGTAAATTCAACTTTATTGGGTATGCAAGAGAAGTCTCAACTTGCAGATAAAAAATGATGTGCTAGTTCTGAAACAAAAAATATACAGGATGAAAACGACTAAAATAGGTGTTATGGCATGAACAATATGACTAATGAGACCCATGGGTTGTCTCACAGTGAAAAATTGTGCCTCTGATTGCAAAACCTGTGTGTCATGTATTTTTGTCATATGAACAAATGAGATAAAATATAACCATTAATCATGTATAATGGTGGCAATGTACCATTGAAACAGCCTCACACCTATTTTAATAAACCCAGTTGCATTTGTTATACTAAGTCATATCCTTTCATACAAAGGAATGTCCAATTATGTGTTGATTATATAGCTGTACCATTTTAAGGTGGTTAATTATTTTACTTTATTTTGATTAAAATCATATATTGTCATTTGTTTTATTGAAATATTACTTCTAAAGCCTACACAAGACTTTTACAAACATTAATCATTTAACAAAGTACAGTGACTACACTGATATTAAAGGGACAGTGTAATGGCCAATATAGTCTCTTTGTAAGTACTTCAACCCCTGTGTGATGAAGGACGTAGTGATTTTAAATGCTTTCTTTTTTTGTGGTGCTTTATCATCTGTGTAACATATTAAATGCCAGTAGATATGGCTATTTTTACAGCTGTGACATAATTTGTATCTAAAGTTTAGTCTATATACACTATATATGTGAGTGTGTTACATTCAAAAATACATGTATCAGATATAAAAAGAGAGCTTATTATTTGATTATGTGCATTCAGATTTCAGGAGTGACACCCAACAAAGCAAATGAAAACAATGCAAAAAGCTCTGAATTTTTTGTTTGATTTTTGTTGGTCCTTTCACTCACACTATCATTCACTCAAGCTCTCTCTGAATGTCGCCCTACCTTCCCGCCAACCACTTCCATGTCCCTATTTCCTTGCCGCCCAGCTCTGCTTCTTCTCTTCTTCTTCTGTCCTCTTTCTTCTGTCTTCTTTCTTTGTTTTTGCTCATTGAGTCTTCTTTCTGCGTCCACTTCTCCATTGACATGGACTGCTTGTGAACCCTCTTCTGGTGGGACAGGGAGAGGCAGTTCCTATGGCTCCAGCCTTTTGCAGAAGTGCACGGAGACACCAGAATAATGCAGAAAGATTGCCCGAGAAAGAAAGGTAGAGAATGTCTTCTCTTCCTCAGCAAATTTGTCTTCATTTTTCTTGAGAAGAAAAAAGAGCTTGAGTGAGTGTGTGAAAGAGCACGAAAGAGCAAAATGCCCGCTCATCTGAACCAAAAGGGCAGGAAATGAAATCTGTTGTCCGAAAACAAATGGACCAAAAATTAAACATTTGCACTAGTCTAATATACAGTATATCAGACAGATCAGGGAGATGTATATATGTATGGAGATGCAGACGAAGAAAGGAGATAGCAGATTATGGATTGAAGATAGATTAGAGAGGAGAGAAGGGAAGGGAGAGAGAGTGAACAAGAATGAGAGTGTCAGGGAGTGAGAGTCTGAGAGGGTGAGTGAGAGTGAATGTGGGCACTGGGCAATACATTTTGTTCCGGAATCAAAAACACCCCCTAATTTGTAGCTGAAACAAATGGGCCTGAAAACAAATGGGTCAAAAACAAATCGAAAAATGTGTCCCAAAACTTTTTTGGCCCATTTGCACATGTCATATATATCCTTCATACTGTTCTCGCTTTGTTTTTTTGCATTTCACATTTTTGGGGGCTGTGGGTAATTTCATCTGCTTCTGTAATAATTATTTAGTTTGGGCTACTTTAAGGGGTTTATATGATGTCATGTCATGAACTAGCAAGTACCCCGACTCATGGATTCCATAATGCAAACACAAAGCTTTCTTCTGTCTGTATATAGTAGCATAAATTAACATAAAATATCAAGTTTGGGGAAATGCTGATCCACTCAGACCCATTTAGAAAATATTATTACTTTCCAGTGAATTCTCTTGCTAATTGTCTTGGGGTTTATTCACTAAAGATGGAGTTTCAAGTAGTGTTGCAGCTCACAGATTTCACTATACCTTATGGCAAAAGGGCTAGACTGTATAATACATGTAAATCAGGGGATTTTCAAGAACTCTTACTTACTTAACTATTCATTACGCAGGGCCAAAACGCCTCCATAATGCATAGTACTTAAGGAAGTTGAAAAGGTCAGGTAATTAACTCATTCTGTTAAGTTTAGAATTTAACAACATCAGTAGTTTAAAATATTTCTAAGGGTGCGTATCCCACATGGATTGAACATTTATATTACTTTTTTAAAAACAATAATGGGTACAAGTCCAAATATTTCTTCAAATAATTGTCTTCTGGCTTTGCTTATTTATATGTTTACCCAAAATTATACATTTCTTATATCTCTATGCATGAAACTGAATTGTAATACTAAAATGATTTTACATCTACGCTGTGGTTTATGCTGGAAAAGGAGCGTAAATGCTGCACAAGAGAAATCAAGAAATCTTTACCTTTCATTTCCCCAGAACATGAACATTAAATCTTTTTTCCCAAGGCTGTAATGTTCTGCCTATTAAAAAATGTACTTCACGGCAAAACTTTGGTAAAATCAGAACAGACTCGTCAGATGAAATTCCACCATACTAAATGAAAAAGTGTGATTGCTATTTTAAAGGTCTGAGGAAACATTCAGAAACGTTTATTGAATAAATTGCAACTTGCATTGTCAAGACTATCCACCCAGCACAAGGAAATTGAAATCTGCTTTGCCTTTATTTCCCGCAATATTCCTTCCAGGTGAATAATTTATTTTCTATATATAATCTAAAAGTGAACTGCATATTAAAACATGTAATATTTGAAGTAAAGCTTTAAATTTACAAAAGAGTTTTTATAATTAGATGTACATAATATTTGTATAAGTATTTAATTTAGTCCAATATTATCTTGATTATTTTATATGCTAGTACATTAATTACGAAATGATGCATCACTGAATGAACTTTGTCCAAACTGTAGCTATACCTGAAATAGCAGACATCTGTTATGGCAGAGGGCTGAAGTGAGAAAGAAATGTGGTATTAGACAATACGGTCAGAGTGTACATCAATGCACTCCCTTCAAGTAAACATTGGTATTTAACAACAAGATTTCAAGTGACTTCCACAAGTCTTGTGACAGACACTAGTGTCTGTGTAAAGCTTTCTGTGCCTGTAGGTATAAAAACTTTGAGACTTTTAGGAAGTCTTCGCAGACTTGGCACCAAATTGTCTATAGCATTCTTTACATGTTGGTCACATTCGCCAGGAAATGACTTGAAATACTTGTAGTCCCATTAAATGCCCTTACCTACAAAATATTTGTAGAATGCATTCTAATCTACTTGTATTGATATCACTGATTTCTGGATTAAACAATTAAACACTGTTAAGGTAGATAAAGCAAGTACTTTAAGCCTAATTCTAGCCTAACCATTATTACTGATCTTTAGGGATTCTTTCAGTTCAGGCATAGTTCCATTAGATTGGCGCAAGGCAGATGTTGTGCATATATATATATATATATAAAAACAGATCAAAATCTCAACCGGGCAATTACAGGCCAATAAGCTTAACATCGGTAGTAAGGAAATTATTTGAAGGGTTGCTAAAGGTATACATTCAAGAACATATCTTGTAGAAGTCAACATGGATTTGTGAAAGACAGGTCTTGTCAAACCAACTTATTAGAATTCTATGAAGAAGTTAGTAAAAATATAGATCTGGGTGTGGCCGTAGACAGGGCCGGCCCTACAATGGAGCCGACTGGGGCAATTGCCCCAGGCGGCACTTTAGAAGGGGCGGCACTTTGCCGCCCCAAGCGTTTTTTTTGTTGTTTGTTTTGAAGCGGAGGAAAGAGAGAGGGGCGCCGAGTGGTTTTCGCTTACCCGCTCGGCACACCTCTCTCTCTCCTCTGCGGCGAGTCTCCCTGCTTGGTCTCGGTGCCGGCTTGTAATGATGAGCGCCGGAAGTGGCGTCAATTTCCGGCGCTCAGCATTACAAACCGGCACCGTGGCAGAGCAGGGAGACTCACCGCAGGACTCTTTAAAGGTAAGTACCAGGGGGGGTAAATACTGGCGTCAGCGAGGTTTAAAATGCGCCCCCCCGCGTCGGCGGCGCGGCGGGGCGGGACGGGGGTGCGGCGGCATTTTAAACTTCGCCCCAGGCGGCGTTAAGTCTTCGGCCGGCCCTGGCCGTAGATGTGATTTATCTGGACTTAACTAAAACACTTGATACAGTTTTAGGCTCAGGGGTAAATGTCTGTATTTGGAATGAAAATTGACTAAAAGATAGAATGCAGAAAGTTGTTGTGAATGGATGTTTCCCAGACTATACACAGGTATTAAGTGGAGTGCCTCAGACATCTGTCCTGGGTCCTCTTCTTTTTAATCTGTTTATAAATGATCTCCCAAGCTCCATTGAGAGCCATGTCACCGTTTTTGCTGATGACACAAAATTAGGCAGGGTAATTCAGACTAATCTTGATGTTTCTTCTTTGCAGGAGTATTTAGACACAGTTGGGGACTGGGCATGCAAGAGGCAGATGAGGTTCAACATAGATAAATGCAAAGTTATGCATTATGGTAAAAATAATAAAAAAGCAACCTATACTATGAATGGAATACCTCTGAGGAAAACTACCAATGAGAAGAATTTAGGAATAGTGGTAGACAACAGACTTGGCAACAGCGCACAATGCCAGCAAGCAGCTGCAAGGGCCAATACATCTTTGGCATGCATAAATGAGATATTGATTCATGGGAGGAGGCTATCATCTTCCCTCTTTACAGGTCAATGAATATACAGTACAATCCTGGGCACCGGTCCTTAAAAATGACATTATGGAACTAGAAAAAGTGCAAAGGAGGGCTACTAAATTAATAAGGGGATTGGAAGATACTAGATATAAAGAGAGACTGAAAAAATGGCGTCTTAGAGGGGATATGATAACATTATATAAATATATGCAGCCAATATAAAGAGCTCTTCAGTGACCTGTTCATTAACAGAAATGTATAAAGAACAAAAGGTCACCCTCTGGGACTGGAAGAGCGGAGATTTCATAGACGAAGGGAGGGATTCTTTACAGTAAGGACTATAAAGGTATGGAATCAGGGCCGGCCCTATAATGGGGCAGACTGGGGCAATTGCCCCAGGCGGCACTTTAGAAGGGGCGGCACTTTGCCGCCCCAAGCGCTTTTTTTTTGTTTTTTTGAAGCGGAGGAGAGAGGGGCACCGAGTGGTTTTCGCTTACCCGCTCGGCGCCCCTCTCTCTCTCTCCTCTGCGGCGCGTCTCCCTGTTCGGTCCCGGCTTGTAATGCAGAGCGCCGGAAGTGACGTCAATTTCCGGCGCTCAGCATTACAAGCCGGCACCGTGGCAGAGCAGGGAGACTCGCCGCAGGACTGTTTAAAGGTAAGTACCGGGGGGGGGGTCGTAGATTATGGCGTCGGCGAAGTTTAAAATACCGCCCCCCCCGGCGTCGGCAGGGGGGGGGGTTTGCGGCGTTTTAAACTTCGCCCCAGGCGGCGTTAAGTCTTCGGCTGGCCCTGTATGGAATTCACTGCCAAGGGAGGTGGTGTTATCAAATGCATTAGATGCCTTCAAAATGGGTCTGAATATTTTTTAGAAAGGCATGACATACAAGGATATAAATAGAATTAATATTTTAGAGTTTCTTGATCCAAGGAAAAATCCAGTTGCCATGTGGAGTCAAGAAGGAATTTTTCCCCCAACGGCAGAATTCGAAGTAGCTTAATTAGGGTTTTTTGCTTCTTTTGGCTCAAGAGTAGGAAGGTTAGGTAAAAGGGTTGCACTTGATGGACTTAGGTCTTTTTTCAACCTTATGTACTATTGATGTCTTATCTTCCATTGCCTGTTTTCCATTTCTCAATATTTTCTGTTGCAATGCTTCACTGAATATGAAGGTCTCCAAAAGATCCGGGGCTAGACCCCGCAGGAGATCGATGAGCAGTCCGCTTTCAGAGTAGACGCTGCACATACTGCACATATAAACACACACAACTATTTGCAAAACATGTAAAATTAACTAAATTCCAGTTTCCAGCAACCTCTGTGAGATATGCAACCAATTCTAACTGCATTAGACATCCAATTTTAACTCTATAATATGTACATAAAGATGTGCCCCAGCACCCAGATTTTACCCACAAGAATAGCCCAGATTGCATCTACAGGATTTAGCCCCAGAGTCTCCAGTTGGGGCTATGAAACTGAGACTCAGGGCTTCAGCCCCCCCCCCCAGCGATGGCCCTGCTGAACATTGACAAAACAGTATCTAAGGAAGCTAGAAAAATTAAAAGAAAAATGATAAATAACTTACACTAACTTTATGTACACTACAGTTCCTGTGATGCTCATTTAAAAACTATATATGTCCATACAGACAGTGGTGAAAAGGATAGCTAGCACTTTTCCCACAGATTTAGTCACCACTGTTTCCCTAGTAGATTTTGTTTTAGTTTATCTTTTGTAGGTTAATACCAATCTGTATGTTACTGGACTTATCAATAAAAACTCTTCATTGTTCATATAGCCACTAATTCAAAGGATTTTTCTTTAAATATTAGGTTTAGTAACCTCTAATCATGAATTGATGTATTTTATTGTGTAAAAATACTGTTCTTAAAGTATTGTCTGTCAGATATGGGGTATATTTGGGAAAAGGGGATTTCAGGTGCCGACACACCTTTGTCTAGGGGTAAATAGTTTAAATCCACGTAGCTCAAAATATAACAAGAAAATGCTGCTTTGATAAGAAACTGGAGGGTTTAATACTGAGATGAAGCCTACAAAAGGCTAACACACATAGGGTTACATTGGTAATGAAGATGTATGGTACCAAGGACGTAACAGAGATGTTACTAACTGCAACAAGAATGTAAAGATTGTAACAAAACAGGGGGTTCTTATGTGGAGGGATCAAAGGATTTCCAGTTTTGTTATATGTACAATTTACATTCCTATATGTAAGCTAATTACAATATCAAAAGGGACTGGACTACTGGTTTTAAATTTTTTACATACAATACAACTGATAATCAATAGAATCTGCCATATTGTAACATTTGCATTTGCTGTTTGATGTGGACTTCAATTGAGGTTAAATAAAAGTAGCTGCAATCCAACTGCAGTTTACATGCTAGTACGTGAAAAATGATATATAATCAAAGTCAGCCTTATTTCTATTGTCAATTTGTCTTTCACAATGCTATAATCATTTACCTCTTGTTAGGTAGAGAGGAACAACACATGAACTGATATATATATTAAGTAGTAAAATAATTATAAAATGTTAAAACGAAAGAAAATGATACAGTGCATGATGTATGGAAAGATGCAAGCAAGGATTATGCTGTCTATATAATGTAAAAACCCTACATGCTCGGAATAGTAATACCAAAGAAATGCCAAAATTTGTTTGCATTATGCATTTTTGATGAATTGCTTGTGGCTCAAACTTTGAGCAATAGCAGATTGTAAACTAGAACACTTTTCTACATCTGTGATGTGAAAGATAACTTCTGCTTGGTGATGTACAATGCATAACAATCACAGATCTGCAATTAGATGATGTTTCTTCTTTGTTTTGATATTAAATTAAAAAGAAGAAAATATATATGGCTCACAAATTGCCTTATGAACACTGAAAGTTACTACAGTAATAAATTACCACCACTAAATTATGAATTTAAATGGTTTAAAATTTACCTTTGACATGTATAAATAAATCACAAAGACATTTTCAATATGAGCAGAACCAGAATGAAAAACAATGGGTTCTAACAGTATATAAACTTTTTCATAAAATGAAACAAGCTAATTACTTTTATTTAGATAAAAATATTTAATTACAGCATTTAGTCATTTTTAAGCAGTTAAGTTGAAATGTGACTATTTGGGGAAGTAATAAAATTCCTAGGTGTGCAATGTTCAGTGAAATGTAATTTCAGAACATGCAGTGCTATTCAGTATGCACTCATAGAACTTCCTATATCTAACTACCTTAATCATACGGTGGCAGCAGGAAATCTCTCGTTTTTACTGGGTTTAATACATTAAAGGATTCCTAGCTTTCTATAACTGGTTTCTTCATTTCTCACAGATTTACACCATTTAAATAATTTTAATTGCAATTGTGAAGAAATTCTCATGTATAAACATCCACAAAATATTTTTTCATATCATCATAGTTTATTTATCATCAGCATTTCAGTATCCCCTAGAGACCTTTTTCAAGACAACCATATCACCTTACAATGGGCATGTGAGCAAAAGAACTGGACCACAGAGCAATGGAAGAAGGTGGCCTGGTCTGATTAATCACATTTTGTTTTCCATCACATGGATGGCTGGGTGTGCATCGCTTAACTGGAGAACACATGGCACCGGGATGCATACATTGAGGCCCCACCTTGCAACTTACAGGACTTAAAGGACCTGCTGCTAACATCTTGATGCAAGATACCACAGCACACCTTCAGAGGTCTAGTGGAGTCCATGCCTCGACAGGTCAAGACTGCAAAAGAGGGACCTACACAATATTAGGCAGGTCATAACGTTATGGCTTATCGGTGTAAATGTGCGTATGAGTCCCAGTGCGTCTTCGGTAGATCTAAGGGCCGCCTAACCTAACTCCTGTATACCAGCTCAAAGGAGGAAAATCCGGTGGACTCCTCGGGTACCTCTTGATAACCAATAGGTGGTGCGGCAAGGCCCCTCTGAAAATGTCTAAAGGCATTTCTCTGGCTTTGAAGCACCCATCAACATTTAGGGCCAAGACGGAGAACCATGTGGATGAGTACGAGGTGACACACGAATATCCTGCCGAGGCTGAAGGCTGCAATCTACTTAAGTCGGCGAGATTGGGTGAGGCTAGTCAGCATACTGCAGCAACCAATCAGCTGCCGGCCCAGGTTTACATCTCTCTGATTGGTCAGCCCTGGTCAGGTGACACTACCCACCAATCAAGTGGATAGGGCTGAGGGGCAGCTGCTGATTGACTAGAATAAGCCAGTCTTGGCTCATCAGGCAGGAGAAAGTCTTCAGCAGTCACTTCCTTAATTGGAGAGTAGTCCATGGAAGGAGGGTTGACAGGAGAGTCCATAGGGCCCATACTTACATGTTCCTCTTGCTAGAGGGGCTTAGCTGCTTCTGTATAGTGCATAATTAAAATGTCAGGGATTTTCCAGCGACATCTCATTGACTAGGCATTATACAGGGCCAGCCAAGTTCTTTACGCAGGAGAAACATATTAATAATTTGGCAATTAGAATGTATCGCAAAGTCAAGGAGTTTAAATAAGGTCTCTGGCGCAGACTTGCTTCTGATATTGAGGTGGTCTGTTATAGCAACAATCCACAAATAGCCAGGACTATTTTGGCCAGAGCTGCAAATTCACTCAAGTTAAACCCCTAATGTTTGCTTTTGTACAACAGTCCACGAATCCTCACATGGGAGGAGGAAAAGCAGAAGGCTTCACCAAGCTGGTTCACTAACTAAATTAGCATTTTCTATAGCCTCCCTCTAAAGGTACAGGCGCTAGCACTTCCTACAATCTGCAGTGACAACTACATACCAAAGGAACATGAGAAAAAAAAACACACACACTTAAATAATTCATTTTATTTCCATAAAAAAAAAAATAAAAAAAAAAATGTTAGGTTCCTTAATGTGCCACGTCAAGTCACTTCCTAGGTGGGAGTTGCGTCTCTTTTGGCTCAGCAAGACTCCATTTGTGATTGGGTGTAGCATTTTCCATACTTCCATTACCTCCAAACTGGGATAGCGAACTCCACCGAGCCGTTAGTGTGACAAAATAGACAATTGATGCAGGACACACTGCTTGTCTTATCCCACAGGTCTCACTATCCCTGCTCCCTGATAGATTATTTTCTCATCCAGCTTCTCATCAATCTACGCGTTGCCAAAGGATTTCGAGCAGGTTCTCCAGGGCACAACAGTTGTTCCAAATCGACGTAGCAGCTCGCCCTGCATTGACCGCGAAAGAGGAAAAAGAAATAAACATTAGCAAGAAAGGGAAGCCACATTCCAGTAAGATCTGAATAACCCCCAACCACCCTGAAGGCCTGACTCCAAGGTATGAGGGGTGCATGGTTTCATTGGCTGATGCTGGCAGAGTGACCCAAATCCCTTTGACAAAATCATGCAATTTTAATGCATGAACCGTATATTACACCTGCACTACTGAACACTTAAGACATTTTTACAATTTAAGATTGTATAATTGTAGATTATAAAGAACGTTACGGAATTAAGCAAAGAGAAGAGCATACCAAAGGGGAATGAAACAGGGAGGCAAAGAAGCAGTTGTATCAAGGGAACAAGAGAAAGAGGAGGGACTATGAGCAGCAGAACTGTTTGATGGGAGGAAGGGACAGAATGGTGACATGGAGAGAGAGCTGGGCAGACGGTGTTGGTACTTAATCACAGAGCCGGCCTTAGGTGTTCTGGCGCCCTGTGCGGACTACTCCTCTGGCGCCCCCCCATCCCAAAAAAAGAAAGGAATAAAAACTTGTAACAAAACCCCAATCACTTTATACTACGCCAAACATTGATGTGGTGTAGGCCTACCACTTCATTGTCTGGCTTAGTAGTAGGGATGCACCGAAACGAATTCTGGACTGAAACCGAAAGTGCAGCATTTACCTAGCCAAAACCGAATATGACCCCCCCACACACCATAAAGAAATCTAACACTTTTATTTAAAGTAAGTAACACACCAAAATAGGACAAAGCAATTAAATAACAATATTATATATATATATATATATATATATATATATATATATATATATATATATAATTAACAGCAATCACATTCCTATCATGCCCAGGCATACCCAGATTCCAGGATGTACTCGCAGACTTGGCATGATAGGAGTATGATTGCCCTATCTACCCCTTCTCACTCCCTTCTGTCCTATCTACCCCTTCTCACTCCCTTCTCCCTATCTACCCCCTTTCCCCTGCCTCACTCCCTTCTCCCTATCTACCCCCTCCTAACTATCTACCCTTTCCCTCTTTGAAGTTCACTTACCTTTCAGGAGTCCTGCGGTGGGGGTGCAAGGCCTCTGCCTCCCAGCTCTGCCACTGTATGGAACAGTATAGAGTGATGGGAGTTATGATGTACTTTTAGAGCATAATTAGATCATGAAAAAGACATTGGAAATGGTACAGCATAACACCCATCACTCTCACACACGTACCAATCCACACATACACCAATCCACACGTATACCAATCCACACGTATACCAATCCACACGTATACCAATCCACACGTATACTAATCCATACATACCAATCCACACGTATACCAATCCACACGTATACCAATCCACACGTATACCAATCCACACGTATACCAATCCACACATATACCAATCCACACATATACCAATCCACACATATACCAATCCACACATATACCAATCCACACATATACCAATCCACACACATATATACCAATCCACACACATATATACCAATCCACACACATATATACCAATCCACACACATATATACCAATCCACACACATATATACCAATCCACACACATATATACCAATCCACACATATACTCATGCACACATATATACTAATCCACACATATACCAATCCACTCTCACTCTCACTGAATGCTTTCCTACCTTTCCTCTTTTCTCCTTACAGCTTCTTTTCCTCCTCTTCTTCATTTCTTCTGTCCTCTCTGTCTTCTTCCGGGTCAGAGTGCACGGACAGCGGTGGGCGCGGCTTCAGTGCTGTGCGCCGGTATCTGAAAACAAACCCCGGCGCACAGCAGCTGTTGCTGCGCGGATCACAAGGGAGCGATATCGAAGGTCTTTAACAGACCTCCGGCTCCCTTGAGCGATTTTAAGCCGGGTTCAAGGGAGATCCTTGAACCAGCTTAAAATCACTCAAGGGAGCCGGAGGTCTGTTAAAGACCTCCGATACCGTTCCCTTGCGAGCCTGCTCCTCCAGCGGCGGACATTACTGTCCGTCTCTGGAGGGGTGCCGGGTGCCCCCCTGATGAGCGGCACCCGGTGCGGACCGCCCCCCCCCCCGCTGGGTACGCTACTGGCGGCAGCGGACCCCGCGGCGGCGGCGGACCCCGCGGCGGCGCCCCCTGGAGTGTGGCGCCCTGTGCGGTCGCACAGGTCGCACACCCCAAAGGCCGGCCCTGCTTAATCAATAAAAATAAACCTACATGTTCATACTCACTGGTTCATACTTGCCTCTGATCGAAAGTTCAGGTTAGTCTTACCAGCAGCAAGGGCTCACGGCATGTCCTAGAATGTCATATCTTCTCATCATTGTCAGGGTCTCTGCACTGTCGCTTGTAAAGCAGAAAAAGAAAACAAGTTAATGAGCCACCTTAAAAGGCTGTTCTATTGAGGCAAGCAATTTGCCTTACCACCTAGCCCTCTTTTACCCAATAGTGCACTGGCCCAGACAATAGCCTGACGCATAGATGACCACGCAGCATTCAGGAGCATCACAGACCTTAATGGCACTCGCTCTTGCTTTTTTACTTGGTAAACACAAAGGCAATAGAACCATTTTCAAAATGCTAGAAAGGTATAATTTCACAAATTATTTTGTATCTAACATTTCACACCTGAGTTATTGGTACCCATCAACTAGAAAAAAGGGAGGGGATGACTACTTAAAAAAAGGAGACAGAAACAGGTGGTAAAAAAAAGACGGGGGAATTGTGCTAAAGAGGCGTAAGAAAGGCGTCCGGCTGTGCGCGTCAACAGTACCCGAATTTTATATTTTCATGTAATTATTGCATTTGTTTAAAAAGCGAAAGTATGGAAGCATTTTGGGGATAACCTTAGAAAGAAGAAGCTTTAATATTTTGGTCTTTTCCTGTTTCAATGAAAATGTAGTCTTAACATAATGCAGGGTGTTTGGCAGCTTGACATATTAGCCAAACATATCTCTCTTGTCTATGAGAGCTCGACCAAATCTTGTCTTAGACAATGACACTAAATGCTTATCTTACAACCTTGCGATAAGCAGGTCCGCAACACCAACAGGCACCTGGGGACTAACGAGTATATCTAAGGGAAAGGATTTTATTTCAATTGCCAACAAAAACAATCAGCTCAGGGTGGTGTCTGAGGGGGAAGGCCATTAGAATACAACGGTAACCTACATGGCAACAAATATTGTAAAACAACACCCACTCTTTACACACAGAGGTGAAGATGATTTTTGTAAAGCGAAAAGGTCTTACCTTTAATGAAGGGCTAAGTCTTCTCTTTAGCCAGTGTCCATGGATGGGCTGCAATCATTTCTTGCTCTATTTCAGGAAAGTATGACAGTGTTAAAGACATTACTGTAATTAAGGTGCCAATATTCTTAAGACATATTGTGGTGGCACACTCCCTTGGCTGTTGTGAGGTACCCTGTGGGACTATATTGGCCATGTTTTCTTCCAAAACGAACAGGCATAGAGAGATTGAATTACAATATGAACCATTGGGCCCATCTAGCCTGTGTGTTTCTTAACGCTGAAGTCCTTGTCTTTGTTTCAGGGCGGCTATACGATTTCCCGGCAAATGTTTAACTTCCATTACCCTACTAAACTCTACCACTTCTGATGGAGAGGCTGTACAACTGATCTACAACCCCCTCCAACAAAATAATTACATTTTCAGAAAGAAAAATCATATACAGGATCCATGTGATTGACCAGAACAGACATGGAGAGACTGAGGATGGACACAGACAGAAGGGAAAAAGGGAAAAAGGGAAGAAGGGAAAAATCTCCAATGGAAATCCCCAGGTAAAGGCATGCGAGATGAAGACGGTGCACTCACAGTCAGAAATGATCATGGCACGGCAGAAAATGGCACAGCTCCATGGTATATGCTGGCGCTATATAAATAAATGTAGGGGGAAAGCACATTTGGCCAGGGAACTAAAAGCAGGGTGGAAACAAACTGTTAAGGGAGACTTCTCAATTTAATAGAAGCGAGCAGGAGAGAGCAGAATGGGACCTACAGTACCCAGAGAGGGGAAGTTAACAATAATAATAAAACATTAATATGCTAAACGAGGCATAGACTGATCCACCTACTATTGGGGAAGTGTTGGTGACACTCACATTTATCAGATGGAGAGGATGACCAAGTGTATAAACCATACAATGGTTCAAATTTGATCTAACATGGCACTTATGGGCATTTTGGATACTCTTATGTTTCAAATGGGTACTTTGATTACATTGCCTATGCTATACTGAACAAAACATTGTATAATTTATGTGACATGTTTCATTATCTGGAATATGTACAATGAATATTAACTCATGCTGATGCAACAAGATTCTAACAACAACAAAAAGTTATACGCCAAACAAAAGGGTATAAAGTGAATTGCAAACCAGAGAATATGGGTAATAGGATGAATACAATGAGAGAGGATAGGCTAGAAGAGTCAGAGATACAGGCCTTGGGAAAAGAGATGAAGACAATGGTGAAAAGAAAACAAAAGTAAAGGGGAAAAAAAAAAAAAAAAAAGAGAAACTCTGAAACTGCAATTCAAAACCAATAAACTATATGTATCTCTACATGTAAAGAAGCAACACACTTCTCTGAGGAAACTATGAGTACTAGAAGAGTTACAGTGAAAGGAAATGTTCAACTCACCATTGTAGATAAGAATAATGCAGGCTCAGTATCAGGAAAGACTAGGGAATCTCGATAGGCATATCCTTCAAGGCAACAAATCACAGGAGGGATGTTTGCTTCAAAAGAGGAGAAATGGTTAAACAAGGTCATAATCTGAAACTAGTGAGTTAGAGGTTTAGTTGTAATGTAAAGAAGTTTTACTCCAAGAGTGGTAGAGAAATGGAACAGCCTCCCAGCAGAAGCGGTAGAGACTAATAAAGCAAAGGAATGTAAACATGCATGGTTTAGGCATAAAATCCAACACGAGGCCTTGGACTGATTGAGGTCTGATGTTACAAAGAGAACATTTTGGTGGGCTGTTGTGCAGGAAGAATTTGGCTACCATGTGCAATGGAGAGTTCAATCACCTTGCACAAACCCTTCTGCAAACTCTTGCCTTAGGGAATAAACCCCACTGCTTGTAGTGTAGCACCTGCCTTCTAAGGGGCCTAGTATTCACACATCAAGCCAGTTAGCTTCAAAGACACAACACAACAGAAAAGGGATTGAACAGGACACGTTAAAGCTATGGAAAGAAGAAGAACCACTCATGATAAGTGAAGGAAAATACATTAGTATTATTGGAGAGGATAGGGCCTGAGACACCTTGTGCCTTCAGGAACAGCAAAGGTGGAAGCAGGAAAATAAACAAAAACACAAAAGAATAGGGCCAATGGCAATATCAAAAAATAGAGACAGGGGAAATACTGTACAAAGATAAGCCCTGGCCTGGACACATCCCACTGCAACCACACCACCTGGATTTCCCAAAGAAAATGAACAGCAAAAGAACCAAGTGCTGCAAGTGAAGCTTAAAAGCCCCCTGGGTCTCAACCCCAATGCCTGGTTGGCCGGTGGAGTCACTTGACCAGGTTCAGCCAATCAGAAGGCAGGAGTAAGGCCCAGAAAAGGGATTGAACAGGACATGTTAAAGCTATGGAAAGAAGAAGAGCTACTCATGATAAGTGAAGGAAAATACATTAGTATTATTGGAGACCATAGGGTCGGTCTGAGACACCTTGTGCCTTCAGTAACAGTAAAGGTGGAGGCAGGAAGAAAGCTAAAACACAAAAGAATAGGGCCAATGGCAATATAAAAACAGAGACAGGGGAAATACTCTACAAAGATGAACCCTGGCCTGGACACATCCCACTGTAACCACAGCACCTGGATTTCTCAAAGAAAATGGATGGAGGGCTGGCTGAGGGTCATCACATATGTCAATACACAATGTGGGGCTGTCTGGTGGGATAAATACACAATGTGGGGATGTATGGTGGGATAAATATTCAATGCAGGGGTCATTTTTAAGTTGATAGGTTTGTATGGCCTTTGAATGATGATATAAATATCCAAATGTGGGGGAAATGGCTAATGCCGAGAGAGTGAACCAAATCCCTTTGACTAAATCATTCAATTTACATGCATGAACTGGGTGGCTTGTGTTTTGGTCTACCTGGTTGCTAACAATAGCTTTTTTCTCCCTTACCAAAAAAAAAAAACACAACATAGAGGAAAGCAAGTTAAACGTGGAATTGAACCCAGAACCTCATGGACTCTAGTTGGAATCCCTAACCATTACGCTACATAGCCATATGTAAATGACAGCGAGCTTGTCTCCCACACAAACACAACACATAAACTAAAGCAGGGTAGCATGTAAGGGCAGAGACTGGACGACTTATGTTTTGGTCTACCTGCTTGTTGACAATCACCAAACAAAAAAAAAAACGCAAAACAGAGACAGTTCAAAGAGAAGCACCACGGAAGTGAACTCAGGATCTCAAGTGCCCTAGTCCAACACCTTACACATTACACTACAGACACTACCCAACCTGACTACCAAACAAATGCACTGAATAAACTAAAGAATGGTGGCTTGTAAGTGCAAAGACAAGATGGCTTATGTTTTGGTCTATGTGCTTACTTAAAAACAAAAAATATGGAAGAGCCACAAGCGAAGCATTGGGGAATCGAACTCAAAACCTCAAGCAACCAAGTCCAACACCTTAGCCATTACGCTACAGAGACAGGACAGATGACTGCAGAGAAACAATTCTTTAGTTTTTACCCCAATACACTCCTTTAGCTGGCCTGACTTCCAAACAAACACACTAAATAAACTAAAGAACGGTGGGTTGTAGGGGCAGAGACCAGATGGCTTAAGTCTACGTGGTGATCCATAAGCATTAGGGAATTGAGCCCAGAACCTCACGAATCACCTAAACCTAAACTAAAATCACTCTAACACCTAAACCAACACGCTACAGAGACAAACGCAATCCAGTATCTCTGGCTTGGAGTGGTGGTTAAGGTGTTGGACTTCCACCCGTTGCTCGCAAGTTCAAATCCGGCCAATGCCAGCTTGTTCCCTGTGGCAAAAGTGGTAGTAACCAATAACCATGTTGCGGTTCTTCACGCTGCAAGAGTAAAATAGTTTCTCATTATTAATGATTCATTTAACAATTTAATAATGAATAATAATTAATAAATAATAAAGTGTATGCAATATGATACCCAATATGATAGGAGGGGCAGCCCCTGATTGGCTGAGCCTAGTCAGCTGACTCCAGCAACCAATCAGCAGCCGGCCCAGTTTCCCCTCTCTCTGATTGGTCAGCCCTGGTCAGGTGACATCATCGACCAATCAGGAGGCTAGGGCTGAGGGCAGCCCCTGATTGGCTGAGCCTAGTCAGCTGACTCCAGCAACCAATCAGCAGCCGGCCCAGGTTCCCCTCTCTCTGATTGGTCAGTCCTGGTCAGGTGACATCATCGACCAATCAGGAGGCTAGGGCTGAGGGCAGCCCCTGATTGGCTAAGCCTAGTCAGCTGACTCCAGCAACCAATCAGCAACCGGCCCAGGTTCCCCTCTCTCTGATTGGTCAGCCCTGGTCAGGTGACATCATCGACCAATCAGGAGGCTAGGGCTGAGGGCAGCCCCTGATTGGCTGAGCCTAGTCAGCTGACTCCAGCAACCAATCAGCAGCCGGCCCAGGTTCCTCTCTCTCTGATTGGTCAGCCCTGGTCAGGTGACATCAACGACCAATCAGGAGGCTAGGGCTGAGGGCAGCCCCTGATTGGCTAAGCCTAGTCAGCTGACTCCAGCAACCAATCAGCAACCGGCCCAGGTTCCCCTCTCTCTGATTGGTCAGCCCTGGTCAGGTGACATCAACGACCAATCAGGAGGCTAGGGCTGAGGGCAGCCCCTGATTGGCTGAGCCTAGTCAGCTGACTCCAGCAACCAATCAGCAACCGGCAAAGGGTCCCCTCGCTCTGATTGGTCAGCCCTGGTCAGGTGACATCATCGACCAATCAGGAGGCTAGGGCTGAGGGACAGCCCCTGATTGGCTGAGCCTAGTCAGCTGACTCCAGCAACCAATCAGCAGCCGGCCCAGGTTCCCCTCTCTCTCATTGGTCAGCCCTGGTCAGGTGACACCACGCACCAATCAGGTGGCTAGGGCTGAGGGGCAGCCCCGATTGGCTTAAACTAGTCAGCTGACTCCAGCAACCAATCAGCAGCCGGCCCAGGTTCCCCTCTCTCTCATTGGTCAGCCCTGGTCAGGTGACACCACCCACCAATCAGGTGGCTAGGGCTGAGGGGCAGCCCCTGATTGGTTGAGCCTAGTCAGCTGACTCCAGCAACCAATCAGCAGCCAGCCCAGGTTTACCAGGCTGACTGACTAGGATAAGCCTGTCTTGGCTCATCAGGGGGGAGAAAGTCTTCAGCAGCCTCAATTGGAGCGTATTCCCTGGAAGGAGGGTGGTTAGGGGATTCCATAGAGCCCATACTTACAGGTTCCTCTTGCTAATAGAGCTGAGCTGTTCCTGTTTAGTGCATAATTAAAAGGTCAGAGAATTTCCAGCGACATCTCATTGACTTAGCTATGCATTATACAGGGCCAGCCAAGTCCTTTACGCAGCGTATTAATAATTTGGCAATTACAATGTACAGCAAAGTCAAGGAGTTTTTTAAATCCGGTCTCTTGCGCAGACTCGCTTCTGATATTGAGGTGGTCTGTTATTGCAACAATCCACACATAGCCAGGACTATTTTGCCCAGAGCTGCAAATTCGCTCAAGTTAAACCCCTATGTTTGCTTTTGTACAACAGTCCACGAATCCTCACACCGGAGGAGGGAAAGCAGAAGGCTTCACCAAGCTGGTTCACTAACCAAATTAGCATTTTCTATAGCCTCCCTCTAAAGGTACAGGCGCTAGCACTTCCTACAATCTGCAGTGACAACTACATACCAAAGGAACATGAGAAAAAAAAATACACACACACTTAAATAATTCATTTTATTTCCATAAAAAAAATATTGCCAAAGGATTCCAAGCAGGTTTTCCAGGGCACAACAGTTGTTCCAAATCGACGTAGCAGCTCGTCCTGCATTGACCGCGAAAGAGGAAAAAGAAATAAACATTAGCAAGAAAGGGAAGCCACATTCCAGTAAGATCTGAATAACCCCCAACCACCCTGAAGGCCTGACTCCAAGGTATGAGGGGTGCATGGTTTCATTGGCTGATGCTGGCAGAGTGACCCAAATCCCTTTGACAAAATCATGCAATTTTAATGCATGAACTGTCTATTACACCTGCACTACTGAACACTTAATAAGACATTTTTAGGATTGCTTAATTCCGTAACGTTCTTTATAATCTACAATTATACAAAGAGAAGAGCATACAAAAGGGGAATGAAACAGGGAGGCAAAGAAGCAGTTGTATCAAGGGAACAAGAGAAAGAGGAGGGACTATGAGCAGCAGAACTGTTCGATGGGAGGAAGGGACAGAATGGTGACATGGAGAGAGAGCTGGGCAGACGGTGTTGGTACTTAATCAATAAAAATAAACCTACATGTTCATACTCACTGGTTCATACTTGCCTCTGATCGAAAGTTCAGGTTAGTCTTACCAGCAGCAAGGGCTCACGGCATGTCCTAGAATGTCATATCTTCTCATCATTGTCAGGGTCTCTGCACTGTCGCTTGTAAAGCAGAAAAAGAAAACAAGTTAATGAGCCACCTTAAAAGGCTGTTCTATTGAGGCAAGCAATTTGCCTTACCACCTAGCCCTCTTTTACCCAATAGTGCACTGGCCCAGACAATAGCCTGACGCATAGATGACCACGCAGCATTCAGGAGCATCACAGACCTTAATGGCACTCGCTCTTGCTTTTTTACTTGGTAAACACAAAGGCAATAGAACCATTTTCAAAATGCTAGAAAGGTATAATTTCACAAATTATTTTGTATCTAACATTTCACACCTGAGTTATTGGTACCCATCAACTAGAAAAAAGGGAGGGGATGACTACTTAAAAAAAGGAGACAGAAACAGGTGGTAAAAAAAAGACGGGGGAATTGTGCTAAAGAGGCGTAAGAAAGGCGTCCGGCTGTGCGCGTCAACAGTACCCGAATTTTATATTTTCATGTAATTATTGCATTTGTTTAAAAAGCGAAAGTATGGAAGCATTTTGGGGATAACCTTAGAAAGAAGAAGCTTTAATATTTTGGTCTTTTCCTGTTTCAATGAAACTGTAGTCTTAACATAATGCAGGGTGTTTGGCAGCTTGACATATTAGCCAAACATATCTCTCTTGTCTATGAGAGCTCGACCAAATCTTGTCTTAGACAATGACACTAAATGCTTATCTTACAACCTTGCGATAAGCAGGTCCGCAACACCAACAGGCACCTGGGGACTAACGAGTATATCTAAGGGAAAGGATTTTATTTCAATTGCCAACAAAAACAATCAGCTCAGGGTGGTGTCTGAGGGGGAAGGCCATTAGAATACAACGGTAACCTACATGGCAACAAATATTGTAAAACAACACCCACTCTTTACACACAGAGGTGAAGATGATTTTTGTAAAGCGAAAAGGTCTTACCTTTAATGAAGGGCTAAGTCTTCTCTTTAGCCAGTGTCCATGGATGGGCTGCAATCATTTCTTGCTCTATTTCAGGAAAGTATGACAGTGTTAAAGACATTACTGTAATTAAGGTGCCAATATTCTTAAGACATATTGTGGTGGCACACTCCCTTGGCTGTTGTGAGGTACCCTGTGGGACTATATTGGCCATGTTTTCTTCCAAAACGAACAGGCATAGAGAGATTGAATTACAATATGAACCATTGGGCCCATCTAGCCTGTGTGTTTCTTAACGCTGAAGTCCTTGTCTTTGTTTCAGGGCGGCTATACGATTTCCCGGCAAATGTTTAACTTCCATTACCCTACTAAACTCTACCACTTCTGATGGAGAGGCTGTACAACTGATCTACAACCCCCTCCAACAAAATAATTACATTTTCAGAAAGAAAAATCATATACAGGATCCATGTGATTGACCAGAACAGACATGGAGAGACTGAGGATGGACACAGACAGAAGGGAAAAAGGGAAAAAGGGAAGAAGGGAAAAATCTCCAATGGAAATCCCCAGGTAAAGGCATGCGAGATGAAGACGGTGCACTCACAGTCAGAAATGATCATGGCACGGCAGAAAATGGCACAGCTCCATGGTATATGCTGGCGCTATATAAATAAATGTAGGGGGAAAGCACATTTGGCCAGGGAACTAAAAGCAGGGTGGAAACAAACTGTTAAGGGAGACTTCTCAATTTAATAGAAGCGAGCAGGAGAGAGCAGAATGGGACCTACAGTACCCAGAGAGGGGAAGTTAACAATAATAATAAAACATTAATATGCTAAACGAGGCATAGACTGATCCACCTACTATTGGGGAAGTGTTGGTGACACTCACATTTATAAGATGGAGAGGATGACCAAGTGTATAAACCATACAATGGTTCAAATTTGATCTAACATGGCACTTATGGGCATTTTGGATACTCTTATGTTTCAAATGGGTACTTTGATTACATTGCCTATGCTATACTGAACAAAACATTGTATAATTTATGTGACATGTTTCATTATCTGGAATATGTACAATGAATATTAACTCATGCTGATGCAACAAGATTCTAACAACAACAAAAAGTTATACGCCAAACAAAAGGGTATAAAGTGAATTGCAAACCAGAGAATATGGGTAATAGGATGAATACAATGAGAGAGGATAGGCTAGAAGAGTCAGAGATACAGGCCTTGGGAAAAGAGATGAAGACAATGGTGAAAAGAAAACAAAAGTAAAGGGAAAAAAAAAAAAAAAAAAGAGAAACTCTGAAACTGCAATTCAAAACCAATAAACTATATGTATCTCTACATGTAAAGAAGCAACACACTTCTCTGAGGAAACTATGAGTACTAGAAGAGTTACAGTGAAAGGAAATGTTCAACTCACCATTGTAGATAAGAATAATGCAGGCTCAGTATCAGGAAAGACTAGGGAATCTCGATAGGCATATCCTTCAAGGCAACAAATCACAGGAGGGATGTTTGCTTCAAAAGAGGAGAAATGGTTAAACAAGGTCATAATCTGAAACTAGTGAGTTAGAGGTTTAGTTGTAATGTAAAGAAGTTTTACTCCAAGAGTGGTAGAGAAATGGAACAGCCTCCCAGCAGAAGCGGTAGAGACTAATAAAGCAAAGGAATGTAAACATGCATGGTTTAGGCATAAAATCCAACACGAGGCCTTGGACTGATTGAGGTCTGATGTTACAAAGAGAACATTTTGGTGGGCTGTTGTGCAGGAAGAATTTGGCTACCATGTGCAATGGAGAGTTCAATCACCTTGCACAAACCCTTCTGCAAACTCTTGCCTTAGGGAATAAACCCCACTGCTTGTAGTGTAGCACCTGCCTTCTAAGGGGCCTAGTATTCACACATCAAGCCAGTTAGCTTCAAAGACACAACACAACAGAAAAGGGATTGAACAGGACACGTTAAAGCTATGGAAAGAAGAAGAACCACTCATGATAAGTGAAGGAAAATACATTAGTATTATTAGAGAGGATAGGGCCTGAGACACCTTGTGCCTTCAGGAACAGCAAAGGTGGAAGCAGGAAAATAAACAAAAACACAAAAGAATAGGGCCAATGGCAATATCAAAAAATAGAGACAGGGGAAATACTGTACAAAGATAAGCCCTGGCCTGGACACATCCCACTGCAACCACACCACCTGGATTTCCCAAAGAAAATGAACAGCAAAAGAACCAAGCGCTGCAAGTGAAGCTTAAAAGCCCCCTGGGTCTCAACCCCAATGCCTCGTTGGCCGGTGGAGTCACTTGACCAGGTTCAGCCAATCAGAAGGCAGGAGTAAGGCCCAGAAAAGGGATTGAACAGGACATGTTAAAGCTATGGAAAGAAGAAGAACTACTCATGATAAGTGAAGGAAAATACATTAGTATTATTGGAGACCATAGGGTCGGTCTGAGACACCTTGTGCCTTCAGTAACAGTAAAGGTGGAGGCAGGAAGAAAGCTAAAACACAAAAGAATAGGGCCAATGGCAATATAAAAACAGAGACAGGGGAAATACTCTACAAAGATGAACCCTGGCCTGGACACATCCCACTGTAACCACAGCACCTGGATTTCTCAAAGAAAATGGATGGAGGGCTGGCTGAGGGTCATCACATATGTCAATACACAATGTGGGGCTGTCTGGTGGGATAAATACACAATGTGGGGATGTATGGTGGGATAAATATTCAATGCAGGGGTCATTTTTAAGTTGATAGGTTTGTATGGCCTTTGAATGATGATATAAATATCCAAATGTGGGGGAAATGGCTAATGCCGAGAGAGTGAACCAAATCCCTTTGACTAAATCATTCAATTTACATGCATGAACTGGGTGGCTTGTGTTTTGGTCTACCTGGTTGCTAACAATAGCTTTTTTCTCCCTCACCAAAAAAAAAAAAAACACAACATAGAGGAAAGCAAGTTAAAGGTGGATTTGAACCCAGAACCTCATGGACTCTAGTTGGGATCCCTAACCATTACGCTACATAGCCATATGTAAATGACAGCGAGCTTGTCTCCCACACAAACACAACACATAAACTAAAGCAGGGTAGCATGTAAAGGCAGAGACTGGACGACTTATGTTTTGGTCTACCTGCTTGTTGACAATCACCAAACAAAAAAAAAACGCAAAACAGAGACAGTTCAAAGAGAAGCACCACGGAAGTGAACCCAGGATCTCAAGTGCCCTAGTCCAACACCTTACACATTACACTACAGACACTACCCAACCTGACTACCAAACAAATGCACTGAATAAACTAAAGAATGGTGGCTTGTAAGTGCAAAGACAAGATGGCTTATGTTTTGGTCTATGTGCTTACTTAAAAACAAAAAATATGGAAGAGCCACAAGCGAAGCATTGGGGAATCGAACTCAAAACCTCAAGCAACCAAGTCCAACACCTTAGCCATTACACTACAGAGACAGGACAGATGACTGCAGAGAAACAATCCTTTAGTTTTTACCCCAATACACTCCTTTAGCTGGCCTGACTTCCAAACAAACACACTAAATAAACTAAAGAACGGTGGGTTGTAGGGGCAGAGACCAGATGGCTTAAGTCTACGTGGTGATCCATAAGCATTAGGGAATTGAGCCCAGAACCTCACGAATCACCTAAACCTAAACTAAAATCACTCTAACACCTAAACCAACACGCTACAGAGACACACACAATCCAGTATCTCTGGCTTGGAGTGGTGGTTAAGGTGTTGGACTTCCACCCGTTGCTCGCAAGTTCAAATCCGGCCAATGCCAGCTTGTTCCCTGTGGCAAAAGTGGTAGTAACCAATAACCATGTTGCGGTTCTTCACGCTGCAAGAATAAAATAGTTTCTCATTATTAATGATTCATTTAACAATTTAATAATGAATAATAATTAATAAATAATAAAGTGTATGCAATATGATACCCAATATGATAGGAGGGGCAGCCCCTGATTGGCTGAGCCTAGTCAGCTGACTCCAGCAACCAATCAGCAGCCGGCCCAGGTTCCTCTCTCTCTGATTGGTCAGCCCTGGTCAGGTGACATCAACGACCAATCAGGAGGCTAGGGCTGAGGGCAGCCCCTGATTGGCTAAGCCTAGTCAGCTGACTCCAGCAACCAATCAGCAACCGGCCCAGGTTCCCCTCTCTCTGATTGGTCAGCCCTGGTCAGGTGACATCAACGACCAATCAGGAGGCTAGGGCTGAGGGCAGCCCCTGATTGGCTGAGCCTAGTCAGCTGACTCCAGCAACCAATCAGCAGCCGGCCCAGGTTCCCCTCTCTCTGATTGGTCAGCCCTGGTCAGGTGACATCATCGACCAATCAGGAGGCTAGGGCTGAGGGGCAGCCCCTGATTGGCTGAGCCTAGTCAGCTGACTCCAGCAACCAATCAGCAGCCGGCCCAGGTTCCCCTCTCTCTCATTGGTCAGCCCTGGTCAGGTGACACCACCCACCAATCAGGTGGCTAGGGCTGAGGGGCAGCCCCGATTGGCTTAAACTAGTCAGCTGACTCCAGCAACCAATCAGCAGCCGGCCCAGGTTCCCCTCTCTCTCATTGGTCAGCCCTGGTCAGGTGACACCACCCACCAATCAGGTGGCTAGGGCTGAGGGGCAGCCCCTGATTGGTTGAGCCTAGTCAGCTGACTCCAGCAACCAATCAGCAGCCAGCCCAGGTTTACCAGGCTGACTGACTAGGATAAGCCTGTCTTGGCTCATCAGGGGGGAGAAAGTCTTCAGCAGCCTCAATTGGAGCGTATTCCCTGGAAGGAGGGTGGATAGGGGATTCCATAGGGCCCATACTTACAGGTTCCTCTTGCTAATAGAGCTGAGCTGTTCCTGTTTAGTGCATAATTAAAAGGTCAGGGAATTTCCAGCGACATCTCATTGACTTAGCTATGCATTATACAGGGCCAGCCAAGTCCTTTACGCAGCGTATTAATAATTTGGCAATTACAATGTACAGCAAAGTCAAGGAGTTTTTTAAATCCGGTCTCTTGCGCAGACTCGCTTCTGATATTGAGGTGGTCTGTTATTGCAACAATCCACACATAGCCAGGACTATTTTGCCCAGAGCTGCAAATTCGCTCAAGTTAAACCCCTATGTTTGCTTTTGTACAACAGTCCACGAATCCTCACACCGGAGGAGGGAAAGCAGAAGGCTTCACCAAGCTGGTTCACTAACCAAATTAGCATTTTCTATAGCCTCCCTCTAAAGGTACAGGCGCTAGCACTTCCTACAATCTGCAGTGACAACTACATACCAAAGGAACATGAGAAAAAAAAATACACACACACTTAAATAATTCATTTTATTTCCATAAAAAAGAAAAATAATGTGCTTCATAGATGATTTTCTCATCCAGCTTCTCATGAACCTGCGCGTTGCCAAAGGATTCCAAGCAGGTTCTCCAGGGCACAACAGTTGTTCCAAATCGACGTAGCAGCTCGTCCTGCATTGACCGCGAAAGAGGAAAAAGAAATAAACATTAGCAAGAAAGGGAAGCCACATTCCAGTAAGATCTGAATAACCCCCAACCACCCTGAAGGCCTGACTCCAAGGTATGAGGGGTGCATGGTTTCATTGGCTGATGCTGGCAGAGTGACCCAAATCCCTTTGACAAAATCATGCAATTTTAATGCATGAACTGTCTATTACACCTGCACTACTGAACACTTAATAAGACATTTTTAGGATTGCTTAATTCCGTAACGTTCTTTATAATCTACAATTATACAAAGAGAAGAGCATACAAAAGGGGAATGAAACAGGGAGGCAAAGAAGCAGTTGTATCAAGGGAACAAGAGAAAGAGGAGGGACTATGAGCAGCAGAACTGTTCGATGGGAGGAAGGGACAGAATGGTGACATGGAGAGAGAGCTGGGCAGACGGTGTTGGTACTTAATCAATAAAAATAAACCTACATGTTCATACTCACTGGTTCATACTTGCCTCTGATCGAAAGTTCAGGTTAGTCTTACCAGCAGCAAGGGCTCACGGCATGTCCTAGAATGTCATATCTTCTCATCATTGTCAGGGTCTCTGCACTGTCGCTTGTAAAGCAGAAAAAGAAAACAAGTTAATGAGCCGCCTTAAAAGGCTGTTCTATTGAGGCAAGCAATTTGCCTTACCACCTAGCCCTCTTTTACCCAATAGTGCACTGGCCCAGACAATAGCCTGACGCATAGATGACCACGCAGCATTCAGGAGCATCACAGACCTTAATGGCACTCGCTCTTGCTTTTTTACTTGGTAAACACAAAGGCAATAGAACCATTTTCAAAATGCTAGAAAGGTATAATTTCACAAATTATTTTGTATCTAACATTTCACACCTGAGTTATTGGTACCCATCAACTAGAAAAAAGGGAGGGGATGACTACTTAAAAAAAGGAGACAGAAACAGGTGGTAAAAAAAAGACGGGGGAATTGTGCTAAAGAGGCGTAAGAAAGGCGTCCGGCTGTGCGCGTCAACAGTACCCGAATTTTATATTTTCATGTAATTATTGCATTTGTTTAAAAAGCGAAAGTATGGAAGCATTTTGGGGATAACCTTAGAAAGAAGAAGCTTTAATATTTTGGTCTTTTCCTGTTTCAATGAAACTGTAGTCTTAACATAATGCAGGGTGTTTGGCAGCTTGACATATTAGCCAAACATCTCTCTTGTCTATGAGAGCTCGACCAAATCTTGTCTTAGACAATGACACTAAATGCTTATCTTACAACCTTGCGATAAGCAGGTCCGCAACACCAACAGGCACCTGGGGACTAACGAGTATATCTAAGGGAAAGGATTTTATTTCAATTGCCAACAAAAACAATCAGCTCAGGGTGGTGTCTGAGGGGGAAGGCCATTAGAATACAACGGTAACCTACATGGCAACAAATATTGTAAAACAACACCCACTCTTTACACACAGAGGTGAAGATGATTTTTGTAAAGCGAAAAGGTCTTACCTTTAATGAAGGGCTAAGTCTTCTCTTTAGCCAGTGTCCATGGATGGGCTGCAATCATTTCTTGCTCTATTTCAGGAAAGTATGACAGTGTTAAAGACATTACTGTAATTAAGGTGCCAATATTCTTAAGACATATTGTGGTGGCACACTCCCTTGGCTGTTGTGAGGTACCCTGTGGGACTATATTGGCCATGTTTTCTTCCAAAACGAACAGGCATAGAGAGATTGAATTACAATATGAACCATTGGGCCCATCTAGCCTGTGTGTTTCTTAACGCTGAAGTCCTTGTCTTTGTTTCAGGGCGGCTATACGATTTCCCGGCAAATGTTTAACTTCCATTACCCTACTAAACTCTACCACTTCTGATGGAGAGGCTGTACAACTGATCTACAACCCCCTCCAACAAAATAATTACATTTTCAGAAAGAAAAATCATATACAGGATCCATGTGATTGACCAGAACAGACATGGAGAGACTGAGGATGGACACAGACAGAAGGGAAAAAGGGAAAAAGGGAAGAAGGGAAAAATCTCCAATGGAAATCCCCAGGTAAAGGCATGCGAGATGAAGACGGTGCACTCACAGTCAGAAATGATCATGGCACGGCAGAAAATGGCACAGCTCCATGGTATATGCTGGCGCTATATAAATAAATGTAGGGGGAAAGCACATTTGGCCAGGGAACTAAAAGCAGGGTGGAAACAAACTGTTAAGGGAGACTTCTCAATTTAATAGAAGCGAGCAGGAGAGAGCAGAATGGGACCTACAGTACCCAGAGAGGGGAAGTTAACAATAATAATAAAACATTAATATGCTAAACGAGGCATAGACTGATCCACCTACTATTGGGGAAGTGTTGGTGACACTCACATTTATAAGATGGAGAGGATGACCAAGTGTATAAACCATACAATGGTTCAAATTTGATCTAACATGGCACTTATGGGCATTTTGGATACTCTTATGTTTCAAATGGGTACTTTGATTACATTGCCTATGCTATACTGAACAAAACATTGTATAATTTATGTGACATGTTTCATTATCTGGAATATGTACAATGAATATTAACTCATGCTGATGCAACAAGATTCTAACAACAACAAAAAGTTATACGCCAAACAAAAGGGTATAAAGTGAATTGCAAACCAGAGAATATGGGTAATAGGATGAATACAATGAGAGAGGATAGGCTAGAAGAGTCAGAGATACAGGCCTTGGGAAAAGAGATGAAGACAATGGTGAAAAGAAAACAAAAGTAAAGGGAAAAAAAAAGAGAAACTCTGAAACTGCAATTCAAAACCAATAAACTATATGTATCTCTACATGTAAAGAAGCAACACACTTCTCTGAGGAAACTATGAGTACTAGAAGAGTTACAGTGAAAGGAAATGTTCAACTCACCATTGTAGATAAGAATAATGCAGGCTCAGTATCAGGAAAGACTAGGGAATCTCGATAGGCATATCCTTCAAGGCAACAAATCACAGGAGGGATGTTTGCTTCAAAAGAGGAGAAATGGTTAAACAAGGTCATAATCTGAAACTAGTGAGTTAGAGGTTTAGTTGTAATGTAAAGAAGTTTTACTCCAAGAGTGGTAGAGAAATGGAACAGCCTCCCAGCAGAAGCGGTAGAGACTAATAAAGCAAAGGAATGTAAACATGCATGGTTTAGGCATAAAATCCAACACGAGGCCTTGGACTGATTGAGGTCTGATGTTACAAAGAGAACATTTTGGTGGGCTGTTGTGCAGGAAGAATTTGGCTACCATGTGCAATGGAGAGTTCAATCACCTTGCACAAACCCTTCTGCAAACTCTTGCCTTAGGGAATAAACCCCACTGCTTGTAGTGTAGCACCTGCCTTCTAAGGGGCCTAGTATTCACACATCAAGCCAGTTAGCTTCAAAGACACAACACAACAGAAAAGGGATTGAACAGGACACGTTAAAGCTATGGAAAGAAGAAGAACCACTCATGATAAGTGAAGGAAAATACATTAGTATTATTGGAGAGGATAGGGCCTGAGACACCTTGTGCCTTCAGGAACAGCAAAGGTGGAAGCAGGAAAATAAACAAAAACACAAAAGAATAGGGCCAATGGCAATATCAAAAAATAGAGACAGGGGAAATACTGTACAAAGATAAGCCCTGGCCTGGACACATCCCACTGCAACCACACCACCTGGATTTCCCAAAGAAAATGAACAGCAAAAGAACCAAGTGCTGCAAGTGAAGCTTAAAAGCCCCCTGGGTCTCAACCCCAATGCCTGGTTGGCCGGTGGAGTCACTTGACCAGGTTCAGCCAATCAGAAGGCAGGAGTAAGGCCCAGAAAAGGGATTGAACAGGACATGTTAAAGCTATGGAAAGAAGAAGAACTACTCATGATAAGTGAAGGAAAATACATTAGTATTATTGGAGACCATAGGGTCGGTCTGAGACACCTTGTGCCTTCAGTAACAGTAAAGGTGGAGGCAGGAAGAAAGCTAAAACACAAAAGAATAGGGCCAATGGCAATATAAAAACAGAGACAGGGGAAATACTCTACAAAGATGAACCCTGGCCTGGACACATCCCACTGTAACCACAGCACCTGGATTTCTCAAAGAAAATGGATGGAGGGCTGGCTGAGGGTCATCACATATGTCAATACACAATGTGGGGCTGTCTGGTGGGATAAATACACAATGTGGGGATGTATGGTGGGATAAATATTCAATGCAGGGGTCATTTTTAAGTTGATAGGTTTGTATGGCCTTTGAATGATGATATAAATATCCAAATGTGGGGGAAATGGCTAATGCCGAGAGAGTGAACCAAATCCCTTTGACTAAATCATTCAGTTTACATGCATGAACTGGGTGGCTTGTGTTTTGGTCTACCTGGTTGCTAACAATAGCTTTTTTCTCCCTCACCAAAAAAAAAAAAACACAACATAGAGGAAAGCAAGTTAAAGGTGGAATTGAACCCAGAACCTCACGGACTCTAGTTGGGATCCCTAACCATTACGCTACATAGCCATATGTAAATGACAGCGAGCTTGTCTCCCACACAAACACAACACATAAACTAAAGCAGGGTAGCATGTAAGGGCAGAGACTGGACGACTTATGTTTTGGTCTACCTGCTTGTTGACAATCACCAAACAAAAAAAAAAACGCAAAACAGAGACAGTTCAAAGAGAAGCACCACGGAAGTGAACTCAGGATCTCAAGTGCCCTAGTCCAACACCTTACACGTTACACTACAGACACTACCCAACCTGACTACCAAACAAATGCACTGAATAAACTAAAGAATGGTGGCTTGTAAGTGCAAAGACAAGATGGCTTATGTTTTGGTCTATGTGCTTACTTAAAAACAAAAAATATGGAAGAGCCACAAGCGAAGCATTGGGGAATCGAACTCAAAACCTCAAGCAACCAAGTCCAACACCTTAGCCATTACGCTACAGAGACAGGACAGATGACTGCAGAGAAACAATCCTTTAGTTTTTACCCCAATACACTCCTTTAGCTGGCCTGACTTCCAAACAAACACACTAAATAAACTAAAGAACGGTGGGTTGTAGGGGCAGAGACCAGATGGCTTAAGTCTACGTGGTGATCCATAAGCATTAGGGAATTGAGCCCAGAACCTCACGAATCACCTAAACCTAAACTAAAATCACTCTAACACCTAAACCAACACGCTACAGAGACAAACGCAATCCAGTATCTCTGGCTTGGAGTGGTGGTTAAGGTGTTGGACTTCCACCCGTTGCTCGCAAGTTCAAATCCGGCCAATGCCAGCTTGTTCCCTGTGGCAAAAGTGGTAATAACCATGTTGCGGTTCTTCACGCTGCAAGAATAAAATAGTTTCTCATTATTAATGATTCATTTAACAATTTAATAATGAATAATAATTAATAAATAATAAAGTGTATGCAATATGATACCCAATATGATAGGAGGGGCAGCCCCTGATTGGCTGAGCCTAGTCAGCTGACTCCAGCAACCAATCAGCAGCCGGCCCAGTTTCCCCTCTCTCTGATTGGTCAGCCCTGGTCAGGTGACATCATCGACCAATCAGGAGGCTAGGGCTGAGGGCAGCCCCTGATTGGCTGAGCCTAGTCAGCTGACTCCAGCAACCAATCAGCAGCCGGCCCAGGTTCCCCTCTCTCTGATTGGTCAGCCCTGGTCAGGTGACATCATCGACCAATCAGGAGGCTAGGGCTGAGGGCAGCCCCTGATTGGCTGAGCCTAGTCAGCTGACTCCAGCAACCAATCAGCAGCCGGCCCAGGTTCCTCTCTCTCTGATTGGTCAGCCCTGGTCAGGTGACATCAACGACCAATCAGGAGGCTAGGGCTGAGGGCAGCCCCTGATTGGCTAAGCCTAGTCAGCTGACTCCAGCAACCGGCCCAGGTTCCCCTCTCTCTGATTGGTCAGCCCTGGTCAGGTGACATCATCGACCAATCAGGAGGCTAGGGCTGAGGGCAGCCCCTGATTGGCTAAGCCTAGTCAGCTGACTCCAGCAACCAATCAGCAGCCGGCCCAGGTTCCCCTCTCTCTGATTGGTCAGCCCTGGTCAGGTGACATCAACGACCAATCAGGAGGCTAGGGCTGAGGGCAGCCCCTGATTGGCTGAGCCTAGTCAGCTGACTCCAGCAACCAATCAGCAGCCGGCCCAGGTTCCCCTCTCTCTGATTGGTCAGCCCTGGTCAGGTGACATCATCGACCAATCAGGAGGCTAGGGCTGAGGGCAGCCCCTGATTGGCTAAGCCTAGTCAGCTGACTCCAGCAACCAATCAGCAGCCGGCCCAGGTTCCCCTCTCTCTGATTGGTCAGCCCTGGTCAGGTGACATCATCGACCAATCAGGAGGCTAGGGCTGAGGGGCAGCCCCTGATTGGCTGAGCCTAGTCAGCTGACTCCAGCAACCAATGAGCAACCGGCCCAGGTTCCCCTCGCTCCGATTGGTCAGCCCTGGTCAGGTGACATCATCGACCAATCAGGAGGCTAGGGCTGAGGAGCAGCCCCTGATTGGCTGAGCCTAGTCAGCTGACTCCAGCAACCAATCAGCAACCGGCAAAGGGTCCCCTCGCTCTGATTGGTCAGCCCTGGTCAGGTGACATCATCGACCAATCAGGAGGCTAGGGCTGAGGGACAGCCCCTGATTGGCTGAGCCTAGTCAGCTGACTCCAGCAACCAATCAGCAGCCGGCCCAGGTTCCCCTCGCTCTCATTGGTCAGCCCTGGTCAGGTGACACCACCCACCAATCAGGTGGCTAGGGCTGAGGGGCAGCCCCGATTGGCTTAAACTAGTCAGCTGACTCCAGCAACCAATCAGCAGCCGGCCCAGGTTCCCCTCTCTGTGATTGGTCAGCCCTGGTCAGGTGACACCACCCACCAATCAGGTGGCTAAGGCTGAGGGGCAGCCCCTGATTGGTTGAGCCTAGTCAGCTGACTCCAGCAACCAATCAGCAGCCAGCCCAGGTTTACCAGGCTGACTGACTAGGATAAGCCTGTCTTGGCTCATCAGGGGGGAGAAAGTCTTCAGCAGCCTCAATTGGAGCGTATTCCCTGGAAGGAGGGTGGATAGGGGATTCCATAGAGCCCATACTTACAGGTTCCTCTTGCTAATAGAGCTGAGCTGTTCCTGTTTAGTGCATAATTAAAAGGTCAGGGAATTTCCAGCGACATCTCATTGACTTAGCTATGCATTATACAGGGCCAGCCAAGTCCTTTACGCAGCGTATTAATAATTTGGCAATTACAATGTACAGCAAAGTCAAGGAGTTTTTTAAATCCGGTCTCTTGCGCAGACTCGCTTCTGATATTGAGGTGGTCTGTTATTGCAACAATCCACACATAGCCAGGACTATTTTGCCCAGAGCTGCAAATTCGCTCAAGTTAAACCCCTATGTTTGCTTTTGTACAACAGTCCACGAATCCTCACACCGGAGGAGGGAAAGCAGAAGGCTTCACCAAGCTGGTTCACTAACCAAATTAGCATTTTCTATAGCCTCCCTCTAAAGGTACAGGCGCTAGCACTTCCTACAATCTGCAGTGACAACTACATTCCAAAGGAACATGAGAGAAAAAAAAAATACACACACACTTAAATAATTCATTTTATTTCCATAAAAAAGAAAAATAATGTGCTTCATAGATGATTTTCTCATCCAGCTTCTCATGAACCTGCGCGTTGCCAAAGGATTCCAAGCAGGTTCTCCAGGGCACAACAGTTGTTCCAAATCGACGTAGCAGCTCGTCCTGCATTGACCGCGAAAGAGGAAAAAGAAATAAACATTAGCAAGAAAGGGAAGCCACATTCCAGTAAGATCTGAATAACCCCCAACCACCCTGAAGGCCTGACTCCAAGGTATGAGGGGTGCATGGTTTCATTGGCTGATGCTGGCAGAGTGACCCAAATCCCTTTGACAAAATCATGCAATTTTAATGCATGAACTGTCTATTACACCTGCACTACTGAACACTTAATAAGACATTTTTAAGATTGCTTAATTCCGTAACGTTCTTTATAATCTACAATTATACAAAGAGAAGAGCATACAAAAGGGGAATGAAACAGGGAGGCAAAGAAGCAGTTGTATCAAGGGAACAAGAGAAAGAGGAGGGACTATGAGCAGCAGAACTGTTCGATGGGAGGAAGGGACAGAATGGTGACATGGAGAGAGAGCTGGGCAGACGGTGTTGGTACTTAATCAATAAAAATAAACCTACATGTTCATACTCACTGGTTCATACTTGCCTCTGATCGAAAGTTCAGGTTAGTCTTACCAGCAGCAAGGGCTCACGGCATGTCCTAGAATGTCATATCTTCTCATCATTGTCAGGGTCTCTGCACTGTCGCTTGTAAAGCAGAAAAAGAAAACAAGTTAATGAGCCACCTTAAAAGGCTGTTCTATTGAGGCAAGCAATTTGCCTTACCACCTAGCCCTCTTTTACCCAATAGTGCACTGGCCCAGACAATAGCCTGACGCATAGATGACCACGCAGCATTCAGGAGCATCACAGACCTTAATGGCACTCGCTCTTGCTTTTTTACTTGGTAAACACAAAGGCAATAGAACCATTTTCAAAATGCTAGAAAGGTATAATTTCACAAATTATTTTGTATCTAACATTTCACACCTGAGTTATTGGTACCCATCAACTAGAAAAAAGGGAGGGGATGACTACTTAAAAAAAGGAGACAGAAACAGGTGGTAAAAAAAAGACGGGGGAATTGTGCTAAAGAGGCGTAAGAAAGGCGTCCGGCTGTGCGTGTCAACGGTACCCGAATTTTATATTTTCATGTAATTATTGCATTTGTTTAAAAAGCGAAAGTATGGAAGCATTTTGGGGATAACCTTAGAAAGAAGAAGCTTTAATATTTTGGTCTTTTCCTGTTTCAATGAAACTGTAGTCTTAACATAATGCAGGGTGTTTGGCAGCTTGACATATTAGCCAAACATATCTCTCTTGTCTATGAGAGCTCGACCAAATCTTGTCTTAGACAATGACACTAAATGCTTATCTTACAACCTTGCGATAAGCAGGTCCGCAACACCAACAGGCACCTGGGGACTAACGAGTATATCTAAGGGAAAGGATTTTATTTCAATTGCCAACAAAAACAATCAGCTCAGGGTGGTGTCTGAGGGGGAAGGCCATTAGAATACAACGGTAACTTACATGGCAACAAATATTGTAAAACAACACCCACTCTTTACACACAGAGGTGAAGATGATTTTTGTAAAGCGAAAAGGTCTTACCTTTAATGAAGGGCTAAGTCTTCTCTTTAGCCAGTGTCCATGGATGGGCTGCAATCATTTCTTGCTCTATTTCAGGAAAGTATGACAGTGTTAAAGACATTACTGTAATTAAGGTGCCAATATTCTTAAGACATATTGTGGTGGCACACTCCCTTGGCTGTTGTGAGGTACCCTGTGGGACTATATTGGCCATGTTTTCTTCCAAAACGAACAGGCATAGAGAGATTGAATTACAATATGAACCATTGGGCCCATCTAGCCTGTGTGTTTCTTAACGCTGAAGTCCTTGTCTTTGTTTCAGGGCGGCTATACGATTTCCCGGCAAATGTTTAACTTCCATTACCCTACTAAACTCTACCACTTCTGATGGAGAGGCTGTACAACTGATCTACAACCCCCTCCAACAAAATAATTACATTTTCAGAAAGAAAAATCATATACAGGATCCATGTGATTGACCAGAACAGACATGGAGAGACTGAGGATGGACACAGACAGAAGGGAAAAAGGGAAGAAGGGAAAAATCTCCAATGGAAATCCCCAGGTAAAGGCATGCGAGATGAAGACGGTGCACTCACAGTCAGAAATGATCATGGCACGGCAGAAAATGGCACAGCTCCATGGTATATGCTGGCGCTATATAAATAAATGTAGGGGGAAAGCACATTTGGCCAGGGAACTAAAAGCAGGGTGGAAACAAACTGTTAAGGGAGACTTCTCAATTTAATAGAAGCGAGCAGGAGAGAGCAGAATGGGACCTACAGTACCCAGAGAGGGGAAGTTAACAATAATAATAAAACATTAATATGCTAAACGAGGCATAGACTGATCCACCTACTATTGGGGAAGTGTTGGTGACACTCACATTTATAAGATGGAGAGGATGACCAAGTGTATAAACCATACAATGGTTCAAATTTGATCTAACATGGCACTTATGGGCATTTTGGATACTCTTATGTTTCAAATGGGTACTTTGATTACATTGCCTATGCTATACTGAACAAAACATTGTATAATTTATGTGACATGTTTCATTATCTGGAATATGTACAATGAATATTAACTCATGCTGATGCAACAAGATTCTAACAACAACAAAAAGTTATACGCCAAACAAAAGGGTATAAAGTGAATTGCAAACCAGAGAATATGGGTAATAGGATGAATACAATGAGAGAGGATAGGCTAGAAGAGTCAGAGATACAGGCCTTGGGAAAAGAGATGAAGACAATGGTGAAAAGAAAACAAAAGTAAAGGGAAAAAAAAAAAAAAAAAAGAGAAACTCTGAAACTGCAATTCAAAACCAATAAACTATATGTATCTCTACATGTAAAGAAGCAACACACTTCTCTGAGGAAACTATGAGTACTAGAAGAGTTACAGTGAAAGGAAATGTTCAACTCACCATTGTAGATAAGAATAATGCAGGCTCAGTATCAGGAAAGACTAGGGAATCTCGATAGGCATATCCTTCAAGGCAACAAATCACAGGAGGGATGTTTGCTTCAAAAGAGGAGAAATGGTTAAACAAGGTCATAATCTGAAACTAGTGAGTTAGAGGTTTAGTTGTAATGTAAAGAAGTTTTACTCCAAGAGTGGTAGAGAAATGGAACAGCCTCCCAGCAGAAGCGGTAGAGACTAATAAAGCAAAGGAATGTAAACATGCATGGTTTAGGCATAAAATCCAACACGAGGCCTTGGACTGATTGAGGTCTGATGTTACAAAGAGAACATTTTGGTGGGCTGTTGTGCAGGAAGAATTTGGCTACCATGTGCAATGGAGAGTTCAATCACCTTGCACAAACCCGTCTGCAAACTCTTGCCTTAGGGAATAAACCCCACTGCTTGTAGTGTAGCACCTGCCTTCTAAGGGGCCTAGTATTCACACATCAAGCCAGTTAGCTTCAAAGACACAACACAACAGAAAAGGGATTGAACAGGACACGTTAAAGCTATGGAAAGAAGAAGAACCACTCATGATAAGTGAAGGAAAATACATTAGTATTATTGGAGAGGATAGGGCCTGAGACACCTTGTGCCTTCAGGAACAGCAAAGGTGGATGCAGGAAAATAAACAAAAACACAAAAGAATAGGGCCAATGGCAATATCAAAAAATAGAGACAGGGGAAATACTGTACAAAGATAAGCCCTGGCCTGGACACATCCCACTGCAACCACACCACCTGGATTTCCCAAAGAAAATGAACAGCAAAAGAACCAAGTGCTGCAAGTGAAGCTTAAAAGCCCCCTGGGTCTCAACCCCAATGCCTGGTTGGCCGGTGGAGTCACTTGACCAGGTTCAGCCAATCAGAAGGCAGGAGTAAGGCCCAGAAAAGGGATTGAACAGGACATGTTAAAGCTATGGAAAGAAGAAGAACTACTCATGATAAGTGAAGGAAAATACATTAGTATTATTGGAGACCATAGGGTCGGTCTGAGACACCTTGTGCCTTCAGTAACAGTAAAGATGGAGGCAGGAAGAAAGCTAAAACACAAAAGAATAGGGCCAATGGCAATATAAAAACAGAGACAGGGGAAATACTCTACAAAGATGAACCCTGGCCTGGACACATCCCACTGTAACCACAGCACCTGGATTTCTCAAAGAAAATGGATGGAGGGCTGGCTGAGGGTCATCACATATGTCAATACACAATGTGGGGCTGTCTGGTGGGATAAATACACAATGTGGGGATGTATGGTGGGATAAATATTCAATGCAGGGGTCATTTTTAAGTTGATAGGTTTGTATGGCCTTTGAATGATGATATAAATATCCAAATGTGGGGGAAATGGCTAATGCCGAGAGAGTGAACCAAATCCCTTTGACTAAATCATTCAGTTTACATGCATGAACTGGGTGGCTTGTGTTTTGGTCTACCTGGTTGCTAACAATAGCTTTTTTCTCCCTCACCAAAAAAAAAAAAACACAACATAGAGGAAAGCAAGTTAAAGGTGGAATTGAACCCAGAACCTCACGGACTCTAGTTGGGATCCCTAACCATTACGCTACATAGCCATATGTAAATGACAGCGAGCTTGTCTCCCACACAAACACAACACATAAACTAAAGCAGGGTAGCATGTAAGGGCAGAGACTGGACGACTTATGTTTTGGTCTACCTGCTTGTTGACAATCACCAAACAAAAAAAAAAACGCAAAACAGAGACAGTTCAAAGAGAAGCACCACGGAAGTGAACTCAGGATCTCAAGTGCCCTAGTCCAACACCTTACACGTTACACTACAGACACTACCCAACCTGACTACCAAACAAATGCACTGAATAAACTAAAGAATGGTGGCTTGTAAGTGCAAAGACAAGATGGCTTATGTTTTGGTCTATGTGCTCACTTAAAAACAAAAAATATGGAAGAGCCACAAGCGAAGCATTGGGGAATCGAACTCAAAACCTCAAGCAACCAAGTCCAACACCTTAGCCATTACGCTACAGAGACAGGACAGATGACTGCAGAGAAACAATCCTTTAGTTTTTACCCCAATACACTCCTTTAGCTGGCCTGACTTCCAAACAAACACACTAAATAAACTAAAGAACGGTGGGTTGTAGGGGCAGAGACCAGATGGCTTAAGTCTACGTGGTGATCCATAAGCATTAGGGAATTGAGCCCAGAACCTCACGAATCACCTAAACCTAAACTAAACTCACTCTAACACCTAAACCAACACGCTACGGAGACAAACGCAATGCAGTATCTCTGGCTTGGAGTGGTGGTTAAGGTGTTGGACTTCCACCCGTTGCTCGCAAGTTCAAATCCGGCCAATGCCAGCTTGTTCCCTGTGGCAAAAGTGGTAGTAACCAATAACCATGTTGCGGTTCTTCACGCTGCAAGAATAAAATAGTTTCTCATTATTAATGATTCATTTAACAATTTAATAATGAATAATAATTAATAAATAATAAAGTGTATGCAATATGATACCCAATATGATAGGAGGGGCAGCCCCTGATTGGCTGAGCCTAGTCAGCTGACTCCAGCAACCAATCAGCAGCCGGCCCAGTTTCCCCTCTCTCTGATTGGTCAGCCCTGGTCAGGTGACATCATCGACCAATCAGGAGGCTAGGGCTGAGGGCAGCCCCTGATTGGCTGAGCCTAGTCAGCTGACTCCAGCAACCAATCAGCAGCCGGCCCAGGTTCCCCTCTCTCTGATTGGTCAGCCCTGGTCAGGTGACATCATCGACCAATCAGGAGGCTAGGGCTGAGGGCAGCCCCTGATTGGCTGAGCCTAGTCAGCTGACTCCAGCAACCAATCAGCAGCCGGCCCAGGTTCCTCTCTCTCTGATTGGTCAGCCCTGGTCAGGTGACATCAACGACCAATCAGGAGGCTAGGGCTGAGGGCAGCCCCTGATTGGCTAAGCCTAGTCAGCTGACTCCAGCAACCAATCAGCAACCGGCCCAGGTTCCCCTCGCTCTGATTGGTCAGCCCTGGTCAGGTGACATCAACGACCAATCAGGAGGCTAGGGCTGAGGGCAGCCCCTGATTGGCTGAGCCTAGTCAGCTGACTCCAGCAACCAATCAGCAGCAGGCCCAGGTTCCCCTCTCTCTGATTGGTCAGCCCTGGTCAGGTGACATCATCGACCAATCAGGAGGCAAGGGCTGAGGGGCAGCCCCTGATTGGCTGAGCCTAGTCAGCTGACTCCAGCAACCAATCAGCAGCCGGCCCAGTTTCCCCTCTCTCTGATTGGTCAGCCCTGGTCAGGTGACATCATCGACCAATCAGGAGGCTAGGGCTGAGGGCAGCCCCTGATTGGCTGAGCCTAGTCAGCTGACTCCAGCAACCAATCAGCAGCCGGCCCAGGTTCCCCTCTCTCTGATTGGTCAGCCCTGGTCAGGTGACATCATCGACCAATCAGGAGGCTAGGGCTGAGGGCAGCCCCTGATTGGCTAAGCCTAGTCAGCTGACTCCAGCAACCAATCAGCAGCCGGCCCAGGTTCCCCTCTCTCTGATTGGTCAGCCCTGGTCAGGTGACATCAACGACCAATCAGGAGGCTAGGGCTGAGGGCAGCCCCTGATTGGCTGAGCCTAGTCAGCTGACTCCAGCAACCAATCAGCAGCCGGCCCAGGTTCCCCTCTCTCTGATTGGTCAGCCCTGGTCAGGTGACATCATCGACCAATCAGGAGGCTAGGGCTGAGGGCAGCCCCTGATTGGCTAAGCCTAGTCAGCTGACTCCAGCAACCAATCAGCAGCCGGCCCAGGTTCCCCTCTCTCTGATTGGTCAGCCCTGGTCAGGTGACATCATCGACCAATCAGGAGGCTAGGGCTGAGGGGCAGCCCCTGATTGGCTGAGCCTAGTCAGCTGACTCCAGCAACCAATGAGCAACCGGCCCAGGTTCCCCTCGCTCCGATTGGTCAGCCCTGGTCAGGTGACATCATCGACCAATCAGGAGGCTAGGGCTGAGGAGCAGCCCCTGATTGGCTGAGCCTAGTCAGCTGACTCCAGCAACCAATCAGCAACCGGCAAAGGGTCCCCTCGCTCTGATTGGTCAGCCCTGGTCAGGTGACATCATCGACCAATCAGGAGGCTAGGGCTGAGGGACAGCCCCTGATTGGCTGAGCCTAGTCAGCTGACTCCAGCAACCAATCAGCAGCCGGCCCAGGTTCCCCTCGCTCTCATTGGTCAGCCCTGGTCAGGTGACACCACCCACCAATCAGGTGGCTAGGGCTGAGGGGCAGCCCCGATTGGCTTAAACTAGTCAGCTGACTCCAGCAACCAATCAGCAGCCGGCCCAGGTTCCCCTCTCTGTGATTGGTCAGCCCTGGTCAGGTGACACCACCCACCAATCAGGTGGCTAAGGCTGAGGGGCAGCCCCTGATTGGTTGAGCCTAGTCAGCTGACTCCAGCAACCAATCAGCAGCCAGCCCAGGTTTACCAGGCTGACTAGGATAAGCCTGTCTTGGCTCATCAGGGGGGAGAAAGTCTTCAGCAGCCTCAATTGGAGCGTATTCCCTGGAAGGAGGGTGGATAGGGGATTCCATAGAGCCCATACTTACAGGTTCCTCTTGCTAATAGAGCTGAGCTGTTCCTGTTTAGTGCATAATTAAAAGGTCAGGGAATTTCCAGCGACATCTCATTGACTTAGCTATGCATTATACAGGGCCAGCCAAGTCCTTTACGCAGCGTATTAATAATTTGGCAATTACAATGTACAGCAAAGTCAAGGAGTTTTTTAAATCCGGTCTCTTGCGCAGACTCGCTTCTGATATTGAGGTGGTCTGTTATTGCAACAATCCACACATAGCCAGGACTATTTTGCCCAGAGCTGCAAATTCGCTCAAGTTAAACCCCTATGTTTGCTTTTGTACAACAGTCCACGAATCCTCACACCGGAGGAGGGAAAGCAGAAGGCTTCACCAAGCTGGTTCACTAACCAAATTAGCATTTTCTATAGCCTCCCTCTAAAGGTACAGGCGCTAGCACTTCCTACAATCTGCAGTGACAACTACATTCCAAAGGAACATGAGAGAAAAAAAAAATACACACACACTTAAATAATTCATTTTATTTCCATAAAAAAGAAAAATAATGTGCTTCATAGATGATTTTCTCATCCAGCTTCTCATGAACCTGCGCGTTGCCAAAGGATTCCAAGCAGGTTCTCCAGGGCACAACAGTTGTTCCAAATCGACGTAGCAGCTCGTCCTGCATTGACCGCGAAAGAGGAAAAAGAAATAAACATTAGCAAGAAAGGGAAGCCACATTCCAGTAAGATCTGAATAACCCCCAACCACCCTGAAGGCCTGACTCCAAGGTATGAGGGGTGCATGGTTTCATTGGCTGATGCTGGCAGAGTGACCCAAATCCCTTTGACAAAATCATGCAATTTTAATGCATGAACTGTCTATTACACCTGCACTACTGAACACTTAATAAGACATTTTTAAGATTGCTTAATTCCGTAACGTTCTTTATAATCTACAATTATACAAAGAGAAGAGCATACAAAAGGGGAATGAAACAGGGAGGCAAAGAAGCAGTTGTATCAAGGGAACAAGAGAAAGAGGAGGGACTATGAGCAGCAGAACTGTTCGATGGGAGGAAGGGACAGAATGGTGACATGGAGAGAGAGCTGGGCAGACGGTGTTGGTACTTAATCAATAAAAATAAACCTACATGTTCATACTCACTGGTTCATACTTGCCTCTGATCGAAAGTTCAGGTTAGTCTTACCAGCAGCAAGGGCTCACGGCATGTCCTAGAATGTCATATCTTCTCATCATTGTCAGGGTCTCTGCACTGTCGCTTGTAAAGCAGAAAAAGAAAACAAGTTAATGAGCCACCTTAAAAGGCTGTTCTATTGAGGCAAGCAATTTGCCTTACCACCTAGCCCTCTTTTACCCAATAGTGCACTGGCCCAGACAATAGCCTGACGCATAGATGACCACGCAGCATTCAGGAGCATCACAGACCTTAATGGCACTCGCTCTTGCTTTTTTACTTGGTAAACACAAAGGCAATAGAACCATTTTCAAAATGCTAGAAAGGTATAATTTCACAAATTATTTTGTATCTAACATTTCACACCTGAGTTATTGGTACCCATCAACTAGAAAAAAGGGAGGGGATGACTACTTAAAAAAAGGAGACAGAAACAGGTGGTAAAAAAAAGACGGGGGAATTGTGCTAAAGAGGCGTAAGAAAGGCGTCCGGCTGTGCGCGTCAACGGTACCCGAATTTTATATTTTCATGTAATTATTGCATTTGTTTAAAAAGCGAAAGTATGGAAGCATTTTGGGGATAACCTTAGAAAGAAGAAGCTTTAATATTTTGGTCTTTTCCTGTTTCAATGAAACTGTAGTCTTAACATAATGCAGGGTGTTTGGCAGCTTGACATATTAGCCAAACATATCTCTCTTGTCTATGAGAGCTCGACCAAATCTTGTCTTAGACAATGACACTAAATGCTTATCTTACAACCTTGCGATAAGCAGGTCCGCAACACCAACAGGCACCTGGGGACTAACGAGTATATCTAAGGGAAA